>NC_141689.1:885045718-885568471 GCF_964263255.1 Lissotriton vulgaris | reverse complement strand
AGTGATAAATATCACTGACATGCAAAGTGGGGCCCAAGATGGTCGCTATCTGCTACTAGCTGTCGCTAACTGGTGTTAGCGACAGCTAGGTAATAGGGAGATAATTTTATCTCCGCTTTCTTGGCTTTTAAAGCCAAAAAAAGTGGAGATAAACCCCCTTGATGATATGCCCCTATGTTGCTTATTGATGGGTCCTTTTTATGGTCGACAAGGCACAAAGCAAATATTACCCTAGTGATGGTGACCCAGGCTTATCTCGCCTGTGTCCCAGAGGAGCAGAGTTCACTCACCCACAGCCCTGTGCTCTTCAGTCCTTTCTGAGCACCCATCTCTCCCTGTCACAACAGTGCTGCACCTCGGGGTGAGGGAGCATTTGAATCCTGAATGTTAATACAATTTCATGCTTCATTCTTTAGTCACATTAACTGTTCAAGTTGGAGGACAAGTGAGTCAAGAAGACACAGTGATGGCTTTTCTAAGTAGAGCGCCAGCATCTTAAAAATAAATCTGAACGTCTGTCGTCTTAATGCTCTATAATTATCTTGTCTATAATTTCATCTGCTGCTTAATCTTTCACTTCTCTCCCTTGATCTTTAAACTTCACGGGGGATGCCTTTTTCTTCCATTTCTCCTCAAGCTAATTCTGGGCCATTTAAAGCACCTTTTTTTAAGAGTGTCAGCGCAGCGCTGACGGCTACAGTAGAATTCATGGAACGGAAAAGGTGAAGGTCTAAGCCTGCCAACTACCTGGGGCAAATTAAAAAGAAAATTGCATGTCACTATGTTTATCACATGGTTAATAAGTGGTTGATTGAAGAAACCGGTAAGGCATTTGTTCACAATTTGAACAGGTCTGCACGTCACCAGCTATGATAAAAAAATACATTTTTGTTGTCGGTGGATGGGTGGACAGACACTTCTGTTGAGGGAGAGCCACAAAGATCACTCAGCCATCTCTGCTGGCTCCTCGTGGCAGAAGGAAACACATCATATTTTCCATTTAAGTTGCGGTAACCCTTGCTGATGCGTCTGCACTGGCCAGAGACACACAAAATGAAGACATCGTTATTAATCATTTTATTTCTAAATGTACTTTATGAATGAATTATGCTGTATATGGTGCTTCATGCCATAATGGGATTGCTTCATAGCGTTGGTCCTAAAAAATATGTTTTAATTCCCTTAATTGATAAAGTAGGACATTTTTCAGTGGGTCAACCCAGGCTACTTGTCATGTGTCTAAGTGGCCAATTTGTTGCAGTTTTGATTAGCGCAAAGTAATGTAGGATCCAAGACGCCCGCGTGAAGGGACAAACAACTCTCCTAGGCTCTGCAAAAGAAGACAGTCAGCCACAAAGTTTTTCAGAACTTTTTATAGACATTTTTGTATTTTTATTGGAGCTGGGTTGGCTAAATAGACTGGAATTAGTCCAGTCCTCTAACTAACAAAGACAGCATCTTGGGTGTTTTGCCATCTCCAACTAGGTTTCTCGTGCCCCGGTTCATCTAAACAGGGACACTTCTATCCTGCTCCTGCTGAACACACGATCCCCCTACCCCCATACGACTTAAGTAAGAAGCTAAACCTGCTTATTTGAAGTCACATCATGTAAGCCTCAGTCAAGATATAAAGGTCCAGAACATGCCTCACATGTGACTCTCACTCATTTTTAGACTCACCTCATATCCTTTGCTCCATGCTTTAGCAAGTACATTTGCAATATTTATGTGAACACACCCGCAAGAAAATCACCCCTCTTAAAAACATTGGCATAACACTACTCTCTCTGGGCATTCTGAAATCATGGTCTCTATCCAGAAAAGCCCAGATTGCTTCAAATTCTTATGTTTTTTTAACTACGTATACATGCAGCCATGAAATAGGCATGCACACTTAAGTTGCTTCCCAGTTCAAGGCTTCGGAGGTATGGCTAGTGCCCTGGCTACATGACTTAGTTGGTGATGCAGCATACCTCCTTCTCCCTAAACTTCATAGGCCTGGCCCATAATTTTACAAGATATATAATTTTTCGGCGGGTCATTCCATTAATACTATAGGAGCTGATACTATATCCAGTTATTACCAGACGGTCCTCTGGTGGAAGGAAGGTAAGAATAACTGGGAGGATAATTACCATATATCGGCCACAGCACTGAGAGTTATTTTAGAGCTAGGATATTTGGAGTTAGGACCCTCTGTTGTATTCAACAACAAAAGCATAAAACACAGGCCTCAGCATATTATCTCACATAAACCGTGCGAAGTACAGTAGGCAAAATCATGTCAAACCTTAAACAGCTTCTCAGTTTTATTACAGTTTGCACGATGCTTCCCACATGCCACGTTGAAAGATTAATTCTTTAGTAAGAGTTCATCCCTTACTCTAAGTAATTTCTCAGTTCTTCAAGCTTGTAACGATGTAAAGGGATATATTTCTTATGAGGTCCACAGTAAGAAAATTAAACTTGATCAGATCAGTGACAGCCCTTTTGAGTGGTCTGACTTCCGTTTTAATAAAGTCACTAACCTATTAGCCCCAGTCAAAGGTTTCAGTAACTTAAACTTGAGGTCAGTCTGTGTTAATTGTGGCACAGGGCACAGGGCAGACAGGCTTAAGTTAAAGAATATGTGCCGAGGGGCAGATTTACAAGAAATGTACTCAGTGCATTACACAAGCCATTTGGCTGCGCCTCACTGAGTCCCTTTCAAAGCACCGGGATGCAACATATTTACAACAATATGTTGCATCTCTGTTCTTCCCCCTTTGCTGGTGCACAAACGGATGCCATGCGCCGGCACCCTTGCACCAGGAAGGGCCACTTTTTCTGCACAAAAGCAACCACTACAGGCATTTTCCTCTTTCAATACGTTCTGTAGAATGCAGCACGCATTTAAAGAGGTAAAAACAAGGAGAAATTAAAACATTTCTCCTCATTGCGCCTCCCTACGCCTCCCCTGGGAAGGCACAGCATTCACAAACATTTACAGGTTTACGATTCCTCCTAAATCTGGCAATATGTCTGGTTCCATGGGTGTTGTGTGGGAACACCCACAGCAACAGCCATGTAACGTCCCTTTCGCGCAAAATGATGCGTGAAAAGGGGACATATTTACAAGGACAGGAAAAGCCACGCAGGTGGCTTTTCCTGTCCTTGTAAATATGGAGCAGTAAATGTGCCACCGGTACAACACAAAAAGTGACATACTGGTGGCACAGGGGGCATGCAAATCTGCCCTCAAATAATTTGTACCAAAACAGCTAAAAAGTCAATGACAGAATTCACTAAAAATCACACTTCAGTTTATAAATATACAGAAACGTTTATTAAGCAAAATGACGCCAAAGGGACAAAACTCCAATATGTGAAAACGTAGATCTTATTTTAAAAAAAAATATTTCAATGATAAAGCAACTGTAAAAGTAAAATGGCATTTATATTCTATGGTCACGACTGACTGGGCCCTAGGTGTGATTTGTGTCTGCGCATGTTGTAGCACGGGTCGAATACACCAAGTAGGTTCATCCTAACTGGAGATTTTACCTTGGGATTTCGACACTGAAATTGAAGAAATGCTGCAGGCTGGGTCTGAGAACAGTTCCACAAGGCCGGATAGCCATCATAGGCTGTTCCCCTGAAACAGTTTGTTTTCAGCGGGAAACATTTCACTGGGAAAATTTTAATTTAGCACCAAGAGAAGTCCTCTTGTCAGCCGGAGGCAAAGCAAGCTTTCTCCTAATGAATCGTATTGAAATATCACACAAGCACTTAATGCCTGATTTACAAAATGTTCAACTACACCATCCTTATCATGTTTATGGGGAGTTTGTCACACATTTAAGTTTACTACTTAGTAAATGCCGGAAAGACCATATAGAGTGGCTTGAAAAAGAGAAATAATTACTAATAATTGGGAGGGACTTAAGGAGAACTGAGGAGGGGTGTAGAGAGAGCTAAGAAGGGGTTAAGGGAGGAACAGGTACCCACTCAAAAAAGAGTAAGTCTATTGCTATTCACAAACTGCACTTTTAAACTTAATACAGCCAGACAGGACCCAAAAGTAGGGAATGTGCTCTAACTCAGCCCTGGAAGAAGTCCTCAAATGGCCAGTCATTGTTAATGCACCACCTGCTATAGAATTTAATGGAGGTAGAAACAAAAGATAGAACATCATAGGATAAAATGTTGAAATAAATTCGTTTTGACTTTTTAGAAATATATATGAATTTAATTTAGGGATAAAAAGTAGATCAATAGAAATAGCTTATGTTTCATGATAAATTTGCCTTTTTATATTTAAAAATAACTGTAACTGTATTTATTAATTCATAATAAGTAATATGAACATTTTATTTAGGTGCTTTTCCTTTTAAATAAAGTAAGTTAATAGCTATACATTATTTTCCTTTTGTTCTACTCATTCATATACATTTTAATAAACATTTAAAAAAAAAAAGTATACCTCACAATGGGGAGGACCCTGCCACGGTGGTAGAGAACTCCACCTAAATGTGAAATGTTACTAGTAGTGACTTTGCACTTTTAATTACTTTTGAATTACATATTTCATTAATTTAATTATAATAAAAATAACGGAATCAATTTATTTAGAAAATACTACCTAAACTAAAATGTTTGTATTTACTTAGTAGGTACTAAAATGACAAAACGTTATGTTTAAAGTACTTTTAAATGTAAATGTTATCAAAATATGTTATCATAAAATAATATTTTTTTAATTATATATTTTTGTAATATTAAATGACATTTATATATATTTTTTAAATGTTAAAATAAACAAATCTATTTTAACATTATTTGTTATGTTATCTCTGCTACCCTAATTTTTTGTGGGACGGTTTTGCAGTACCAGTGTTTGGCCATGTGTGGTCCTAGAAATACTCCATATCCGAACTGAAATACATTTATTACTGTTTGGATACTTTTTTGCTGTAGTAACTATACACTTGTAAATTTGGCTTCAACCCCTACTCAATGCTGGGGCTGGAGACAATTAAGTCTAGAATTTGATTTCAATTTACACTGGCATAGCCAAAAGAAGTAAATTTAAAGTGCAAGTGTAAATTTACACATATAGATTTACTCATGTGTGCATTTAACTTTGTAACTAGGCCCCAGTGATGCGTACACAGGATAAATTACATAACCGTTAACCTATGTCTTTCATTTAATGGTTAAAACATACAATTTGTTACGAGCTTAGATTTTAAGGTAATAGATAAGTAATCTTGAAAATATTTGTCATTTTTACATACCTTTACTTGTTTTTGTGAAGTGGTCCAAAAAAATAAAATGGGAATAAATGAGAATATTCAGGCAATTTCCAATTTAATTAGTATAACTAGAAAGCCCTCATTGTTGTTACTAATATGGAGTTGGATTTTACAGGACGATTCACAAAGGCATGTAAGAATACACCGAGTCTTGTGATAAGGCTGCCTGGGGGCCCCATTTTAAAGCAGGTAGACATAGCAAACCGTGTCAACAACCAACAGGGCGCACTACCTGCAAGTGATAACTGGAACTTTGGTCATGTAAACAATGAAAGGCCCGATACTATGCGCAATGAGATCCCTACTACGGGCCCTTTGATAAAAGTCACGCAAACCTCAAACATGGACAAAACAGAGGCAATGCCCAGGCCGAATAGCACAGCTCGGAGTGGGGACAACCTCTCTACCCTCTTTTATCCAGAATATAAGTCTAAAGGCAGCCATGATATCCTAAATCGGGGCAACATCTTAAAGCTGATACAAGCGTCAGGTCTGTTAGACGCTATTACCACTCAAGACATAATATCGGTAGAATTCATTGCACCAGGTCAAGGCCAATCAAACGAATCCACAAAGGTCACCTGGAGTACCGAAGAGGCAATGAATAAAATTCTCGGTCAATCAACACCTTTAAGCAATGGGGAATACTGATACAACCGGGCAGGGAAGAGGACTACCCATACGTTCTACAGGGAAGCTGTGGTAATGAACATAGACGTGTAGGGTGGGGTACAGTTTACTCCGTCCTCAGGGGTGCATGCAAAAAAACTCCCACTTCTGTCCACCCATTGAGGAAAGCAAAAGAAGACGGGATCACATTAAATAGGAATCAGGACGAGGTGGGTTCATGGTCATGGCTGGCCAGCGCTGGGAAATACAACCCGCCTTTTACGTTGACATCCCAGCAGGGTGGACCGCCGTGAAAAGATTCCTCTAAAAATCTGTTCATGGAACATAAATGGCCTAACAAGCAAACTTGAGGACAACGCTACCATTTCCTACTCTAGGGGCTTCGACATACTCTTACTACAAGAGACATGGCTTACGGCACCGCAGCACCTAGAAGGCTTTAAACCCCATCATATTCCAGCGCACAAACTGAATCGTCCAGGAAGAGGGAGTGGCGGTCTTGCAGTTTATATATCATCAAAAAATGCAGTCACCTCCTGGGACCTGCCAGGCTCATCAAATCGCCTCCAATGTGTGGGAATTTCTCTTACTCGGAGCAACGGCCAAAATTGGAGGTTAATCTTAATGAATGCCTACGTCCGCCCAAACACAGCATCCAGGAAATCCTTTGTAGAAGAAGCAACAGCGTCAGTAGTAAGAGTGCAAACAGGTTTTCAAAACTCAGAAATCCTAATTACTGGTGACTTTAACATGTGGTTAATGTCAGTCCTCCAAAAAAATGAAGTCACCAAATCACACGATAGCATCTGGGAGATACCACCACAAGACCGGCTTGGATGGCACAAGGACGATCCACATGGAAGTTCTTTACAAGGCAACCTCGAAAATCTGGGCCCTAGAGCCTTAAATGGGCGTTATTCTGCTGACAAGCCACCTCGATTTTCCTATCTATCGAAAAAAGGCACTTCATTAATTGACTATACCTTCATCAGCATTTCACTGCTCCATCAAGTAGCAGGATATTGTCTTGGAAACAAAACAGAAAGGGACCACTGTCCGCAAGAAATCATGCTGCGGACTTGCCTTACACAACACAAAAAGGTAAGGGACTTTCCATCCGAGAGCCTTACAATCAACCTCAAACGCATCAAATGCTCCGTTAAGAATCTTCAACACGTATCAGCAGAGGCTAAACAAATAATTGAGCGCCAAACGAGCCTGGATAAAATAAGTGCCAACTGGTCAACATTTGCAACCGAACTTACTGACAGATTCGCAAAACCAACAAAACACACAAGTCAAACCGATCAAAAGTACACGACACGCTCGAATTCTGAGATACTATCGCAACAAAATCAATGAATCGCTTATGGCGGGCTTTAAAAACTGATCCAATGGATCCCATTAAAATAACAAAACTGAGAGAGGCTCGTAGTCACCTTAAGAAAGCAAAATGTGAACTACGCATAAGCCAATGGAACTTGTTTTGGGTCAAATTGCAGCATGACATTAAAACAAACAACTCTGCCAGGTTTTGGAGCACAATCAATAATGCATCTGGGCACGTATCCAAAGTTGCCTCTTCGAGCATACTTGAAATAGAGTGGGTCAAATTTCTCTACTCCCACTTTAACGACCAGGAACTGCCCATTAACCACCCAAATCTCCCTCCCATGGACAAAGTAACACAAACAGAGATTGTCCGGGAACCTGTTCTGAACACTTCAAACTCCCTAAAGAAGCTAGGTCACAAAATGACACCAACAAAACAACGCCTCTTGACCCAAAGCTGCGTCAATTTTGCAACAGTCCAGAATGCGGAAATAGAAAAAATAATAAAAAGGGACGCAAGGATGGCGCGCCTGGTCCGGGTGGAATTCCTCAAGCTCCGTTCAAGGAAGATGCAACTTTCTGGGCTGCGAAACTAAGCCCCCTTTTTAACTCATGTCTATAAAACAACACCATACCACCCTCCTGGCGTGGATCCATCCTTGCACCAATCTTCAAAGGTGAGGACAAAAAATCCCCAGGGAATTACCGCCTCATGGCACTAATTGACAATGAAGCAAAGTATTTTGCGGGAGTGCTGCTCAATTCACTTAGGGCATGGGCCGATGAAAACTCCATAATTCCTCCGAATCAAACAGGATTCACAATAAACACCGGCACCTCAGTCAATCTCATGACCCTTTCTTGCCTGATTGACCAAGCGAAATTCTGCTCCTGCCCACTCTATATGGGGTTTATTGATTTCCAAGCAGCTTTTGACAATGTTAACAGAAGTAAACTCTGGCAGAAGTTGTCCAGACTCAACATTCCAGAGGTCCTCTTAAGAGCCATACAACTCCTACACCAGGACACATGGGTTAGAATTAAGATCGGGGACGGCTCAAGATTGTCCCGCCCAATTCCGACGGAAAAAGGCCTCAAACAGGGTTGTGTCTTGGCCCCGACACTCTTTAACCTATTCTTAGCCGACCTCCCTGAAGCTCTCAACAAGGTCAATTCCCACGCTCCCAAATGATCTGGTTTGTCGCTGACAAATCTACTATATGCCGACGACGTGGTACTGTTAAGTAAAACAAAGATCGGAATGCAAAGACTTCTGGTCGCTACTTCCGACTATTCAAACAACAACGAGCTTCGCATCAACAACAGGAAGACGAAAATTCTAGCAGTGCACTCAAGGAAAGCTAAGAAACTGTCTTGGGCACTGAACAATGAAAGCATCGTAGAATCAAATTGCCAAAGGTACCTTGGAGTCACTTTCAACAACAATGAAAAATACAAATCCCACCTAGAAGAGCAAAAAAGGAAGGGTACGGCACTTGCTTTTGCAATCGGACTAATTCAAAAGAAGCTACAATGCCCAACTTTTGCACCCACACTTCAGGTGGCTCAGGCGAAAATCATTCCCACCGTAACTTATGGAAGCAAAGCTTTAAAAGGATTAGACAGTGACCATCTGGACAAAATTATTACCAAGATCTATAGGTCAGTGTTCAAATTACCAAACCATACATCACCGGCACAAATTAGGTTGGAACTAGGCATCTGCAAACAACCATTGGCCAGAGCCATGTCTTTTCTTGTGTGCTGTCACAAATTGAGGTTATCAAAGGAGGGAAGTTTTGGATACCATTTGTGGGCCAGGATTGATAACAACTCATGGCAAGCAGGACATGAATAATAGTCAAAAGGTTTAAAAACCCTATGCTTAAATGACCTCTGAAACTTGCACGCTAGTCAGAAGGAATTTAAAAGGCTAGTGAAAATCAGTACCAAACAATTATCAATAGTGGAAGATAAAGCCAGCCTTGCAAAAAGAAGTCATGGGTGGATGACCCTTCAATCCTATGCCTTGCTAATTCCACAGCAATACCTTACCATATCGTTCAGTGCTTGAACGAAACTAAGTTTTTTAAAACTGAGACTGGAAGTTATTAACCTGCTGACTCATTGGCCAAAATGGAAAAGAGAACATGGAAAAGTTCAATGCCGACTTTGTGGGACCCACAAAGAAGATATTATACACATCATATGCCTGTGCCCAAAACTATTGACAGAGAGACGGGCCCTACTCAAGTACCATTGGAATAGAAATATGATTAGAAGCTGTAGAGCAGCAGTTTTGGCCTGCTTTGACCCTAGGGAAATTAAATTAAATTGTGCCCTAGTAAGATTTATGGAGCGCGCTGCAAAAAAACTAATTGAGGTGCCCAGAGTTTGCGACCCCCCATTGGAATAACGCTGTCAAGTTTAACTTGTTGTTGCTATTCCTTCTGGCTTATTATGAGTATGACTTTTTAAACAGAAGTTTTATCTGTTATCGTCTACATATCATGGTTTTTTTATGAATATGACATTCTAAATGCAATTTTGAAACCTTTTAAATGTTTGTACTTGCAATGGTTTTTTTAAAATCACGCAATAAAGATTTATTATTATTAAAAAAAAAAAAAGAATACTTCAAAGAGTGCACTTGCAGTATTGCTTATTGTATTCGTAAATGTTTTTGTGAATCGCCCCCTAAAGTATAGAGGTACACAGGACAGGTAATCTGGGACCAGCAAATGAGACACGACTGAGGGATATGGAAATGTTAAAGGTTCAAATGAATCATTTTGAACCATGTGATTCAGGAATGATCAATGGTGCTGGGAAACTTTATTTGCCTAGAATTTCGGGAGCAAAGACAGTGATAACTACTTATGTGCAGAAGTAGAGAACATAGATAGTGGTATTTTATCCCTCAGTTTCATACATCTTTTGATACCTTATAGTACAAATAATGAGCTGACAGGAAGTCTTATGTAGAAGAAAAAGCGTCCCAAAGAAAGTGCAGTGCTTACATTTCAGCTACTCCTGGTCTGCTTGAGGGTGCTTTTTAGTTTTTAGCAGAATTGAGTGTTGACTATTTTAGCAAGCAATATATAGTGATGCTGTTTCAACTGACATTTTACTTAAAAGAACGGAAGACTGTTTTTTCTTTGTGTGACAGTTTTTTTTTTTGTATGTTCTTATATAGCGCTCAAATCACCCAGAGGCATCTCAGCGCTTGCCTTGGGAACCCGTCCTGGCTTTTCCCTGTGAGATAGCCCCTAACAGGCATCCCCAAGGTGAAAGCCAGGCATCCCGCCGCGGGGGACCGTTGTGGAGATTAAGCAAGCTTAATGCCCAGAGTTGCAGAGTGTGAACCCATGATTAGGTCAGGCACCGAAGCGAGAATTATTGAGTCCGTGGACATTTGAGCTCAAGACCCTGCCGCGTCGGGAATTGAACCCTGGTCCCGGGTCTGACCTCTGCTTCAGGGTCTGCCTGCTCTAACCAGTGAGCCACACTTCTCCAGTGTTCCCCTATCTAGATTTCTCAGGCTGGCTTGAAGGACACAATTCAATTTGACAGTAGCTGCGATCAGGAGTAGGAAGCTTATGTATGTGCTATGCGAATTAGAATAAATACATGTGCAAATTATTCCTTAAGATTCCGAAGTCATCTTTACAATACCAACGAGACAGCTGCATCAGTCCATCCCTGCCTCTCAGCATGTTGCCATTGCTGGGGAGCATTAAAACAACCAGTAGAACTTTAATCTGTGCAGGCAACACAAATCTTCAGGGGAAGTGGCCACATGCCACAGCGCTGTGAAATCACGGACCCCTTCGTTCTCATTTTGAAGTGCTGTGGAATTTTTGTCTCGATTGGTGGCCACCACGTTGCAGTGGAACACATTTCTCATCTGTGCTTCAACACCATTGGGTTCTATGATGTTTCAGGTGCAAGCCCTACCCACAGTGGAAACAATCCTCAATGTTGACATGTTGATGTCAAACGCCAATGGGCTTTTTCGGAAACTGGGATAATGCTCCTGCTTGTGCCTTCACATGAGAGTCACTCGAACAGAAAACACGACCTTCAACCATAGGTCAAATGAAAGGTATGAAGGATTACTGCGTGCTGTTCTCTTTCACAGTCTAAACACCAGCTGCCTGATGCGCTTCGAATTTCTTCTTTCTCAAAGGCTGTTTGGTGAAAGATTTGCACAAACCGGTCTCCGCTTTCAACTTCCAATTTATATATAATGGCACGCCCTCTATGGGCTGTTCAGGATGAGACTGCGCCTAGTATTCTGGAATTCGTAGTCCCGGTTCCTTTCAGTGCTCATTAATCCTGCTGATTTAAGACCCTGGATGGGCCCCAGCCAGCAGAACCCTTCTCAATCCAATGCTCTCTGCCCCACAAAGTAGTGGCCTGTGGATACTGGTCACCGTGGCCCCCAATGTAGGTGGAGTGGTGCACTCTCGGCGGCAAGGCAGCCGCCCGTAAAATGTATGCTCTTGCTTGTGCCTTCACATGAGAGTCACTCGAA
Organism: Lissotriton vulgaris; assembly: GCF_964263255.1. Lineage (NCBI taxonomy): Eukaryota > Metazoa > Chordata > Amphibia > Caudata > Salamandridae > Lissotriton > Lissotriton vulgaris. The sequence goes on along the minus strand of NC_141689.1, from coordinate 885,556,678 downwards.
CAGAAAACACGACCTTCAAGCATAGGTCAAATGAAAGGTATGAAGGATTACTGCGTGCTGTTCTCTTTCACAGTCTAAACACCAGCTGCCTGACGCGTTTCGAATTTCTTCTTTCTCAAAGGCTGTTTGGTGAAAGATTTGCACAAACCGGTCTCCGCTTTCAACTTCCAATTTATACATAATGGCACGCCCTCTATGAGCTGTTCAGGATGAGACTGCGCCTAGTATTCTGGAATTTGTAGTCCCGGTTCCTTTCAGTGCTCATTAATTCTGCTGATTTAAGACCCTGGATGGGCCCCAGCCAGCAGAACCCTTCTCAATCCAATGCTCTCTGCCCCACAAAGTAGTGGCCTGTGGATACTGGTCACCGTGGCCCCCAATGTAGGTGGAGTTGTGCACTCTCAGCGGCAAGGCAGCCGTCCGTAAAATGTATGCTCCTGCTTGTGCCTTCACATGAGAGTCACTCGAACAGAAAACACGACGTACATACTTTCCACGAAGTATGCCTTGCCACCGTCTTTGTAAGGTGCACTTTCTGTATTCCTGGCTCTGTGTGAGCTAGGCCCCGATTTCTGTCATCGAGCCTTTTCTTTTAACAAAGTCATCTCTGCCTCCTGAAACTGCAACGTGGGATGCCCCCATGAACTCTGTCCTACTCCCTACGAGGCGAGCGGGGCCTGGCTCGGCCTGCTTGCCTGCCAAAGACAGTATTTTACCTTCACGTTATCAGCATAGCCAAGCTCAGCTTCCCGAAAACACATTCTAGTCTAGCAGGGTAGATAAACAACCCCTCAGCTGCAGAGCAAAGGGCCCGGCCTTTCTGTCTCCATGCAAGTAATTCATAGCTCCCGTTACCATGGTAGGCCCATGGCCCCCTAGCTTTACACACAGACACGTAGGCACATATGCACGCATTCATAGTCAGTATAGGATAGCCTCTGCCAAGAGACCTTTCCTTCCAGATAATATGGTTCCCAAACATCAGATATCAGATATGATGTAGGAACGAGTTGATCTGACATGCCAGACTTCTGTCTCTTTCCTCTAGTGTAAATGTCAAGTCCCCTGCACCCTCCAGCTTCACGTCAAATCACACGTCATGCAGCTGCGCGCGCATCCAGACCTCAGATTTCTGCTGACATTGCAAGATTCTGCTATGTACCCACCCACTTGTGACACTTTCATGTGACGTTTCTAGTACACACCTCTGTGTACGCCCTAGTTCACGCCTTCTGATTACGTATTGCTAACACGTGTATGTTCTTATCTTGTTTCTCTCAGCTGTTACGCCTTCTGTATTGGTTACCATTATGTGCATTAAGTATAAAAGTTATGTATTGTCAATAAAGTATGCTCTATCCCTTCCTGAACCCCAGCGGTGTCAGGAACATGATATCCGGTTCTGAACCATTCCTTTTTAAGGAATAAAACCCCTTAGAACTCTAACACCACGGACTCTGTCTCTTTCTTTCCGACTGAGTTATTTTATAGTACTTACCTGCATAGAAATTAGGACGATAATTAAATATTTACCACATTAATTTGGCGCCCGAACAGGGACCCCTCCCCCACCCCACGCGCCGGTAGGTGCGTTGCAGCCTTTGCCCCCTGCCACAGTCAAGACGGACAATTACGCGTACCCGCAGGATTTCCTGTATCTCCCTCAGGCCTACGGAGGTGACGGAGACTGCGATCAGCACCCAGACGAGGCGGTGAGGAGTGCGGAGGATCCCGACCAAAGCCTAGCCGAAAGAAACAAGGTCCGAGGTGTCAAGAGGCCCACCAGTTCCGAAGTATTCACGTATCGAGTCGAGCCGAGTCCAGCCTGGTCCAGTCCAGTCGAGTTGTCCGAGGCCTTCCATTCCGTGCTTCCCGGTGAGTACCGTTGCTGGGGACGCATCTAGACGGGTGCATTATTATGTATCCGGTAAAGACGGGTTTGGGTACACAAACACGGTCTGCACTGTTTTAGACAGTGTATCTGTACTGTTTAGCAGTATATCAAGTATTCAAGGGTTCGATTTTCGTTCTCGTTTTTCTGGAGTTCAAGGGTAGTCCGTATGTGTTCAAAATGTTTTATGTGATTAATGTCGTGCTATGAGTGACTGTTTTGATGTACATTACTGTGTTTTTGTATATTAACTGTGTTCGAGTTAGAGTAAGTAACAAGTATCGAGTATCAAGTACCAAACAACAGGATGCCATTATTCAATAAATTAAGACAGTTAGGAACTAGGAAAGGGATACTAGAGGAAGCGATTCCTGTCCCACCTAGGGACACTCCCGGAAATTTTATGTACCATAAACATGGCCTAGATGCCAGACTGTATCTAGATTTATGGGCCGATTATACCAAGCACCTAGAAGAGAAACATAGGTGGCCTGTTACAGGGACATGGGATGCCGAGTGCATCATGAGAGTAGAGGAAGCACTATGGAAAAAGAAAGCCAGACAATCTCAGAAGGACGCCATTGAATTGTGGCGTAAAGAATCGCATAAACGTGCAGAAAAAGCATTCCGAAAAGCAGAAAAGCATAGAGAAGAGTCGGATGAGGTCCGAGAAAACGAATTAGTTGCTGAAGGTATCCGAGTACAAGCAGAACAAGTAGACCGTATACGAAACACTCTTGCAAATGGCATGTATCTAATGGCCGAGGGTTCGCCTAAAGCCACTCCAGAAATACCGAAAGATCTGCCGCCACCATTGGTTCCGACTAAAGTAAGGCACAAGACCACAAAAGACATATTCCTTTCTTCCTATCTAGACGATGTAGCTCCCGCTTATACAAATCCACGTGCCCACGTACCGCCTACTGACGGTGACGGAGATGGCAACCTACCCCAAGACAATGCCCAGCCAGTACCACAACAAGCTACACCCGTTCAACATCCTGTACCACCCATACCCATTCCCCCACCACTTCCCGCTCCTACTATTAATCCACTAAATCCTTTCGGGCCTGATCCTGGTAAAAGACAAATTCCGTTACACATACAGACTCCACAGACAAGCCATGCTCAAGCCTCCGCCTCAGGAGGTGTGACAGGAGGTTACCAGACCCCGCCACAGACACACAGATTAACTCTTAGGGACCTAGCAAAGCAACGAACACCCCGATTACCGAGTTACGACCTACTTAAAGAACCCCTTCCAGATTGCAGATACGATCCAGTACCCGGTAAAGCCGATAGAATGGAGCTAGCATCACTACGCCTACGATGAGTTACAGATTATTTAATGTTATTACCAGGAATGACTGATCATCTAGACAGAATATACCATTTTATCCAGACAGGGGAAGGTCCTGAAAGTATTAAAGAGGCCATGGCTCACCAGAAAACTGACACTCAAGGTTGTATATTACGCTTCTTCATAAATTGTCTAATAAGAGAACAAGACAGGCCTGGTGTAGACAAGGACGAGATGGATGCACTAAACAAGTGGGGCCAGAATATAGCCGAGGGAAAGCATGATAAACAGAGTAGTATAGCAAATATGTACAAAAGAATCAGGAAAGCAGTAATAGAAATACATGAAAGAAAGGAACCCGAAAGGGAAGGAGATAGTCACAAGATTGAATCCTCAGAGGAGGAAGAACCAGAGGATAACGACACGACCAAAGAAATGATAGCATATGTAGGTAAGGGAAATTACCTTAAGAAAGGCATTCGTCCAGAAAGCAAGAGAGTTTTTCTCTCTGGCATCTCAAAAACGAGCTCTCCTGAATATCTGTTTCAGGTTACCGATAAAATACTTCAAGAACGAATGGGGTACCATGTACTCAATTCTATGGATGAACAAGAACTAGCCCGGTCAGCAGTACAGTGGGCTGACAATCCTAGCACATATAATGATGATACAGTAGCTCAGACATTTTTAAATCTTTCCCCAGACGAGCAGAAATTAGCTGGTATGTACATGATTCAGCATCTCATTACGTTATACAGAAATCAACATTCTGATCCAGGTCCCTTACCTGATACATTAGAAGCACTACTTTTGAATAGATGGAGAGGCCTAAGTACCAAGTTAATTAGAATAATTCTAGAACAACGGCACAGATATAACGCTTTCTTAGGCCCACAATATGTTTCAGCTCCGCCCCCAGAAAGAAAAATGTTTTACCTCGACAGACAGAATCCTTTACGAGAAGTACATCCAGTAAGAAAAGATGATGACACGCTAGAACGCGTATTTGTATATACACCTTTAACTAAAATGGAATTACTAGAAATGAAGAAACTAGTACCCTGCCACGATAAAGACCCGGCAGGTTTCCACCGAGAAATTAAAGACATGTTACTCATGGGAGATTACACGTATACGGATATTATGAAAATGTTAAAAGTACTGTTGCCCACAGGCATTTACGAGAAACTCAAGGAAAAAGAATGGGAGGTGGGAGATAAAAAGATTATTTGGACTGAAATAGAAGACGAGGAAAAAGGTCGCACTCCAGGGCTGGGCCTTGGGGAAAAAGCTAAAGCATTACCAGGTTTAATAGTACAGGTTTTGCCAAGATTATTGACAACTAAAAAGGAAGACTGGGACGCGATCTCAGCCTGTAAACAGAAACACGATGAAGATACTAGTGATTTCTATTCAAGATTCGAGAAATGTTTCATTATTAATAGTGGCCTGAAACCAAGTAGCGAGTCATACCCGCACCTTTTTGTAACAAAATTAGTCGAGAATTCCCTGACACAGGTTAAGAATCGTGTATATAAAGTCGAAAGCACTTGGCAAGCAAATACACCATCCCAGATGTTACAAATGTTACAATATCACCAGAACAGAATTAGAGAAGAACAAGATCACGAACAGAGACGTATGAAAGACACGAAAATGAAAATGCTAGTAGCTCAGTCAGTTCCAGCTGACGGTCAGAAAAAGGGTCAGACACAGACAAGTAATTCAGCGGCTCCCGTTAAAGGGACATGCAACTATTGCAAGCAGCCAGGTCACTACGTACATGAATGTTCGGTCCTAAAATATAATATAGCAACAGGTAAAACTAAAGAAAGACCACGTCAGCCTAGACAAGATCAGGTCCAGCAACAGACTTCGCAGAACATACAGCCTACGCATGCTCCACCTCAGACAGTGCAGACCGTAGCGGTATCACAGCCACAGCCTATTGCCGCGACGCAGCAAGTTTCACAACAGATGTACCAGTATGCCCAATCTGATTATCCCGATTACCAGCGATACACATGAAACAGCCTAGAGAGGGAGGTTGGCTTGCCTCTTATTGAAATTCCTGTAGATCAAGAGGGTCCTTATGTACATAGTCAAGTATTGGGAAAAGACAGAAAGTTTCTAATTGACACAGGGGCAAGTCGCACCACGATCAGTCATGACGAAGTTCCAGGGGCACCCCTCTCAGGCTCACAGAATGTTTCCCTTGGTTTTTCAGGACAGCCTATTGTAAATGAAGTATCAAAACCTGTCCCCCTAGCAGTAGGTCCATTATCACGTGTTACAGACCTGTTACTCACGAAATCATGTCCAGAAAACTTGCTAGGTATCAAGACACTGAAGGCTCTAGGAGCAGTGATATGTTGTTCTCCGGAGGGAGTTAGACTTTTCTTACGTGACTTTAAGGGTCACTATGTACTACGAGAGTTTGATGTCAGATTGAAAAATGTACCGAAACACCTGTGGGCACAAGGCCCAACCGATGTAGGTTGTATGCACATCACACCATACCGTGTTACACTCAAGCCAGGAGTTGTATTACCCCAAATCAGACAATACAAGTTACCACCCGATGCTGTAGTGGCTTTACTGGAAATCATTGAAGAGCTCATTGCCCAAGGAGTGGTCGTAGAAACCGACTCCAATATCTGTAATTCTCCTATCATTCCGATTCTTAAACGTACTGATCCCAATGCACCGCCTGTATATCGGCTGGTGATTGATTTACGAGAACTGAATAAATGCATTGTACCACAGTATCCTGTGGTTCCCGACATCTCATCATTACTGACTGCTATTGATTCAGAGGCGACGTTCTTTACTGTAATTGACTTCAAGAACGCCTTCTTCAGTGTACCCATTGATCCGGAGAGCCAATATCTCTTCGGATTCTGTTTAAATGGCCGAAGCTTCAAATTTTCACGCGCACCTCAAGGATTCACAGAAAGCCCCAGCATCTATAGCCAAGCACTGAAAAGACAACTTGACTGTATCCAAATGCCAGTTAACACTGCCTTACTACAGTACGTCGATGATCTGCTGATCACCGCACGAAGTGAACCCGAATGTGAACAAGCATCACTGACAGTTTTACATTTTCTGGCTGACAAGGGACACAAGGTGTCTCCTTCGAAGCTACAATTCTGTGTTCAGCAAGTGGTGTACCTTGGGCACTTGCTGTCCAAGTGGGGGAGACAGCTCACACCTGATCGCATTCAGTTAATTGCACAGTTACCACAACCCAAGACACAAAAGGAAGTGCGGGCCTTTATAGGCCTCACCTCGTACTGCAGACAATGGATTCCTCAGTATGCATTTCTAGCTAAACCACTGATACAGTTGACAACACAGGAGGCAGCGACTTCGACTGTCCTCCCTTGGACTCAGGAACATACACAGGCTTTTGAGGAATTAAAGAAAGCTTTATGTCAAGCACCAGTTTTAGCCCAACCATGTTACAGCAAACCTTTTACACTTTTTGTTACAGAACGTGATGGTACAGCGTTGTCTGTCCTCACACAAGATCAAGCAGGTTCACATAAGCCTTGCGCTTATTTTTCAAGTACATTAGATCCTGTGGCCCAGGCTCTGCCTGCGTGCTTAAAATCAGTTGCAGCGACAGCTCTAGCAATCAGACAAAGCGACTCAATAGTATTAGGACACCCATTGACAGTACAAGTTCCACATTCTGTAGAAGTCCTGCTAAATAGAACACAGACTCAACACCTGACTATAGCACGATTAACAGGTTATGAACTGACGTTATTCCAGCCACACATAGAAATCAGACGCTGTAACATACTCAATCCTGCCACATTGTTACCCTCGATTATGATAGATTCAGCCCCGCATGATTGTATAGAGATCATTAATGCAGTAACAAAGCCCCGACGAGACTTGACAGATGTTGCACTGACTAATCCAGACCTGACACTTTACGTGGACGGTTCATGTATGAGAACAAGCACAGGAGAATTAGTGGCCGCATATGCAGTGACCACTGAAACTGAAGTCAAAGAAACACACCGTATTGATATACTGTCCGCTCAAGCAGCAGAGCTTATCGCTCTGACCCGAGCCTGTATACTAGCCAAGAACAGGAATGTTAACATATACACAGATTCACGTTATGCCTTCGGAGTTGTACACGACTTCGGAATGTTATGGCAAGAACGAGGTTTCTTGACCTCTCACGGAGCCAAGATCCAACACGGTCCCCTCATTCAAGCACTGTTAGAAGCAATACATCTGCCTTCAGGCATATCCATCATGAAGTGTAAAGCACACACTAGAGTTACAGATTCTATTTCCCAGGGTAACGACCTGGCAGACCAAACAGCAAAACATACAGCATTGACTCACACCCAGACAACTGACGTGACAAAGACAATAGTACCGACACACTGTATGACAGTTAGGGATCCCACACTAGATGTAATTGATATTCAGACACATGCTACTCCAGACGAAATCAAGAAATGGACTGAACTAGGAGGGATCCAGACAGACCAGGGATGGGTGACAAAAGGGAAAGCCACATGGTTTCTCCCCGACTCTATGGTTCAAGTCATAATTAATACAGCACATAGTCCAGCACACTTAGGAGAAAAAGCTATGTTAGACAGTTTACAGAATCTCTGGTACAACAAACATTTACGAGCAGCAGCAAAACAGAAAGTGCGTACTTGCATGATCTGTTGTCAGTTCAATCCAGGTAAAAGCGTCCCTGTAGAGCAAGGTGAATTTCATCCTCCCGATCACCCTTTTGAAGTCCTCCAGATGGATTATATCCAGATGGAACGTTGTCGAGGATTCAAGTACGTCCTCGTAGTTGTTTGTGCACTTTCCCGTTGGACAGAAGCATATCCAGTCCCAGATTACACTGCTCCAACCACTGCCAAGCAGCTGGTTCGAGAATTCTTCCCACGGTACGGCTTGCCTCGTACCGTGTACTCAGATAACGGACAGCCATTCTCATCCGAGCTCATGAAGCAGGTTTCACTCTTGCTAGGATATCAGTGGAAATTCCACTGCGTCCGACATCCCGAGGCAGCTGGCCTTGTAGAGAGGCACAATCAGACTCTGAAAACCCGCCTTGCTAAAGTCTGTAAAGAGAAAGGGGTCGACTGGATAGTCGCCCTGCCAGTTGCACTATTCTATATGAGAATGGTCCCACATTCGAGATCAGGACTATCCCCGTATGAGGTGGTCTTTGGCAGGCCACCAAATATGTGGGGGACGCACATGCCTAAGAAAATAACTGATGTTGATTGTAATATGCTGACAGATTACCTTGCCTCCTTGATGTCTGCACTCCAATCATGTCGTTCACAGGTTGCTGCAGCCTTTCCCGACAACACTGATGTAAAGCCACACGATGTCCGTCCAGGGGATACTGTCCTAGTGAGAAATTTCGATAGGAGGAGTCCGCTGGAGCCCCGCTGGCAGGAGCCGAAGCTCGTCCTTCTGACCACGAGGACTGCAATCACAGTTGAAGGCCGTAAGGGGTGGATTCATTCGAGTCACGTTAAAAAATGTAATGAACTGTTGCCAGAGACTGACTCTTCCACCCCTTCAAAGGACTGCCCAGATTCTAGTGACTCTAAACTTCCCATGGTAGAGAAAACTCCGCAAGAGGAGTATAAATCAAAGTTGCGGTCTAGCAAGTCAGACAGTTTAATTGTTTAAGTCCTCCCCTAGGTGAATCGGTTAAATAGTTTCTGACATGTATCCCCTAGACCCCAATAGAGAGAGAGATAGAGAGAAACAGATCAAGAAGCAACGATATTGCAAATCTCTCAAAAGTTACTGTATTGTTACATTATGGATCATGTTTTCTTTAAGTCTTACGATTATTGTCACAAGTGTAATTTTGCATATCTATTTTCCTATTGCTACACGTACACATTCTTCTTCTAATAACAATGCCGAGCATTCTTTCAGCGAATTACCACCTCACGAGTTGTCTTACCGACTTGCGCTGCGCAACAATACATTCATTAGTATGTTACATCACTCTCATCAGACCAGCAACGCTACAAATTGTTGGATATGTGGCCGACTCCCTCCCTACCAGAAATATGAGGGAGTTCTGCCCCTTTTCCCGTACCCGTTCACACACAATGGTTCATGTGGCGCATGGTTTAGTTTGATTAATTCTTTAGATTCAAATTCCGTAGTTTATCAGGGTAACTGGGTATGGGGAAACCTGAACACAGTTCTGCATAGAATATGTTATCCTGACAAGGAGGGACTTCCCAAAAGAACAGGGACTGATCTAGAAAATGAAGTATATGGATTAGGAAATTTTACACTTAACCTCATGATTCTGAATGTTGAATCCGAAACCAAGCCAGACTTGCCCACTATGTCAGTATTACCAGTCAAGGGTGAATTATGTGTCAGAAAGAATGGTTCAGTACACCTGGGTCATAGTAAATGTACTACTGTGATCGAATTTAGTGATAAGGGCAAGTCCACGTTCAAAGCTACCCGTCATTCCTATTTCATTTGTGGTCAGACAGCATACATACGTTTGCCACTAGATTGGGATGGTACCTGTTATATTGGATTCTTACTGCCACCTGTTTTCCTAGCTCCACCCGATTATCATAGAAATTCCCGTCTAGTTCACAGACCCAAAAGAGATCTCCCAATCGTCGACTATACTGAGACAGCATGGGAACAGTACACAGATTTCAATAAAGGTTTCTTTCCCTATTTAGGTGCTATCTTTAATAGTAAGTCTATCCGTCACTTGACCAGAACTCTCGAAGCAGTAGTGAAAGAGACTACTTCTGCCTTAGGTAACTTGACCGAAGAACAGTCTGCTATGAGACTTGTCGTTCTTCAAAATCGTCTTGTTCTTGACGTCATACTAGCCGATCGAGGAGGAGCCTGTAAGGTCCTCGGGTCAGCTTGTTGTGTTTTCATTCCAGATAATGCTCCGTCCGTATATAAGGCTATTACCCGTCTCCATAAGATAGCTAGTCAGATACATCAGAACCCAGGCACCTGGACTTGGTCCGGTTGGCTCTGGACTACTATTTCAGCTTGGGGATGGAAAATACTGTCACTCCTTGGAACAATACTACTTATAGTATTCAGTTGCTGTCTATAGTTACAATGTGGGCCAGCGATTTGCGGCTTGTGCGCCACATCCTGCACTCCCCATTCAAGTCAACGTTCTAAATCCCGTTTGAGAAAGGATGAGCAGATGATGCTCACTACACAGATAAATGGATTAATGAAGATTGATATATCATGAAGGGTCCGTAGGGAACAAGGAGGGAATGAGGAAATAGAAATTTTATGGTCAGGAATGTTCCCTAACGTGTACCCCACCGTCTCCATGTACGAGCTTAAAGTGCATGTAACTTCCCTCCTGTGCCAGCTATGAAGACGCAAATACATTTGCGTCCAACGTTAACATGTCCTCTTTCAGATCCACCCTGAATGGGTCGGATATTCCGTTCCTAAGTATGCCTTGCCACCGTCTTTGTAAGGTGCACTTTCTGTATTCCTGGCTCTGTGTGAGCTAGGCCCCGATTTCTGTCATTGAGCCTTTTCTTTTAACAAAGTCATCTCTGCCTCCTGAAACTGCAACGTGGGATGCCCCCATGAACTCTGTCCTACTCCCTACGAGGCGAGCGGGGCCTGGCTCGGCCTGCTTGCCTGCCAAAGACAGTATTTTACCTTCACGTTATCAGCATAGCCAAGCTCAGCTTCCCGAAAACACATTCCAGTCTAGCAGGGTAGATAAACAACCCCTCAGCTGCAGAGCAAAGGGCCCGGCCTTTCTGTCTCCATGCAAGTAATTCATAGCTCCCGTTACCATGGTAGGCCCATGGCCCCCTCGCTTTACACACAGACACGTAGGCACATATGCACGCATTCATAGTCAGTATAGGATAGCCTCTGCCCAAGAGACCTTTCCTTCCAGATAATATGGTTCCCAAACATCAGATATCAGATATGATGTAGGAACGAGTTGATCTGACATGCCAGACTTCTGTCTCTTTCCTCTAGTGTAAATGTCAAGTCCCCTGCACCCTCCAGCTTCACGTCAAATCACACGTCATGCAGCTGCGCGCGCATCCAGACCTCAGATTTCTGCTGACATTGCAAGATTCTGCTATGTACCCACCCACTTGTGACACTTTCATGTGACGTTTCTAGCACACACCTCTGTGTACGCCCTAGTTCACGCCTTCTGATTACGTATTGCTAACACGTGTATGTTCTTATCTTGTTTCTCTCAGCTGTTACGCCTTCTGTATTGGTTACCATTATGTGCATTAAGTATAAAAGTTATGTATTGTCAATAAAGTATGCTCTATCCCTTCCTGAACCCCAGCGGTGTCAGGAACATGATATCCGGTTCTGAACCATTCCTTTTTAAGGAATAAAACCCCTTAGAACTCTAACACCACGGACTCTGTCTCTTTCTTTCCGACTGAGTTATTTTATAGTACTTACCTGCATAGAAATTAGGACGGTAATTAAATATTTACCACATATGGAAGTGTTGATTGTAAGGAAGTAGGGAATGTATTCATGAATCCTACTAATATAGTATTACATCTGCCACATTAAAGGTAACACCTCTGCAATGACATGACAAATTCCTGAGAACTGAGTGAAAAATAGAAGCAGGGCACATGTTGGTAATGGTAAAATTTGTCCAACAAATGGTCAGGTTTGTCATAAATGTGGTAAGCAATCACTTTGCTACTGTTTGAAAATCTATTTTCTCATCTTACGTTAGTGTTAATCAACTGTGAAGGTTACTGAGGGAAGTCATTTTAAGGATAGTGAAAGTTATGTATTGATGGTAAATGATGATTCTAATCAGATTGTTGATACTGTTGAGATAGCGACTGTGAAAATAGTAATATGTATTGCTACAATGTCTCAATCAATGGGTATGATGTGAGAGTTATGGTAGACTTAGGGTTACCATTCACCCTAAAGGGAGATAAAGAAGTACAGAATGTGGGCCACATTTTGTTGCAGCAATTTAATATCAAAGTTTTTGCTTGCAGAGGCAAAAGAGTGGCAGTTTTAAGCAAGCTTGAAGCAAAATTAAAGGTTGACAATAGTTTAGAAAGATGTGTGATTTATGTGGCCAAGATTTGGACACATTTTTTGTGATGGGATGAAAAAGATGGAGTGGGTGTAATTCTTGACTAAGCATGAGCGAATTTTGCGAATCTGGCGTTCGCGAATTTTGCGAATTTGCGAACTCGCAATCCGCAAAATCTGCGAATTCTCGCGAATTTGCGGATTTTTTTTGTGTTCGCATGGATTTCTGCCAGTTCGCGAGGGTTTTGTACCAGTTCGCAATTGCGAACTTACATGTCGGCTCGCAACGGTCGCGATTATGTTGTTTCTAGGTCTGGTTCATCATCACAGGTTCCCAGCACCCTCTGTTTCACCCCTGCCACCCTCTGTTTCACCCATGCCCCCCTCTGGTACATCAATGCCACCCTCTGGTTCATCATCACTATAGATTATGGGGGGAAAAAGCAAGCACACCTGCCCTGCTTCAACTGACATGAATTAATTTGGGGTTGATTTATTAATATGTCACTGTTTTAAAATTCCAGTCTGGCACCTGCATCCTTATCTGTAATTTGCTTTCTGTTGCAGTGCACTTTTTTTTTCCAGGACCTTTGTGGCCTACTTGCAGCTATTCTATGAGCCTGCTGTGAGGGTCAGAGCAGGGTCATACAATTGTTGCAACTAGCAACTGAACTCTGGAGGGGCCCCAGTCAGGAAGCACTACAGGGAATGGTTACTAATGATGAGTTTGAACTTTTGAACCTGCTGAATGCTTTCACTTTTGCAAAACTCGTTTTTCTGCAGAACAGCATTACAGCAACTGTAATGCCCCAAACAAGCTTACTTGTGAAAGTTGATTTCTAATCCAAAAGTGATCCAAAGAAAGTCAAAAGGCCTCAAATCCAAAAAAGTGCAGGCAAATGTCAACCTGAGGAGTTATTCTGATAAAAATCATCATTTTCAGAAGGTCTATGCTGCTTGCTAGTGGATTTCTTGTGCAGAATTGCAATTTTTGTAATTTCGCGAGTGCGAGATTGTTGCTGCCCGCCGCACCTACATGTTCGCAATTGCGAACTTACACCGCACGCCGCAAAATTGTATCACCAAGAAAATAAAATCTGCTGCTTGCGAATTTGCGGATTTTCGGTAAATTCGCGAGCGTTCGCGGATTGCGAATTTACCGAAAATCCGCACAATTCGCGAGCGGAACGGATTTTCCGCCCATGCTTATTCTTGACCTGAATTATCCCAGCCAAGAAACCTCTAACGAAAAACTACATAGAATTGGAAATTTGAAAATATCAGAAGATGTAGCAGACCACTGTGTCAAAATGTTTCCCAACGTTTTTATCTCCACATTAGCTAAAATATGGAATTCCAACACAAAATTGTGCTCCAGAAGGATACTAAGGCAGCAGTAAATAAGGTGCTCAAGGCACTTTTGAATATGATAGAAGAATTGAAGGGTGAACTAGAAACGTCACAATGACATGCATATTTTAACCTATTGAGGGATATGAATCTTTGGCTCAGTAGTCCTGGCACATAAATATAACACATCTTTGAGATCTAAGTGTAACATGTTGGGCGACTGACAACCTTGAACCAGATCATTTATGACCCTACACACACTGCAGGACACACACTGGATCCAATTTTCACCTCCAGCAACCACGTCAAATACAGTTATGTCACAGAACTCACATGGAATGATCACTTCATCGTCAACTTCAGCATCTCCAGCACCACCACCCCTAAGATGGTGGTGCTGTGATGCACAAGGGTAACCACACACTATATAAGTCTCAAATAAATAAAAATAAATAAAATAACAATAAAGATGACCAATGCTCCACTGAAGGTGGAATAAAATCTCACAGACCAGTTGGGCGAATGCCCTCAACACCTCCAACCCTGCTACCACCACCAACCTCGACCTGGGAGTGAAAAACCTTAATGCTTGGATCACCAGTTGCATAGACAGCATTGGCCCCATCAAGAGCATCATCCAGTTAAAATCCTATAAAAAGGCCACCTAGAATTCAGAAGGAGCGAAACAGATGGAGAGGAGATGGTGCACCTGCAAGGACACCTCCGACATGGCAGCTTTCAAGACCTCCCTCAAACTCTTTCAAAGCCTGCTGCGGGCAACAAAGAAGATACCCATTGGGGACATAGCTTCACCGACCGGGCGTCATTGTCGGGGGGTGCCGAGGATCACTGCAGCCTTCCACACCGCTCCTGCTGTTGCCGCTGGCCGCCGGCCTCCCTGTCTTTCTGCTGCCTGCTGCCCTAGAACATCGCGGAGCGGGCGCCGGCCCGGGGACAACATCCCCCAGCGGCCCTTGTGGGAGGAAGGCACGCACGCCCTGTCCTGGCCCCGGAGGGGCCTTCAAGAACAGCGAGAGCCCCGGGGGAGCGGGGGACATAGCTTCACCGACCTGGGCGTCATTGTCAGGGGATGCCGAGGATCACCGCAGCCTTCCACGCCGCTCCTGCTGTTGCCGCTGGCCGCCGGCCTCCCTGTCTTTCTGCTGCCTACTGCCCTAGAGCATCACGGAGCGGGCGCCGGCCCAGGGACTACATCGCCCAGCGGCCCTTGCGCCAGGAAGGCGCGCACGCCCTGTCCTGCCCCCGGAGGTGCCTTCAAGAACAGCGAGAGCCCCCACGTCGAGGGACGCGCGAGGGCGATGCCGGGTTAAGCCCGGGCAAAGGGTGGGCCGTCTGTGGCCGTCCGGGGCAGGAGGAGGCCGGGCTGGGCCAGCCTTCTGACATTTGACACCTCATCATGGGTAAGCGCAAGGTATGGGCTGAAAATTCGTTCCGCTCGCGGAATTTGTGGATTTTCCGCGATTTTGCGATCCGCGAATCTTGCGAAATTGCGGTAAAATCCGCGAATCAGAGGGGACGAATTTTCAGCCAAGCACTTACAGGGTTACAGCAGCAGGTGCAAAAGTTGAAGCTAATTTTTTGTAACCTTTTACAAAAGGTTTACAAAGAAATTAACTTTAACTTGGGCACCTGCTGCTGTAAGCCTGTAAGTGCTTCCTGGTGCCTCGTTGCCTAATTGCAACTATTCTCTGACCCTACTCTGACCCTTAAAGCAGGGTCAGAGAATAGTTACAAGTAGGCAATGAGGCGCCTGTCACAAAAATTAAACCTCAACAGGAAGCACTGACAGATATACAAACAAGCATTTGAAATGCAATAGGTCTCGCATTAGGAAAGTTTGAGCTATTGGTCTTGTAAATGACCATTTTTTTTATTTATGTGTTGGTTTTGAAAATAGCTAAATTAATAGCTTTGTCATTTACAATGCCAATAGTTATAACTTTCGCAAATGTGACACCTATAGCCTTTGTAATGCAACATGTTTTGTATTTACGTGACTTAGCTGTATTGATATTACAAATTACAATGGCTTTTAATTTTTTTAAATAATTAATACTTAAATAAAAGTGATTTTAATTTATAATGGCAATAGCTTAAACTTTTGTAAATAACTTTTGTGAAGATTATGTTCAGTGTATTTTATTTTGACGAAAATCCAAGAACGGAAGTGAAATATTAACATCTTTTTGTGACATTCGTAATAAAGTTTGAAACATTGAGAGAACATATTTGAACCAGTTGTTGTTGAATGGTTGCGCAGATTGATGCTGGGGTGGCGCAGATTGATGCTGGGGTGGCGCTGAGTGGTGCTGGGGTGGTGCTGAGTGGTGCTGGGGTGGTGCTGAGTGGTGCTGTGGTGATGCTGAGTGGTGCTGTGGTGGTGCTGAGTGATACTGGGATGGTGCTGAGTGATGCTGTGGTGGCGCTGAGTGATGCTGTGGTGGCGCTGAGTGGTGCTGTGGTGGTGCTGAGTGGTGCTGTGGTGGTGCTGAGTGATGCTGTGGTGGTGCTGAGTGGTGCTGTGGTGGTGCTGAGTGATAATGTGGTGGTGCTGAGTGATGCTGGGGTAGAGCTGAGTGGTGGTGATGCAGAGGGCATAAAGGCACAAAAAGCAGTCTAACAAAGGGCAGAAGGGTAGAAAAACAGGGGAAAAATGAGTCTAACAGAGGGCAGAAGGGCACAAAAAACCAGTCTAACAGAGGACAGAAGGGCAGAAAAACAAGGGAAAAACGAGTCTAACATAGGGCAGAAGGGCACAAAAAAACGAGTCTAACGGGGCAGAAAGGCACAAAAACGAGTCTAACAGAGGGCAGAAGGGCACAAAAAACAAGTCTAACAGAGGGCACAAGGGCACAAAAACAAGGGAATAACAGAGGGCAGAAGGGCACAAAAACGAGTCTAACAGGGGGCAGAAGGGCAGAAAAACAAGGGAAAACAAGTCTAACAGAGGGCAGAAGGGCACAAAAACAAGGGAAAAACGAGTCTAACAGAGGGCAGAAGGGCACAAAAATGAGTCTAACAGGGGGCAGAATGAATCCCGCCCTGCGTGTTTGGCCACCTTTGTGTGCAATACCTCTACTCAACTGGAGTACTTTCTACTGTCTAATCAGTAAGTGCTCCCTCGTTGGCTAAATGTATAGGGGCAGATTTACAATAACTGGGCATCCCCAGGGATGCGCCAGTTATTGTGCGCCGCAGCTCTGCCACCCATGGTGCGCCGCATTTACAATGCGGCGCACCATGTGGCAAAAACGGCACAGATGTGTCACGCATCTGTGCCATAAAAGCAGCGCATTGCTAGAGCTGCGTCGCAGCTCCAGCAATGCTCTGGGGGGTCCTATCTCCCCAATGCTGCATCAAGCCTTGCGCCTGCTTCAAGCAGGCGCAGGGTTTTGACGTAGCATTGGCCTAAAAGTGACTGAGTGAAATCTTGTAGATTTCACTCAGCCACTTTTAGTAGGCGTTCCTATGCAGGAACGCCCACCCCTGCGCCAGAATGCCTCCTGATGGCGCAGGGCTTTACAACGTGACGCATCTCTCAGATGCGTCACTTTGTTAATACCCAGCACCATGGCGCATCTTTTGTGCTGCCGCTGCGTCACAAAAGGTCTCGGTAGAGGGTGGCAGTGGTGAACCAGAGGGTGGCAGTGATGAACCAGAGGGTGACAGTGATGAACCAGAGGGTGGCAGGGGTGAACCAAAGAGTGGCAGTGCTGAACCAGAGGGTGGCAGTGGTGAACCAGAGGGTGGCAGGGGTGAACCAGAGGGTGGCAGGCGTGAACCAGAGGGTGCCAGTGGTGAACTAGAGGGTGGCAGTGATGAACCAGAGGGTGGCAGTGGTGAACCAGAGGGTGCTGTGCCCATACAAGACCGCATGGGTAACTTCGCCATGCAAGCGGCCCGCAAACTCGCAAAAAGCCCTGCAAACACGCCAAAAACCCTGCGAACACGCCAAAAACCCTGCGAACATGCAAAAAATGAAAAATCCACAAATTCGCAAGAATTCGCGGATTTTGCGGATTGCAAATTTGATTTTGCGTGAATTCGCGGAATGCAAATTTTCACATTTCGCCCATACTTAATAGTTACAAATATCGAGGAGGGTGGTAAAAAGGCCAAAGTTCCAAGACATTCGGAGTCAATATTATCCTACCTTACATCTGCGGTTGGGGCTTTGTCTAAAGAAATAGCAACAGCTCAGCACGAGTTGGCCTTGATATCTCCACCATCTACCTTTCAGCCCAATACATCGGACTCTATTCCAGCCCCTGCCCCCGGTGTACCATTGGAGCCAGAAGTGGTAGTTTTGAAACCTAATCCCTGCGCCCCATAACGCCCTGCCCAGCCCAAGTCTCCTCTCCATCACTGTCCCCTACACAGCAGCTGGTGCCTAAGCATAATGCTACCACCAAAAAGAGGAAAGAGACAGACTGTGGTAACATTGCCGAACAATTGGTCATGGATAAAATTGGCGAGCATTTAGAAGCACTTTTTGTTGCCCGAATTGAACCTTTGCTAGTGGGCATAGCAAACGATATTGTGGATACCATGAATACTTGCCTTGCCGGTCTGCTAAAGAAATGCGCAGTAATTGACAATCTAGCTAAAACACTCGACCCTGCCCAGTTTTCATCTAGGATGGTCAGGAGTGGTAAAGATACAATCATACAAAATCCACCTATATCCTTGGCTCCACCATTCCCATCTGAGGGTAGGAATGTAGACATTACTAGAGATCGGATGCGGGGTAATCCTTTAAATAATCATCCTAGTACTCAGCCAATCATAGGAGTTACTGATAACCACTGTGAGAATAATCTCCAAGCACCTAGTACAAGGTCCAAGGGATGCCAAATACATCTAAACCTACCCCCGGCTGCTGCACCCCTTGTTGCTGCGTTTATAGGGGTTTCCCCGTTAGGAAATGGGGAGACAGAATCCACGGCGGCACTAATACAGAAGGCCTGTCAATGGTGCGCCAACACTAGCAGTGGAGGAATAGACATTCACAAGAGGATCATAATGACCAGAAGGGTGGGATGGGTTGGACATCGCCCCAAATCTGTGAAGGGCGATTGTGTCTTAGCCAATTTTGATAGGCCAAACCTGGCGGACAGTCTGTTTTGGGATGGCTCAGCGATTAAAGACACTGGGAATATGAGAGCGGTTCCTTTGGACTTTTTTTACCCACCGCCAGGCAGATACCAACCACCGACAGAACCATTTACTAGTCCACACCTCCGGCCTTCAGCTGGGAATGGTTGGAGATTAGTAACAAACAGGTCTACACAAGACAGAGCCCTTAACTCTGGCGTAAGCCCCAATACAGTCTTGTCTAACAGATTCTACCCACTTGCCAATATCGAGGAGATAGATTGACTACCAACCCCAAGGCAGCCCCTCGTAAAGGGGCCCCCGTTGGTAGAGGGTATAACATTGTGTAAACTTATTAGTTGGAATGTGGCTGGCATTAGAGCCAAAATGGCAGATACATTGTGGGTTAACTTTGTCTCCACCTATGATGTGTTGGCTATACACGAATCCTGGGATACCACAGCAAGCTCCTGGCTGGATGGTTTTTCTAGCTTTGCCGTTCCAGCAATACCTAGTGCTGCAGGCAGAGCCAAGGGGGGCCTACTCTTTTTCTTCTCTTTACAGCTCGCTGGGTCATTTAAGCAACTAGAGTCAGGTTCGGCTAATCTTTTAATTGTGGAATGGACTCTCTCACCTGCCTGTACACTTCTTTTAATTAATTTCTACAATTCCCGGGATAGGTCACAGGATAGTGACCACATTGCTTCCCTGGATAAATTTTTATGTAAACTCAGTCTTAATAAATACACTTCCTTTGAGCTCATCTTAATGGGCGATTTTAATACCCACTTATGTAAATCTCCCTGCTATACAGGAGAGTATGAGGGCTTGACAGGTGCATCGGCTCCTCATTTTGAACATAAAAGGTCAGTAGAAGCCCTTGAAGAGCTATTGGCAAATTTTAATTTATATGAACCTTTCTACACGGGAGGGGGGAGAGTGTATGCACATATAAGGGCACAGAACATGGGTCTGTTATAGACTTCATTTTTGCAACCCCGGGGTTGATCGCCAAGGTGAGGAAGTATATAGTTATCGCATCCTCTTATAGTGATCATAACCCTTTGCTGCTGGAGTTGTCTTGGGGAGATTCCCTGTGTAAACAGGCAGGCGCCTCCCAGACATGGGCGGCAGTAGTGCCCACAGATCAGGGCAGACGGCTCAAATGGGGAAAGGTGGTCCCAGAAAGCTTCACTGCCAGCCTACTTCCTAAAATTGAGGGTCAGATAGCGACCTGTTTGGATCAAAAGGCCCCCAACCAAGCAATCATAGAGGCATTTGAATTAGTATGTGTTCAAATTGCGAGAGACCTGATGTCGAACCAAACTCAGAGCCTGGCCAGGCCTTTCAAGTGGTTCGACGCCAACTGCACAAGAATCCAGAGGCGCTTGAAGCAAGCTCTCACATCCATCCCGAGAGATAAGGCCCTCATTACCAATCTAAGGAGAGAACATAAAAAAATTCTAAATGGAGAAAAAACGCTACTAAAAGTGATGCGTGGGACAAGCTACTCTCAATAGATGTTCTGCGTTACAGCAAACAATTCTGGGATACCATAAATCAGCCGTGTTTTGCAGGGGTGGACAACGCCGTCACTGACTGCGTCATCCCTGATGAGAGGTGGCTTCTCCATTTTGAAGAAGTATATGGCGACAAGGACCGTATAGCTCCCTGTGGTTCGAGGGTACCCCTGGTTACCGACCCGATAGAGTTCAATAGGGATGAAGTGAAGAAGGCCATTTTGGAGACCTCAAAAAATAAGGCGCCGGGGCCGGATGGTGTACCGGCAGACTTTCCCCGACTTTTTGGTCTGAGGTGTTAACAAACGTCTTTTGTGCTGCCAATGACAATGTATTTCCTGCAACTTGGGCCACTTTAATTATAGTGCGTAGTCGTTCAGCCATTCCTGCCACTGTGTAGACGCCGGTTGTACCTTCGGGATTGTCCGAAGCCACACGGCATTTCTAAGAGCCAACAGTAACTGATCCCTGAAACAAGTTGGCCGCATTGTTATTTAAGGAAACCTCCCCACTTGTAGCACTAATTAGTGCTTGGGGGCAACTCTTTGCTAAAGTCGCAGACTGATATAGTCAGCGAGACTGCGCTCCCTATTCACGTTACATCTAGTCATTACAGGGGTCCCGGCCGGGATCTCTGTAAGTTGTTTTTATTCACCTCCTCACGGTGTCACTATCAATATGCGCATACCGCAGCCAGAATCGAGCAGGTGCCCCATACCCACTCAGTCCTGAAGAGACCTTCTATCCTAATAAGGTCGAAACATCGTCGACAACTCTTGGAAGAAGCAGACCGTTTTTTTGAAAATAAGTTGTCGTAATTGAGCAACTTTTTGCATTTATTTGAAAATTAATATATGGGTCGCTTCCTTTCCCTTTGCAAAAAAAACAAAAAACGAATCCATGTCAAAGAACTTCATGTCACTTTTTTCTAAATTTTTGTAATATGTTTAGGTTTTTTGTTAGAATTTATTCACTTGGGACACGATTACACTGTTTTGAAATTGTACAAATGTATATAAATGTGTAAATTGTTTATATATATACCCCCCTCTCCTTTTTCTGGTATCTAATATATTCTTCTTGTGCATATACAACATACTTGCCTTTCGTCTCTTTTATATCACCCATATTGCCATTGTGCATTTATAATATTATAACTTGTTCAGTATTTACCCACAGGAGCCATTGTTTTTGTTTATATATTTAAAAAGGGGCAACGGGAGGACCCAGCATGCTACAGACCCATTTCCCTTCTCGATTCGGCCATTAAGATCTTGGGTAGAGTCTTGTTGTACAGGGTAAGGGAAAACTTTGAGGTCTGTGGGGGGCTCTCAAATGTACAATATGGGTTCAGAGAGAAACGGGGCACTCTGGACCAATGTTCCAACTTGCACCTTTTAATCTCCAAATATACGGTGGCGGGGGAGGGGTCACTTTTTTTGGCTTTTATGGACCTCTCCTCTGCTTTCGATTTGGTGAATAGGTCCAAGTTGTGGTCCACTCTATTGGAGATGGGGATCAATGCCTCCTTAGTTAATTTTATGGCCTCTTTGCATCCGGAATTATTTGCCACAGTACGGGTTACTAAGGAAGGTAGGTGCACCTCGAGATTTAGATCAGAGAAAGGGGTGCGCCAGGGATGCATCCTGGCCCCCCTCCTCTTTACCATTTACATTAACTGGTTGGGAAAACACCTAGAGACAGGGAGGGAAGACGTTACACGTGTAGGAGGAGCCAACGTACCGCCCCTCCTATACGCGGACGATGCAGTCCTAATAGCGCGTATGGGAAATGGCCTTCAGATCCTGCTGGAACTCTTTGGATCTTTCATGGAGAACCTTGACTTAAAAGTCAACGCAAAAAAATCTCACTCTATGATAGTTGGTAAACAGAGAAGTAAGCCCAAATCTAAAATTTTATCTGTAAGGGGGAGGTCGTTTCTAGGGTTACAGTCTTTCCCTACCTGGGGGTCCTGTTCGACAAGAGGGGGTCGTGGGTTCCCCAGATTAGGGCTAAGACTTTATCCCTGGCACGTTCTATGTCTGATACAAAAACAAGAAGGATCCTACTGCTAGTGTGAGGAAAGAAGGGGAAGCACTCAGTGTTGTGTAAAATACCCCTCACACACCAACAGGCCCCTTGGTGTCATGCTTCATCATCGGGGTCTTCGCACCCCGCTAGAGGGATGCGGCATGCTGCGACCTACGACTACGTGGGAGCGTTGACAGGTGTAAACTATGTGTGGTGTGTGTTGATTGTGAGTGACAAAGGGGTTAAATGTGAGTGGGAAACGTGGTGAGGAAATTTAAAAAGTACCTGGCTAGTGGGAAAAATGAAAAAAACTTTATTTCGTACCCCTAGCTGGTGCTATTAAAAGGTGTGCAGAAAAAAGACGAGGTTGGCTTGTCTTAATTATGGACAAAACCTCTGGTGTGCGTCGACATGTTTCGGTACGTGTGTACCTTCTTCAGGACGGGGCACAACTCCCAACCCTACTCACGTATTTCTAAAAAAAGGGGGTAAATATATTTTTAATTAAAAGTGAAATCACTCATTTCAAGTTGGCTACAATGTGCCTACAGCGGTTTTTGGGATCATGTATTTACATGTCTCGTAGTCTTTGATGTCTACTGCATCATGAGCAAGTCCTGAGCATCAAGGTGGGTAAGTGGATCCACAATGAGATCCGCCTATATTGGCCTCCTTCCACCACCCCGTGCTGCTCCGCCTATAGTGGCCTCCTTCCACCACCCCGTGCTGCTCCGCAGCACGGGGTGGTGGAAGGAGGCCAATATAGGCGGATCTCATTGTGGATCCACTTACCCACCTTGATGCTCAGGACTTGCTCATGATGCAGTAGACATCAAAGACTACGAGACATGTAAATACATGATCCCAAAAACCGCTGTAGGCACATTGTAGCCAACTTGAAATGAGTGATTTCACTTTTCATTAAAAATATATTTACCCCCTTTTTTTAGAAATACGTGAGTAGGGTTGGGAGTTGTGCCCCGTCCTGAAGAAGGTACACACGTACCGAAACATGTCGACGCACACCAGAGGTTTTGTCCATAATTAAGACAAGCCAACCTCGTCTTTTTTCTGCACACCTTTTAATAGCACCAGCTAGGGGTACGAAATAAAGTTTTTTTCATTTTTCCCACTAGCCAGGTACTTTTTAAATTTCCTCACCACGTTTCCCACTCACATTTAACCCCTTTGTCACTCACAATCAACACACATCACACATAGTTTACACCTGTCAACGCTCCCACGTAGTCGTAGGTCGCAGCGTGCCGCATCCCTCTAGCGGGGTGCGAAGACCCCGATGATGAAGCATGACACCAAGGGGCCTGTTGGTGTGTGAGGGGTATTTTACACAACACTGAGTGCTTCCCCTTCTTTCCTCACACTAGCAGTAGGATTCTTCTTGTTTTTGTATCAGTGCCCGTGGAGTAGGAATCCTACTTTGTACTCTACCTCCCTTCCTTGTTAAAAATACGTTCTATGTCTGCCCTGATGAGCTTCTCAAAAAGGCTAGGGGCTAGGCCTATGGAGGCATTACTGAAAGTTTACAATAGCAAATGCATCTCTATTGCGACCTTTGGCTCTGCCTTATGGGGTTACGTTGCTCGAGACAGAATCCAAAGGGTAGAAAATGGGCTCATAAGACATTTCCTCTCTGTCCCCAATTCCACCCCAACTTATTCTATTCATGCGGAGGTGGGCTTGTCTTACATCTTGGACAGACTGAAATTGGCCCTTCTTGTGTTCTGGGCAAAAGCATGGCTCAATTCAGAACTAACTTTGAACCATGCAATTTTGTCGGACGTTCTGTCCATGGATCATGCCATGAAAATACCCTGGTTGAACTACCTAAAAAACACTTTTGCTTATTTGGCTAGACCTGAACTTTTTGTGTCACCGTCCAACATCAGGGGAGAGGACGTTAAATGGATTAAGTGTCATTTTTGGAAAGGGCATCTTTAGACAGAGAGGAGAAGGAACTATGAAACCTTCAGTAAGATCATACCTAGTGTTTACCACCACTCCCTCTATGGAACCATACCTTAAAATTGTCACTTAACCCTTACACAGATTTTTATTGATAAAGTTCAGGTTTAACCTGATTCATTATTCATTAGGTTGTTATCAATCATGGGCAAAACCAGAAGAGGCCCCTCTCTGTGATTGTGATACATTTTTGAACCAGGATACCATACATTTTATGATATTCTGTGGGTTTTATGCAGCCGCAAGGAAAAAATATTTATTACCTGTTTTGAGGGAGGCTGGCTATGTTCAAGTCAGGCCTGCACTTATATACCTCCAGATGTTGGGCAACACCCACATAATTTTTAGTGTTGCAAGTTTCTTAGCGGCAGCATTCAGGACTAAGAACAAACATGTACCACTGAATGTTTTACATTAATCATGGCACTGTTTTTATTGATTTCAGCTGTGAAAATACGTGTTTACATGGAATACTTGGGCTCAGCACTGACTCTGTATATATATATGAATTGCTGTTTTTTCATCCTGTATGTAATTTTATTGCCTTTTATGATTTTTATAAATCGAATAAAGTGTATTTTGACTGATTGATACCCATTGCTGCACTCATCAAAAACAGTGCAAGCAACACAGAGGAACTTTTAAACATTGTTAAGTAATTCTCCAACATGGCTGCCTGCAAAATCAACATCACGCCTTCACAGGAACTGTGCAACAACCTCACCCACTTCTTACACCACAAGAACCAAAAGGGAACCTCAGGAACCAAAAGATCGGCCAGGAACTCACTACCGTACTCAACACCTCTATCATCACCACAACATTTCCTGACTCTTGGAAACATGCTGAAGTCAGACCGCTACACCAAAAACCCTCAGCAAATCTCCCTGCTCCCATTCCTAGGGAAGGTACTGGAAAAGATCATCATCAACTCATGATACACCGGGAGCAGACCCAGCTACACGACAACTCCCAGTCTAGCTTCTGCAGCTATCACTCCACCAAAACTGCTCTGAACGCAGCCACTGACAACATTTGATCTCTCCTCGACTGAGGAGAAACATCAGCTTTGATCCTCCTTGACCTCTCTGCAGCCTTCAACACCGTATCCCACCACACACTGATTGAAAGACTCCGCCACATCAGCATTCAGGAGGGTGCACTCAAATGGCTCACCTCATACCTCATCGGAAGAACCCAGAGAATCCATCTTCCACCTTTCACCTCTGAACCCAAGGAGATCACCTTCTGTGTCGACCAGGGCTCCTCTCTCATCCCCATGCTCAGCAACCCATATATGACCCCACTGGCTAACATCATCAGAGCCCATGGTTTCAACATAATTTCCTATGCACATGACACTCAACTCATCCTCTCACTCACGATGACCGAACTACCAGAACCAACTTCCAGAGATGCATGACTAACATCGCCGACTGGATGAAGAACAACTGCCTGCCGCTGAACACAGACAAGACAAAAGTACTGCTCTTTGGATATAGCAGCAACACGTGGAATGGCTCCTGGTGGCAATCAGACCCAGGACCAACACCCACTCCCCAACACAATTCCAGAAATCTTGGAATCATCATTGACAACAAGCTAACCATCTCGTCTGCATGCTTCCTCACTCTGCGCATGCTATGAAAGATCTTCAAGTGGCTACCCCTACAAACAAGATGCACCATGACACAAGCCCTCATTACCAGCTGACTGGACTATAGCAATGCCCTCGACATAGGAATCGTCGCACATCTTCTACAGAGACTTCAGACCATACAGAATACTGCAGCCAGAATCATCCTCGGCCTTCCCAGATGAATGTGATTGTAACTCTGAACAATAATTATATAATGAATAATAACAATAATAATAATCATATACTGTGTATGGTAAACAGGCAAGTACCCCTACCCTGAGTGCTCGACCGCATATGAAACTGATATTCAGATTTTTTGTTTATCCCTGGAACACATGTGCACAAACGGCTAGGCCTTTTATCTGATACTGTGAGATCAAGAATCTATTATGAGACTTGGAGGGTTACACAAAGTGTGCCTTCATAGTGGGTGCAGGGCGGATTCATGACAGAATGTCATGGAAATAGTATTGTCCATATAAAATTGATCACAAAAATATCATCATCCTATGCTCAACCAAAAGAAAACACAGATATCAATGACAAAAAGGACAAAAATATTTAAATTGAACATAATCAAAGGCTTAAACATACAAACACAAAATATCATCTACTGTGTAGATATCTAAACAAAATCAAAAATATCAAAACACCCAATATTGACAACAATAATAGCCCCAAAAATAAGGAACAAATGATATTTTAAATCATGAATTCAATTTTGAAATAAAATAAATAGAAAATCTAACACTACATAAACAAGCTCCCCAAAAATATTATTCAAATATTAAAACGACAAACATAAAATTATTCCTACGTATTAAAAATAAACACATGTTAAAAAATCAAACATTATTACAAGAACATAAGTATTACAACACACAGAAAAATACTTAAAATAATTGAAACATTTCGAATGTAGCATTAATACAATCCAACAAATACACATATTTAAAATATAAACAGAATGCTAATTAGCATCACCCTTCAAAGGAAATAACTGAAAACAATACATAAAGTAGCCAATGCAATGTACTGTAAAACAAACTAACCAATAAAAAAATAAACCTATTAAGTGAACACTTCAAAAAGAGCACTACAGTAAAAACCTAGAAACTGCAAAAAAAATGACACTTTGACGGACTGCATGTAGAAAATCCAGAAGAAAGACGTTACCAAAATAACAAACCATCTTCATAAGTATTTTTAAAAATTAACTTAACTATAAATTATAAATAAATCACTAAACCCTCACGTTTATTATGTACATTAAACCTTGGGTACTATAGAAACAATGCATTAAAAACAAATACTGCACATCTAAACCTTCAAATCCACACTCCAGTAAACCTGGACAAAGGCAATTTCTAAGTAACTAAAATCAAATTAGTTATAAAAATAAAATAACCACTAAAATCTAATCAATCCCTAAACCTAACAAAACGTGTATATTTAAATTGAAACTAAAACAAATATTTTCTCACAAACAGAAATTGAAAGGCCACCTGACAATGACATCAAAGACAAACGGAAGAAAATCAAGAGCAACTTTAAGGAAAAGTATATATGTAAGTGTAAAATGCCAAACATTTAAAAGCATGTTTAAATTAAATTAACTAACTCAATAAATCCTTTTGATGAAAGTTTTGATTTTAAAATATACTAATTCCAGAAAGAATGGCAGAAAGAGCCATATACATCACATTACAGAAAGGCAAACAATTGCTTTCACACATGGGATACACATACAGGTTGAATAGCTCAAACACCAAGAGCGTAAATTAGAAATGTAATATAGCCTTATAGCCCACCATAGCGGGCTATATCAGCTATTAAAGGCCCGCTCCCACGTTAAAGGCTTGAGCCAAAGGCGACGGATTTTACCAAGGGAGCAGGGACTTTAATAGCTGGTGTAGCCCTACTACGAAGGGCTATAAGGCTATGACAATGACATCAAAGACAAACGAAAGAAAATCAAGAGCAACTTTAAGGAAAAGTATATATGTAAGTGTAAAATGCCAAACATTTAAAAGCATGTTTAAATTAAATTAACTAACACAATAAATCCTTTTGATGAAAGTTTTGATTTTAAAATTATACTAATTCCAGACAGAATGGCAGAAAGAGCCATATACATCACATTACAGAAAGGCAAACAATTGCTTTCACACATGGGATACACATACAGGTTGAATAGCTCAAACACCAAGAGCGTAAATTGGAAATGTAATATAGCCTTATAGCCCACCATAGCGGGCTATACCAGCTATTAAAGGCCCGCTCCCACGTTAAAGGCTTGAGCCAAAGGCGACGGACTTTACCAAGGGAGCAGGGACTTTAATAGCTGGTGTAGCCCTGCTACGAAGGGCTATAAGGCTTTTAGAACATTCTGCCGCTTGATGGCAGAATGTTCTAAGAAATAAAACAAAGGCTTCTCGATGCTCGAGGGGATTTAAATCCCCTCGAGCTCCAAGAGGCCTTTGTAAAACATTGGAATGTTGCTCTGCTGGCCTTTACCTGCCAGTAGAAGCAGGGAGCACTCCATCATCTTCAGTGGAGCTCCCAACATTCCAATGCTTTAATAAATGTTATGCAAATGATTGTTACGGGAGGACTACAATGAAAAACAATATTGTAATTAAAGTCAGAGTACACAACCACTCCCCCATGCTATAGAGTTAAATGTAAGGCACATAAGTCAGCATTTAAAAGAGGCAAGCACTAATTCCCAAGAGCCCACTTCTGAACTCTAAAAATACAGACTCCCTAAAGTACCTGAGCATACAACAGGTCAGTTACCAACAAATCCTACTTTATAATGACTAATATCATGTACTATAAAAGCCAAAAGTCAAACCCCCACAGCCCTAAAATGAGACCAATGCAATTAGATACCAGAACCCCTGACTACTACCCATAATACTGAAACTTTCCTCCAAACGACAATCACTATAAAAATAGAAGAATAAACATATTTGCAACTGAAAGCAACCTCCTATATCTAAGCCAATGTGACACATGGATGATGGGTGATACCTTTAAAATGTGTCCTCCACCATTCACACAGATATGCACCATGCATGGAGAATTCTTCAAAACGAACATACACCTAGGGGTCGATTCCGATTCGGGAAAAACCATTCGGAATAGGCGTTCGGAGCGTTTTTCCATATGAATCGTACTCTGCAACGTCCCCCGTACGTACGACGAAGTACGATTCGTACCATTAGCTGGACTCCATATGAGTCGTACAGAGACTGTACGATTCAAATCCCCGTACGAATCTCCCTCGGAACCTGCTGTATGCGACATCTGTACGGTACCTGCTGTATGCGACATCTGTACGTTTCGCGGCTGGTTTTTCCGTCCCAGCAAGTACGATTCGAGTCGGGTACTCACAGTACGACCCTTTTTCTACGGGAGCTGAAAACAGCCGTAAAAGCAGAGTTTGCCCCGAAACAGGTACAGAATGCCCCCCCCGGGTACGGTGGGTACACCCCATGATCGCAGGGGTACAGTGCGTACCCCTGCGATCATGGGGTGTACGCACCATACCCCTGCTATCATGGGGTGTACGGACCATACCCCATGTTCGCTGGGTGTGCGGTGCGTACACCCTGCGATAGAGGGGTACGCACCGTACCCTGCGATCATGGGGTGTACAGACCCTGCGGTGTGTATGTGATTGTGTGCTTTTCTGTACGAACCGCCCTTACCTGTACCGTACGAATCGCGTCCTCATACCCCGGTCCGGATCGTACTCGTCGGGTCGTACGGCATGTTTACGATTCGTACAGAGAGGGCTCCTGATGCGAATCGTACGTACGTTTTTTTTCCAGGATCGGAATCGACCCCCTAATGTGTGCAGCTAATGTATGCACTCCTACCAAACAAACAAGATTTTACTATGAACATTTACACCACATCAAAGTAAAAGCTAACAACTTCTCTCCACACAAAATTATAATAGACTTTGAACACGTAATGATACAAACAATAACTTAAACTATACCCACAAACAGCCATAGACGGCTGCTATTGCCCTTTCACCCAAAACATTTGGAATCATCTGCAAAGATTTAAACTAAGGAGCTGATTATGATGGTGGTCGACTACCATCCTACAGGAACGGGAACGGCTGACAGGGAGTCGGCGGTCCCACCAGGGAAATTACAAGGCATGTTTGTGAACATCCCTGCACCATGTGGCAGGCACCATGAGGTGCCGGGCACACGCTGCAGGGATTTTTACTGGGGCACCATATGTGCCCCCCAGACCTCATTCCGTAGGTCCAAGGAGAAGAGGCCCCCAAAGTCACTTTCCGCCTGCCCTCTCATGGTCGGTTAACAGCTATGAAACGGCCGGCGGAAAGAAACATTGTAATCCATATGGTGGTGTCTGAACAATGATGCTACCGTTGTAGGGATTGCAGTTCCTCCAATGGTCCGACTGGCTCCTTGAACCTGTCAGATGCATGGCGGTCTGTCTCTCCTCCATCCCTCCATCCGCCTGCCATCATAATGCGGCGGGCGGTCCTTCAGTGTCCGATGGCAGTGGGTCTGCGACCGACGGCCTGATGGTGGCAGTCCCACCGCCATCGGAATCAGGGCCTAAGTGTACATTATGCAACCAACAGCAAGTTTGTTTTTTAAATTAAAAAGCTAATAGCCCTGGCATATGTACCTATAACAAAAGTAACAATAGTAGCTAACTGCTACACCATGCTAAACAAATCCCATTTTACAAAAACTATTACTACTTTGAGGACACTTTGGTAGGAGGACAGCACCACTCTGGAAACAGATGCCAACCCAACTTTCAAGTTCCATGATGGAATGATCCTTTACGGACCCGGAAGGGAACGTGACTGAGACGCGGCGTTTGCAATACCGAAGAAGACCTAGTTGTGCAGCGTTTTGTCGAAGGTTTTCCAGGCGGAGGCACAAGATTCGTGTTCCCAGCTGCCTGAGCCCCACCCCAAGGGGTGTGATGGCCAGGCAGTTCACATTGAAAATTGGGACACTGACAGACATTCATAAATTTGTGTTGACGACGGGGATAATTCACCTTCCTCTGGTCTCTGATGAGTGAGAGACTATGGACCTGATGAGAATTCAAAACTGACATGAGTTCGAAACGCGTAGACTGTTTCTAAAAAGCCTGAAATAGAGATAAAGTCACAGAAATTTTAAAAATAGTTGTTCTGTTGAGAACAAGAAATGTCTATGGCTTTGTTGTGAATATTTTTATTCCGACACTCATTTAATTAATATATTTGTGCACTGTCTGTTTTATTAGTAATGGTGTGAAAGAGTGATGACTGATGGTTTGAATGAGGAAATTTGGAATGCATTATTGTTTTTGTAAATAGGAATATGATTGTGTTTGTTTTCTTTCATGTACATAAGGTTTTAAAAAATGTTAATTTAGAAAAATTTAAATATCAAATGGATGAGCTTTGAATCAGTTACAAAAGTAAATAAAATAACTGTAAATCAGATTACAAAACATAGTGTTTCATTTCAGATGTTTTGCGAAAACTATGTCAGATAACTTGGTAGCGGCACGTGCACTTCTTTTTGTTCATTACTAGCTTGTGGCAAGCTGTGCTGTTGGGAGCCCAGACCCAGTAGTGGTTTTTCTGTCGGAATGTTTACTAAAGCACCATAGCTCACAAGCCAAAACCCAACAACACATTTGGTGGATGGCACAATGCCTTCCAAGCCACACTATGAAGAAAGGAACCAACATTCTACAATTTCAGAGACACTCTCCAAATGAACAAAGTCATCAACAACTAAGATAGAACTGTCAGCTAACCAAATCGAATCTAAAATATCTAAACAGATCAAGAAACATACCAAATGCTACAATTCAAAGCCAAGCTCTTTGTAAATAACAAAGGAATGGACTACCTAGAAATAATAGCTAAATCACTATTAAAACCACCTACCTACTAATATGCATACAATTAGAATGCAACAAAAACCAGCACCACAATAACAAAATCAAATATTAACAAACAATTACAAATATATTTATATAAATCAGTCTATAAAGAAATATATTAACAAAGTGCGAAATAAAACAGTTTAAGATAATTTCTTTCTATTTTCAATGTAAAATACTCCGAAAAACTAAAAAGGTTCAATACAAACAACCTACAAAGCAGGTCATGAATTAAAATGTACACCTAAAAGCTAAACCTGTTCACTTGCAGTAAAATCAAAATAAATATAGATGTTAACGTATAACATTTCCGATCCACAAATAAATAGAAATATTGTATTCACAGTTATGTATCTGATGCTCTTGATCCACCTCTACTTCCCCAAAAATCCAGTTCACAAAAAAGTTAACAATAAAAATAAAAGAAATCTCAAAAATGATTGAATGAAATCTTCCAATTTATTTCACTAAAGATATCCACAAATATTCGAAACCATAAAAAACCTGAAAAGTTCAAAGTATAAATCACTTTAAAAAATTTGAATAATCAAGTGGAATTAAAAAATAATGTGGGTTTGAATCAAATCGAACTAATTTACTTTGCATTACAAATAGCTGGAAACATTGTGTTCTGACTTCTTCCTGACCTGTAAAAAACATAACACTTCCATCCTCATAATATATACATCACAAATACAATAAAACTATAACATTACATTTCTACAAACTTAGTAAAAAACATGATTACATCTACATTAACATACTGCTACTAACAAAGTATAGTTAGGTCTACCACAGTATACTACATAGCAAATAAACTCAAACTACCACTAACAAGTTTACCAAATATAACTAGCACTATAACCCACATTAACTACACCTACCCACATTCCCCTATCTCTTGTCTGTTGAATAGTAATAGGGAACCACAGCCAACATGAACGAAAACCACCTCAAAATGACACTATTACAGAACCAAATGCCGGTAGTGGAAAAAGAAATAGCTGTTAACTGAAAATAAAAAAATAAAATTTTCTCTTAGATGTCAAAAGAAATGTTACAAAAAATGTCAAGTATTAAACAATGTATGTAAAACAAATTGCAAAAAATGTTTTAAATAAAAAACAATATATTGTTAAACAAATACATATGGACATTTAAAGTATAAATTTCATAGCAGTATAAAAATATAATTATATATTAAATTGTAGTAATTAAATACTAATACATCGAGGTATGAAAAAAAATTGTATAAGACTTCTGTGTTTAAAACTGTGTGAAATAACACAGCACTATACAAATAAGTACATGAAAATATTGTTCCACTGTTATATGGAAACATTATGTATTTTTATGCCATTGAAAAAGTTATACATCAAAAATAAAAGTAAACATTCTGCCCAAAATATCTACTACATTCATAAAAAACGTACACACATTGACATCTGTTAGTTATTAGTTAAAAACACACAATATACACAAGCTCAAACTATAAACCATTTTGGAGAAGGTGTTAGACACTAAAGTGGTCGGATTTACTATCACCACTCCAATGTAATCCATTTTGAGGAAGGTGTTGGATAGTAAAGTGGTCATATTTAATATTCCCACTCAAATATATACTATTATGGGGAAGGTGTTGGGCACTAAAGGGGCCAAAATAATTATTCCCACTCCAATATAAACCATTTTAGGAAAGATACTTGGTCATTAAAGGGGTCAGATTTATTATTGCCACTCTAATCTATACTGTTTTAGAAATGATTTTGGACACTAAAAAGGTCAGTTAGTTAGCGACCAAAGGGTTCAAATGTACTATTCCTACATAACTCTACATCACTTTACAAAATCATAAAAAGCAATACAGGATTAATAAATGTGAATTACAATGACTATTTGTAATTTAGACAAATACTAAAAAAATAAACATAAGATAATGTAAAATAAAGCATAACAAACACAAGTCATGGCATTTAAAGGAAATAAAATCAAACATACAAAAATAAATATACTTATACAAACTAAAACATAATAATATTAATAAAAGTATAATACAAGATTTTTCTTTTTTTTAACCAACTTGTTTAATAATATAAACATTATAAGAATTTCACAATAATAAGCTAAACAAATATTAAGATGGACCCCAGGACACCAGTGGCAAACAAACTCAGCCACCATTGGAAACAACTATGGATTCTACATACTACAGTATTGAGTCATGTATACATTTTTTGTCATCTCCCTACTTCTCAATCACATATTTTTTGTGCTCAAAGGCCCCCTTTCATCTGATGTACTATCTACATATGCCCTAGTTTTTCCTGTTACTTGCCTTATTTATTCATTTAATTGTTTTACTGTGGTGTGGGTATGATCCCAGAGAAAGTGCAAGCACTTTATAAAGAGTGCAAGAATAAAAGGAATATGTGCAAACGTTTAATACACAGAGAGCAAGAAAACGCACATTTGAGGTTTTACATTTGATGTAGAGATCACGGTTTACGTTGCAGCTTTCAGTGGGATGATTTAGCAGAATGGATAAACTTATAGAGAGGTTATGTCATTTATTACTAGGGATGATATGTCTACGTTATGGAATAGCCAATCAGGAGAGAATTGATTTCATAAGAATCAAGCAGTGGATTGAGGAGAGTAAACGGGAGATTAACCAACAAAAAATCATAGATTATCCTATGTAGAGGGGGTCCCTTATGTGATCAACTAGTAGGTAATGTGGCTCTAAGGTGTTATTTGTTTTTCAGCATGTGTTAATCTAATTCAGATGTAGGTGAACTTTCGGGTGGGCTTGGAAGGATGTGAATGAATGTTCCCCTTCTTGTGTTTGGTTGTCTCTTGTTATCACTCTTCCTTGAATGCATCCTTCTGCATCCCACCTCCTTGTCTCCCAGACCTACTACAACTGCCTCTTGCATCTTTGCAGAAAGTAATAGAAAATGAGTACCGCAAACATGCTCCGCGCACATTTCTCTTTACTTTCAAAAGGCCTATGGTCACAATTAGCAAAGGATATTTATCCACTCTACAGGGGTCAACTGTGCAAAAGGATATGTTGTCATCAGCAGTAATATTGCAGTGGTCATCGGGTTTTCCATACTAATTAGCATCTTTATTGGCAGTAATTTGTTGAGGGCAGAAGGGTCCTTCCCTCAGCAAACAGAGCCAGGACCAATAGGACTTGCATTCAAATGCTCATCCTGGTGATTACACTAGACAGCTTTCACTTCTATTGAGCACATAAAGCTACAGGATCTTACTGCGGCTGTTGGGAAGTACAAAAGGGGTCAGAGTTCTCGTCAATATCTTGTGAACAATCACTTGTGCTTCCCTGCGGTGGCAGTAGGAAATGGAGGTCTGTGCCAGTGGGAAGTGGCAATGCATCCTTATGTAAATATTTGATTAGCTGCGCATAAGAAAACGTTCCACGTGAGCTATGCATACTATTCATCAACCTCTTCACACACATGCTTCTTGAAACGCGTCAACCTTTTGATGACGTCCTGCCTCATGATGTTATTGGCCTTCTTATTCTGCAATGTATACATTGGGTTTATCTCGGGCCACGATATAAAAATATAAAACATGGTTGCACATTTAAGGAATTAATACCTGAAATACACATACCATCTACGGAGCATCTGAAAGCTGGAGATCTAGCAGACATAAGAGACGAATATTGTGTGAAGGTAACAGATGTCTATTATCAACAAAAGAGCGCCAGTCAGACACAGGTGAAAACCTATATCTAGTTAAACAAAAGGTGAAATCTACCTACAAGTGAGTGGTCATGAATGATGTGGGAGGGAATGGAAAACTATTTATTCTCTAAAAGAAGCCTCACTCACCCTAGAGGTGACATGCTTCATCATGGGGTTCGGTCACAGGGGGGGCCGACTATCCCCACCTGTGTGCTACCACACCTGCAAGTGCAGCGGAGCTGGTATGTGTGAAGGAAGTGATCAGTGTAAAGGTGTGTGATAAAAGATCACAACTGTGCCTCAAAAAACTTTATTAGGGGCCAGTTGTTCACATTAAAAACTGTGAGGTCACTGGACTTTTTAAATTTTTATCCAGGGCCTTAAAAAGTGAATTAGTCACAGATGTGCCAACAGGTGAGCGATATTTATTGGCATGTTTGAGCCTTATACAGAGGTATTTTCTATGCACTTGTGCACTGAAATGTAAAATGCCTTCGATTATTTGCTTGAATGCTATTCCAGCTTTAAAGCTTTTAAGTACATTCGCCATTTCTAGGAGATTTGTAGCAATTCATGAAAGCGGAGGTGCCATAAGTATTCCGAGTTATAGGGATCAGCCAGTCTACCTATATTGTACTCTTGATAAAAAAAAGCTGGAGAAATAATATACATGATGATGCAACAGCACTTCTATCGCCCACAGACTTTGTAACAAAAATAAAAATGCACACTTATCCATCACAAATCTTTCGAATACATTCTTTGTATTCATCGCATTTGTCCATTATTTTCTGGGCCGCAAGGTTGAGTAGCATGGCATTTTAATGTGATTTTGATTTATTGTGATTGAACCAAGGTTGTAGTTTTGAGAGCAGTGAAGCTCTCTCTATGAAAAACGGGACCGAAAAGGAGCTTGTTATGAAAGAAGGGTTACCTGGAAAAGATTTGAATTCTTCTAACAAACTAGGAAGGACATGATTCTATACAAAGATAAAGTGGTGATGGATAGACACATACCATGACAAAGTGGCTGACGTGATTCCCAGAAGTATTGAACACGTAATAAGTGACCCAAACCATATTAACTGTCATGGGTGTTATTTCTTAGGCCCCAAATGGAACAATAGACAGAATGAGCCAACGCCAGGCTAGAACACCTAATCCCTTTGGCAGCTGGTGAGCCAGAACTTGCTACCATGCAGGACACAGCACGCTAAAACCTTGCTCCTAAGCAAGCTTCCTTCACATACATGGCTTTTGACAGCGAGCAGCATCCAAAGGCCAAAACTAGCAAAGATGAGAAGGGGAGAAGAGACAACCAAAGCACCAGCAGATTCCTAATTCCAAGTGCTTCACGTTTTGCTCCAACCTCCTAAACCTTCATTTAGAGGCAGAACACATTCAATCGCCAATCTCTCAGGGTCGGATAAAACTCGGCAGAGGGGTGTCTGTAATAGATTTTGCTCCTCTATAGCTCAGATTGCACTAGATTTACATAATTGATAAGTGTAGCTGCCCCTCTTTTCCATGCACCTTTCGGTGCCTCCCGATTGGACCTGTACAGCTAGACAATGTGATACAAAAAGAACTCTCGTTCTCATGCCCCAGACAACGTTGCTAAAGCTGATGTCGCTATTGTACACTTTAGGAAAGTTGATTATTATTTGGGGTGGGCGATTACGTATCTCAAAAAGCACTAAACACCTATGATAGTATATGGAAGTGGTAGACCAGGACTTGGGTAAGATTTCAGGCTGACCATGATGGAGCGCAGGTCCGGCACAATAAGCGTGTTCATCTTGGTCAACGATTTTACCTTCTGACTGAGTTTTTGTTAAGAAACTACAATTCCTCCTGCGGGGCAGCCTCCAGCTGTATCCAGCAAGATGCATCAAAATCTTACACCTTTGCCTCAAGGTCACCCTGATGGCTGTGAAGGTCTTGGAAGATCAAACATTTTCACAGTTTTTGGGGTAGCTTCTCTCAGTCATTTTTAAGGTGCCCGGGAGCTCATGAGCAGCACTTAGGGGTTCAGGACTCAATTCACATAAGGCCCTAGCAAGGTCCAGTGCAGGTCTAATTGGTAACGGTCAACTGGTCACATGAGGAAATAAACTTTTTATGCAGTTTATAGTTTACCTATCAGTACACAAGAGGTCAGCCAATTGACCCTGGAAGTCCACCTGGGTACAAAAGGGGGCAGGTTCAGTCCTTCAGGAATGCTCTCAAATCAAAGGCAACAGGGCCAGTCCTCTTCTAATCTTCCACAGTTCCAGAAAGTGTTCTGAGGAGGGTGACTAAGAGTGCCACATTAATGGTTGACGCTAGCCAGTAGGTTGGGGTGATATCTGTACACTTCTTAACCAATGCAGAAAAAGTTCCTGGGTGCAATCCGACCTACTTTTCCAGCAGCTCCTGTTGCCCTACTGCAAACAATCACACAGTATCCCTTAAAAATGGGGAAACTCTTTCTCCCTAGTGCCGAGCTCATGTGTCCACCCAGATGTGTGGTAATGAAAATGATTAGTGTGTTCACTCGAAACTAGTTCTGTGGATATCAATGGTTTGGAGTCAACCTGGCTAGGGAAACAAAAGGTTTCTATCTCCCGATCGCACCTTACATTTACTTGTGAAAGGGCAGGCACCTTTACAAGCTAGTGATAGGCCTGTGTCCACCCTAACTGGTCTTTCTGCAAGGGGGAGAGAAATACCTCCCCACACCCAGGCCATTGTTTCTGCTCTGGGAGCAATTTTCACACCTCAATATTAAGGGTTTGCGAAGTTGGCTGAGTACCACTACTCATTTCATCCCAATTAATAAAACAGAAGCCTCACATACCTTTAGTAAAACAGCAAGTGATTATCTTTACATGCTAAAATGTATATAGTCATCTCACAAAAGTGAAAATGAAAATATAGCAAGCAGCCAGAGATGTGATGATTTTAGGGTCCTCCTATCCAATATCAAAGCATTCCTCAAGGAGCAGGCTGCCCTGGATCAGCTAAGAGCTAATACTATAATATTCACTGCACTCTAGAATCTCACCCCATAATGCTTTGCTGGGCCTTTTTTTTTTAAACGTAGTTTATTGATTTTTCATACAAAACATACATGGATCTTTTTTGTGATACTTATCGTCACATATGCTTTGCTGGGCCTTTGGGTGGCATTGTATTTTCACCCATAACTTTGCTTGGGGTGGTCCTAGAACGATGGGACCACCACCGAATAGTTCAGCATGATATGCTCCTTGTGTTTACGGCATCTGCTTGGTCCTCCCCCTAGGTTAGGGGGGACCCCAAAATCATCCCCTCTCTCATTGCCTGATATTTTTCAAAGTTCACTTTTGTGAATTGGTGATATGCTTTTTAGCCTGTAAAGGCAAATTTGTTTTATGAAGAGTTCTTTGCTGTTGTGTGCATGAGTGGAGATTCTGTCTTCAATCGCTTTTTTCCTCGTTTGGTGGTGAACCATCTAGCTTTCTTATCTTGGGTGTTGTTGTTTTTCTTGAAAGGGGCTCTGGTGTTGGTGCTGTCAGAGATCCATCTGTGCAGGGTTCGGGCTGCAGTGTTGGCGTCGTCGTTTTCCGCGATGGTTGGGGTGGAGTTGCTGAGTGATGAGGTTAGCTGGTCGACGGTGATTCTGGTCCAGTATCTTCGTGGGAGCAGGTGCTGGTGTCTGTGGGTGGTGGGCGTTCTGAAGGTGAAGTGGATGCATCAATGGTCAGTCCATGGGAGTTCGGTGGTGTGGCTGAAGGTGATGGAGTTTCCTGTTGTGAAGAGGGGGTCAAGGGTGTGTCCTGCTGAGTGCGTGTGTTTGGTCACGATCTAGCGGAGTCCAATGTTGTGGTGGTTGTCCAGGAGGGATGTGGTGCTGTGGTCCAGTTGGTTGTCGAGGTGGAAGTTGAGGTCTCCCAGTAGGGTGTAATTGGTGGACGCGATGGCATGTGGGAGATGATGCTGGTGATGGTGTTGGCGAAAGATCCGAGGGGTCCAGGGGGTTGGTAGATATGGGTTTCACGGAGGGTGGAGGTAGGGCTGGCCAGTATCTTGAAGTGAAGGTGTTCCATCAGGTCTCTGGGCTCATCGGGGAGTGTGCTCAGGCGGAGGGTGGATTTGTGGACAATGGCGATTTCTCCTCCAGGGCTGGTGGGGCGGTCCTTCCTGGAGATCTTAAATCCTTGGGGCATGGCGATGGCGATGACCGCTCCCGAGGTGGTGTTGGTCCAGGTTTCGGTAAAGAATGCTATAACCGGGGTAGTGCTGTAGAGGACGTCCCAGGTTTCTGTGGTGTGTTTGTGGAGGGATCGGACGTTGAGGAGGATGCATTGCAGGGTCTTCGGTTCGGTTATGTTCTTGCAGACGGATTGCGCTGGGTCAGTGGTCTTGGCGGTGCTGCAGGTGTGCCAGCAGCAGTGATAGCTGAAGGGTCCATGGGTGTCGACTGGTGATTCTAGCTTGCAGTTGTTGTTGCGGCCTGGGTTGAGAGCGTGGAGTGCCGCTAGTTTGTAACATTGGCGGTGCAGAGATCCAGAGTTCCTGGTGCTGGTCGCAGTCGGGTCGCGGACGGGCGCTGACGGGCTTGCCTTTGGTGCCCCGGCAGTGCAGCCGCCATTAAGTAGTGGTCGGGGAGGGCTGGACAGCTGGGAGGCAGGTGTAGAAAAAGGTAGGGCTAGGACTTTTCTCAAGATTTGCCCGGCGCTAACCGCCCTTGTACCATTCAAATTACCAAGCAATGAGGCAGGCGCCGGAGACCAGAAGGCAGGAAACAGAAGTTTATTCCGACGGAGCAGAACACATCAGATCAGACAACAAGGTATCGTCTCGAGGTGCTCTAACAGCCACTCGGAGGCCTGGCCTCTTATACACTGGTTTATGGCATGTGACCTTTCTTCATTACAAACAGAACATTGTGGAGTAAGGAAAAAGGACATCCCCGTAATCCTCGTGTCAATCCCACCCCCATATACCTTCACAATAGAGGTCCTCAACCTGCTGATAAGAGGAGGGGGTCACCACGCAGCTGAGTGTTTCGCCAAGTCTTAGGATGTGTGTGCCTGATCATACCCCGGGGGGGGGTGGAGAGGCCCTGGTCAACAGTGTGGCTATTGAAGAGGGATGACTCCATACAATGAGGGGCAGTAAATGGTATCTCCTGGCTTAGGCGATGGCCTCGGACCCGTGTGGACAGTCGGACACGGGGTAGGGGTCATCAAAGGAGTGGTAGTCATGCCGCGTG
The DNA here is from genome assembly GCF_964263255.1 of Lissotriton vulgaris. Taxonomy (NCBI): domain Eukaryota; kingdom Metazoa; phylum Chordata; class Amphibia; order Caudata; family Salamandridae; genus Lissotriton; species Lissotriton vulgaris. Next base: position 885,515,849 of record NC_141689.1, on the reverse strand, counting down.
AACAATCGAGTGCGGTGGGAAGGTTTATCAACAGAGGGGCATTCATGGGAGGAGAGGAGATGCTTGTCAGGCGCTGGCGTGACTCCCAAGGACAGGGTCATGCAGAAGGGTTATGCTCATGAGGGGGAGGGAGGGGGAGCCAGGGTGCGCGGAGGATGCTTGCTGGGTCAGAGGGGCGCGCTGGTGATCGATTGTGGACAAGGAGACCATGATACCTAAAATGGCTGTTGTGTATGTTGTACGTGGGTGACAAGCTGGCGCAGATGATGTTTAGCTCGCAAACTAAAATTCCACAGTCCTCCCTTTTAACATGTCTCGCCAACTTGTCAGTTTGGATTTATCCCCATAAGGCCACGTACTTCTACTTCATAGAGGGGACTCATGTGCTCATTTCGGAAGTCCAAAGTCTTTGGGCACATACAGTTAGAAACAAGGCCGCACAAAGATGGCAGACATTGGATACCTAAGCAACACCCACATAATATCACAACAGGTATCAGCACGAAGGAAAACAACCTCCAACCCCAGTTCTTCAAAGTGTCCCAAAACCAGCTCCCAAGCGACCATCCTTCCTGTTCTTGGTGAACCTCTGAGGAAAGTCTGTGGAGGTGTTCAATGGCTTTGTAGACTGAAGGCGAGTTGTCTGGCACGTAGGTGCAGCAGCTGGATCCGATGATGCGGCATGCTCCTCCTCGGTCGGCTAGGACCACGTCTAGGACAAGACGATTTTGAAGGGTCACAAGGCGGACCGCCTGAAGCTCCGCCGTGTTGTTGGCGAGGATGCCAGCCGTGATGTTGATCGTTGTTTCTACTGCCTGGGTCAGGTGTCGGATGGCACGGCTGTTTGCCATTGGGCCCCACAGAGGAACAAGTCCCTTTGCTGCATCTAGGAACTGAGCTCCGGTGGAGTCGGCTTGTCCAATGTCATCTGCACGCCTCTGTCGGTGATGGTCGGCAGGGGCTACATATGTGGGTGGAAGAACAAAGGCAATGTAACAGGCGCCCCTCCAACCTCTCGGAAGCCAGGTGTAAGCTTTGGTGCCACACACAAAGTACATATTCGGAGAAGCAACAAAGGAAGGGGGGGTCAGCTGAGTCCAATGTCCTGGTGATTCGGCAAGCGCTGTGACCCACCAGCTGCGTTCCATGGCCTTCGAGACACACGAGGCCTGTGACATTGATAACAGACAGGGCCACAGTCAGAGTAGCGGTAGTTTGTTTTTGCAGATGAGAGAAGGTGGTCCTGGCTGGATTGTGGAGCACCTGTACTTCGACTCGTTCTTTGGCAGGAATGTCTTTAAGGAAGGTGGCGCCCGTGAGCGCAGGACACAGAGCAGCAGAGGTCCTTTCGGTTTTGTTCAGCCAGAACCCAGAGTAGAAGTGTGACACTGTCCGGCTGGAGGTGGCGTTGTCCTTGTGGCTCTCTTGCATGAGGATCAACCAGGCGAGGCAGGAGCCGTGAACTGAGAAAGGAGAAGGGATGAAGGGGATGGAGTGTCCTGTAGCATGCGGGAGCAACCCGCAGATCCAGCAGTTCGTAGCATTTGCAGCAAGGTTATGTTGGTGTAACAGTTGCACGAAAGAATTGTTCCAAAATTCCCTGCGCCTTTCTCGGAGCTGAGGCGACAGAGAGATTAGGTGATGCTCCTTCAGGGGTGTTGGCTGTGCAGTAGGTAGTAATGCCTCATGAGCCGGCGTGCTTTCCTCCAGAATCCAGAAGGAGGTCATGAGGAGGAGGCAGAAGAGGAAGACAATGAAGAGTGCGATTGTCTTTGATTTGTGCAAGTTGTCAGTCTTTGGATTTCTATACTGGGTATTTCCTGTTGCTTCCATCATCTTCTTATCTGGCGCTTCCATCATCTTCTTATCTGGCGCTTCCATCACCTTCAAGGGGCTCGGTAGTGGGCAGAACCACAGACTTCGTTTAGCTTCTCTCCCGGTAACCCTTGGATGCTTAGGTCACCGTTCTGAGATTCAACTTAGTCCGTGGCCTACTTAGCCGAAACTCCCTCCTTTCGACGCAGGAAATACCCTTCTCTGGACGGCACAGTGGGATCAGAGAATTTTGCAAGTTCGAGTGCCTCAGTATCGGGATAACAGTCCAATATCGGTCGGTCTTTGCTCAGGAGCTCTTCTTGGGTGCTGACGTTTTCTGTCGTGGCCAGGTTCGCAGAGACCTTCCGGCAATGATGTGCGTGCAGCCAGTGCTTCTTCCCCTCCACTCGGAGCGCCGTTCGGGTGGTAATCAGCACTTGCCAGGGGCCCGTCCACCGCGGTTCCAGACTCTTGGTCCGCTGGAAATTTCGTATCAACACGAAATCTCCCGGTTGGATGTCATGGCCGGGGCCCCTGGAAGCATCGGGGATGGCCTGCTGCACCTGTTGATGAATGACAGACAACGTCTTAGTTAACTTGCACAAATAATCAGATAGTAGGACGTCTGGGACGTCATGAATGGAGGTCGGTTTGGGAGCAGTCCAGAGATTCATCGGTCGCCCAAACACGACCTCGTAGGGGGTCAAATGGTGCTTGGTGGGAGTGGAGCGCATCGATAACAAGGCCAGTGGGAGGGCATCCGGCCAGTTAAGTCCAGTGGTGGCCACTATTTTTGACAATTTCAGCTTCAGTGTGGCATTATGGCGTTCCACTAGACCGGCGGATTGGGGGTGGAAGACCGCATGGAACCTTTGCTTCACCCCCAACCCCTTTAGGATTAGTTGGATAACCTCAGCTATGAAGTGGGGACCATTGTCGCTCCATAAAATTCGACAAAGGCCATAGCGAGGGAAGAATTCCTTCAGTAGTACTTTGGCAGTGGTCATGGCAGTGTTGTCACGGGTTGGATAAGCCTCTACCCATTTGCTGAAGGCACATACAATGACTAGTACATACTTCAAGCCCTGGCATCTCTCTAGTTGGATGTAGTCCATCTGAAGGACCTCAAAGGGGTGATTGGGGGTCCCAAACCCTCCCCGGGGTACCACGGTTCCTTTCCCGGGGTTGTGTTGCAGACAGATGAGGCACTGCTGAACTAGGCGTCTGGCTGAGTCAGGGATTTTGTCGTTGTGCCAGACTTTGGAAATGAGTTCGATCATGGGTGCAGAGCCTATGTGTGCGGGGGAGTGTGCCATCGTCAGTATGGGGATCAGATATGAGTCGGGTAGCAACCATCTGTTTGCATCTTTTGTTCGCCAGCAGCCCTCTTCGTCCTTCAAACCCACCACTGCCCACTTAGTCAGTTCGTGAGGGGTGCTGGCCGACTGGATGTCTCTGATCATTTCCCTTGCGTCAGTCCATCTCTCTGCTTGTGACCTGGTCACATACATGCGTGTTGCCGTCCTATTCTCAGCTGTGGTTCGTGCAGTGATGTCGGCCAATGCATTCCCTTGTCCGACTAAGTCTGTTACCCTTTTGTGTGCCTGACATTTGATCACCGCTAATCGTTTGGGGAGGTGAACTGCTTCAATCAGGGCGGAGACTAGATCTCCGTGGAGGATAGGGGTGCCGTGGGACGTCAGGAATCCCCTCTCCCTCCACAGGAGCCCAAAATGGTGGACCACTCCGAAGGCATACTGGCTGTCCGTATATACGTTCGCGGTGGTCCCTGCGGCTATGATGCATGCTCGGGTGAGGGCTATCAGCTCTGCTGCTTGGGCAGATCGTTGTGCGATGCAGGCTGCTTCAACTACTGTTCGGGCTGTCGTTACTGCATAGGCAGCTGAAGTGGTGCCATCTGGGAGTTTGATGCATGAGCCGTCTACCCATAGCTCTCCATCGGGGTCAGTAAAAGCAGTGTCTCGGAGGTCAACCCTACTCCTAGTTTGTTCGTCCGTGAGGGTCACACAGTCGTGTATGGGAGGGACGTCGGGGTCATTTTCAGGCAGGGGCAGCAATGTGGCAGGATTCAAAGTCGTGCATCTTTTTAGTGTGATGTGGGGTGCAAGTAGCGTCAGTTCGTACCCTGTCAGTCGTGCGCTAGTCAGGTGTTGAGTCTTGGTTTGGTTCAGGAGGGTGTCAACTGCATGGGGTACTAGCACAGTGAGGGAATTGGAAAGTACGATCCCTTCGCTCTGACGGATAGAGACAGCAGCGGCAGCTACTGCTCGAAGGCAGGCTGGCAAAGCTCTGGCTACAGGATCAAGAGTGGCGGAGAAGTAGGCACAAGGGCGCTGCTTAGGACCAATCGATTGAGTTAAGACAGACAATGCGCATCCCCCCCTTTCGTGGGTGAAGAGGGAGAAGGGTTTGGAGTAATCCGGGGTTCCTAGGACAGGCGCTGAACAGAGGGCATCTCGTAATTCCTTAAAGGATGCTTGACACTCAGGGGTCCAGGGGAGCGGGAAGGAGGCATCTTTGGTTAATAGGGCAAGTAGAGGTTTTACAATGAGGCTGAAGTTAGGTAACCACTGTCTGCAGAAAGAGGTCAGGCCAACCAAAGAGCGGACTTGCTTTTGTGTTTTCGGGATGGGGATGCCTAGGATGGTTTGGATTCGGTCGGGTGTAAGTTTCCTCCCTTCTTTGGACAGGAGATGGCCTAGGTAAGTTACTTGTGGCTGGCAGAATTGTAACTTCTTTTTGGAGACTTTATGGCCATTTTCTGCAAGAAAGTGTAGGAGTTGGACGGTGGCTGTCATTGCAAGCGGGGTGGTGTCGGCCGCTAAGAGGATATCATCGACATACTGGATCAACACCACTCCATCTGGTAGCTGGAAGGCATCCAGCTGCCTTTTGAGGGCCTGGCTGTAAATGCTGGGACTCTCAGTGTACCCCTGGGGAGCTCTACAAAATCGGTACGAGCGAGATTTTAAAGTGAAGCCGAAGAGATAACGGCTGTCTGGGTGAACGGGGATTGAGAAAAATGCGTTCTTGAGGTCGATAACAGTGAAGGTGGTGGCAGTGGACGGGATGAGGGTCAGAATGGTGGTGATATCGGAGACTACAGGATATTGGGGTACAACCACTTTGTTAATCTCTCGCAAGTCGATGATGAAGCGGTATGCTTTTTCATCTCCTTCGCCTTGCTTCTTAACAATGGGTAGGATTGGGCTGTTGCAGACGTTGCTAACCACCTCTTCAACCACTCCTGCATCTACCAGAGACTGAATGATCGCTACCAGTGCCTTCTCACCCTCTGGGGATATCCGATATTGCGGGAGTTTCGGGAGCATAGCGTCCTGTCGTACAGTTATGTGAATAGGATCAATCATCATTCGCCCCACATCAGAGTCGTTTTTGGCCCATAGGTACGGAGGCAGGGTGTCAAGCAGGGACAGGTCAGCGTCAGTTATGGAGCACATGCGTCGTGGGGGGCGGGATCTGGGCATGTCTGGGTTGTCGTACAAGATGACTCGTATTCCATCTGGGGAACACCTAATGGTAGCTCGAAAATGTTTCAGTAAGTCAATGCCCATAATGGCGTCAGGGGAGTTGGAGGAGAGCAGAAATGTCGCGTCAGTGGTGTTATTTTCTAGGTCAAAGGTAATAGGTACGGATAAGGGGTTAGTGGAGGGCGTTCCATCGAAACCTATCGACGTTATGTGTGAGCCAGACAAGGGTGCCCTTGGAATCAGTCGTTTTGATAACACACTACGTGTCGCCCCGGTGTCTACCAAGAATGGAGACTCTGTACCCAGGACCTTAGCGGTGACATAAGGACCTTGCTGGTCAACACAGAGCTCGACTGGATCCCTCCCTTGCCCCTGGCAGTCCTATGCAAAGTCGGGGGCATTTTCACCTTCGGACAACTGATATTGGTTCTGTCGGGGACGGTCAAATGTGTTCAGTCTCCCTGATCTGTCATTGTTGATGTCGTTGGTGTGCCCTCGTCCTTGTACTCTATTTCTCGGACCACTTGCCCCATCCCCGGAGTCCCTATTTCTATTCATCTCTAACATAACCGGACACTGGTATTTCCAATGGCCGAACCCTTTGCAGAAGGCGCATTGGTCATTGCTAATGTCTCTACGTCCGGTGTGGGGTGTGGGAGCGTGATCTTTAGGAGGTAGATCTCTGGGGGTGGCTGATTGGTGGTTCCCCCTTTGATGTTCCCGTCCTATCGTTATACCTTGTATCTGGGCTATCATTACCCTTTCTTTTAAATCTTTCTTCTTTTTCTCGGACGCCCTATCATTCTCATTCTTTTGGTGCTCGTAATACTGAGCCATCTGAAGGATAGCTGCAGGTTTGGAGGCCCCCCAACTACTCTCACTCGTCTGCAGCTTTTGGGAGACCTCTTGTGTTAGGCCCTTTACATAATTTTGTACAAACAGGTGCTGTCCGGTTGCAGTGGTCATGTCTTGGCCGCTGTAGTCGGAGAACACTGTCTCGAATCGGGAGAAGTATTCTGACACATCTTCCTGCGGTTTCTGTCGACAGGCCGTGACTATCGACCAGTCTACCTTTCTTTCTGGGATCAGTGTCTTTAATTTCTGAACTATTTTGTCTGGGAGTTCCAGTATGTCTTTTACTGGCTTCCTTCCAGGTTCTCGTTGTCTATCTAATTTACCGAGTTGGTCCCAGGTATGTCCAAACAGATCCGTGTGGTCAGCCTTCCGGATTTGCTTCCACACATCAGCTGGCAGACATAACCCAAAGAACAAGTCAATGTCCGCTAAAGTCATTATTGTCGAACCCAAGGCTGTGCCTAATTCGGTATAAAATGCTGTCGGGTTCTTTCTTAAATCGGGCAGGGTTTGCTTAAAAGTTAGGATATCTTGTCGGTCCCATGGTTGGTAAACCCAATTGTACACAACCCTCCCTTTTGCATCTGCATTATTAATATCATCGCTTGTTCCCTGGCCACGTGGCGGGATCCAGTAAGGGGCCGCTTCTCTGATAGGCATCATAGTATTGGCTACTTCTACCGAGGTCGTTTCAGGGACTGTAACCTTGGCTTCTGGTTTTTGTTCCGTGAGATGGCGGAGGACCTCAAGTATTTGCATGAAGAGCTCCGTCGCCTCACATTCAGTCCCATCTCCAACATCGATCTTCCTATACAGCGTTGTTAGTTTAGTGGGACCTTTACTTTGATACCTATCCTCATATGCGTTCAAGGTGTGGTAGCTGAATCGCAAAATGAAATGCCGTCTGTGGCTGTCGGCATGTGAATTATATATGTTCATTGTGTACTCTTCGCTCTCCCTTCGTTCTACTAAGGTCTTTGCTATTTTGTCGATCCCATCCCGCTCATCTTTGCTCAACCTATTTGGTCTGGCTGGTGGTTGTTTATTAGCCTCGGGGTCGTCTGACGATGTTGTTAATGTGGCTGGTGCAGAGGCCGTGAGGGCTGGTGCACTAGCACTAAGGTCGTTCTCGTTTGCATTTAGGGCCCGCGAGTGTTGTTGGCAGGGGGCATATGGAGGGGGCATGTAGATGATTGGGGGACCTAGTAGTAACTCATCGTTCGCCCGCTGTTCGGAGGGCAATTCAGGGTAGAGCGCAGAGGGGGTTCTAACAGGACATTGGCCTGCCGACCCTGATTCTTGGTTTTGTGTAGCTTCCTTTCTTTCTTTTATTTCCTCTTCTAGTTGCTTTGCGGCTAGGTGGGCTGCCTTTCGTAATTCTTTCCCTATTTTTGCTTCTTCTCTTTTCTTTCGTTGTTCCGTTTCTTTGCGCCACATGCCGATACTGTCGAGCATAGTGGGCGTAGTCTTATTCTTCTGGAGCGCTATTTCTAATGTTTTTATTTTATTTTCATTAAAGGAACCTATCAGTGGCCACTGACTTTCAGGGTTCTTTTTTGTATATTCATGCCATAACTTAGTATAAGCTATAGCGACTAGTCCATGCTTAGTGAACATGTCCTTATTAGGAGTGCCCTCCAGTGGAGCTGGATGGTTCATCTCTAATAAGCGGTCCGGGCTAAACAGGCTACCAACCAGTGGGAAGAAGACAGGCATGACGGATTACAACGGGGACAAAAGTCTGCACTACCTATCTTATCACGGCGGGCAAAGACTAGACAGAATATTTCTATTCTCCGTTGTTTGCCGGCGGTGAATACCTCAAACGAACCAATACCGAATAATCGGCCAATCAAACAATTCAGTGGGGAGAATAAGTGGGCACGAAAAGTTATCGCTACCCACTCTTTCTCTACCTGCAAAGAGAGACCTTGTTCTTCCCTGTTTGCAGACAAAGAATCTCCAGACAATAATCCACGAACGACAGTTCGGGAAACAGTGGGGGAGGAAGATAGGCACGACGGATTACAACGGGGACAAAAGTCTGCGTTACCTATCCTTCACTGCTTGCAAAGAGAGAGCCTGTTTGTTTTTCCCCGTTTGCAGACAGTGAATCTCCAGAGGTTTCAACAAAGCGTAATACTAGTATTATCCAAACAAAACAATCTTTTCTCAATTTGTCGTGTTTACACGACCTTACCCGGACCGCATGGACGGTTTCCTGTCTTCTGGATCCAGCGCCCGATCGTCCTCTCTTCTTCGTGATGCCCGTGGCACTCCTGATGGTTCCCAGTCAGGACCGTAGATCACTCGAGAGAGGTCTGTTCAGAACTAGTGAAGGTCGGATGATCGGCTGTCAGACGAGGGTCTATCGGACACGAGCTCTCCCGATCGTTGCAGTCGTTCACTCTGTCGTCGGGACCTCTCCCACTGGATCCACGTGTCGCTGATGGGCCCCACGCTTTGGGATGCCAATTGTAGAAAAAGGTAGGGCTAGGACTTTTCTCAAGATTTGCCCGGCGCTAACCGCCCTTGTACCATTCAAATTACCAAGCAATGAGGCAGGCGCCGGAGACCAGAAGGCAGGAAACAGAAGTTTATTCCGACGGAGCAGAACACATCAGATCAGACAACAAGGTATCGTCTCGAGGTGCTCTAACAGCCACTCGGAGGCCTGGCCTCTTATACACTGGTTTATGGCATGTGACCTTTCTTCATTACAAACAGAACATTGTGGAGTAAGGAAAAAGGACATCCCCGTAATCCTCGTGTCAATCCCACCCCCATATACCTTCACAATAGAGGTCCTCAACCTGCTGATAAGAGGAGAGGGTCACCACGCAGCTGAGTGTTTCGCCAAGTCTTAGGATGTGTGTGCCTGATCATACCCCGGGAGGGGTAGAGAGGCCCTGGTCAACAGTGTGGCTATTGAAGAGGGATGACTCCATACAATGAGGGGCAGTAAATGGTATCTCCTGGCTTAGGCGATGGCCTCGGACCCGTGTGGACAGTCGGACACGGGGTAGGGGTCATCAAAGGAGTGGTAGTCATGCCGCGTGAACAATCGAGTGCGGTGGGAAGGTTTATCAACAGAGGGGCATTCATGGGAGGAGAGGAGATGCTTGTCAGGCGCTGGCGTGACTCCCAAGGACAGGGTCATGCAGAAGGGTTATGCTCATGAGGGGGAGGGAGGGGGAGCCAGGGTGCGCGGAGGATGCTTGCTGGGTCAGAGGGGCGCGCTGGTGATCGATTGTGGACAAGGAGACCATGATACCTAAAATGGCTGTTGTGTATGTTGTACGTGGGTGACAAGCTGGCGCAGATGATGTTTAGCTCGCAAACTAAAATTCCACACAGGAGCGGGGAGGGGTGCTGGATTTGGCCGGTCGCACTGGTCGCGGGGGCAGCAGCGGCAGCAGTGGCAGAGAAAATCAGGCAAAAAAAGGCAAAAGGAAAAAGGCAAAAAAAGAGAGAAAATTGCAAATAAGGCAGCAAAAGTGCAAGAAAGAGTGGAGGAAAGACACAGAGGACACAGGAGAGTGAAAAGGGGAGACTGAGATTAGGGTAAAAAACGAGTGAAAAGCGGAGAAAAGACACAGGAGAGTGAAGGGGGGAGCTTGAAATGAGGGGAAAAACAACAGAAAATGGAATGCTGGTTAGGTCCACTGTCTACTGGACGAGATTATGTAACTTGTACATTTTCGTTTTTGCACACTTTGCCCTCCAGATAGATTATCAGTCATAATATGAAATTGAAAGTCTAATTGGAAAGGATCGATTGCAAAATGACATGTCAATGGTAGAAGTGAGAAGAGATGCTCCACACGTTTTTAACTATAGACAATGATACAAATTGCATAGACAGATCATTTAAACAGTCTAAAATGACTGGATTGTTAGCTATTTCTTAATACAGTGAGAGCAACACCAATGGGAAGGATCAGACTTGTATACATAGAGTGATGCTATTAGAGAGTATCAATATTGGCTTTACTGTACAAGCTATAGTCACTTATGCAATTCAGCCAATGTAATTGAAAATTGTGCAATAAAAGGCAACATTTGATTTGTCTCATCATGTCTTTTCCTATGAGAAAATTCCATAGAACCCTCCCGGTAGAAGCTGTGCTCCCTCACTTTGCTCACTCAGTCAGGTTCAGGTTCCTTTATTTTTGCCCCACCATCTGAAAGGCCACCACCAAGGATTTTTTTGGTGGGAGAAGGGGGTAGGGGTGGTTTAACCCCCTCACCACTCCTCAGGGAATCAGGCTTTATTAGAACAGCATCAAAATACGAAATATTGGAAGATTTCTTAGGTTCTCCTTCTGAACTACCAGTGATATCTATTGCTTTTTCACCAGCATCGGTTGAAAGTTGTACCTAAAAATGCACTGCTGAGCACTACCTTCTCAATCCCTTTCTTAGGGGAGTACCTCAGGTCTGTATGGACTATCAGTTCTGTGGCTCACCTGATACACTTGTTCTCGTGGTGCAATTCAGGGATAATATTCAAAAATCACAATCTGTGGTACTTCCCCTGTAAAATTCACGAAGAAGGTGGGGGTGTTTCTATGCAGTGTAATGCACTGAATTCTCAATGTATTACTCACATTTTCTCTCTTACTTCAGGAAAACCGAAGCTTATATTCACCAAAACATGTATTTTATTTCTGGTTGCAGATTCTATAAGTCCTGAGCCGAATATTCTCTACAGCACTTCCACTGAGGACAGTGATGCCCTCACTTCCCTGCACTTAAGTCATGATTGTGCCCTTAGTGAAAGAAAACTAATCAAGATCTTTGTGTTCTGGAAAAAGGCAGTCATATATCATTGCTTACTTTACCAATTAAAATTCTTAAAAATATATGAATGCTCACCTCTTTTTCTATCTTGAATAGAATGAGATTTTCGACCACACACAGCAAGGCTTCAAACTGTCAGCTCACCCTTATCATGAGATTGTCTATGAAAGGTCTGAACTGGATTGCCTGGTGCAGAATGAACTGAGCTTACTCTATCCATCTTCCTCCTTTTAAATCAAACTTTGGGAGTTTGCTACCTGAAGTGTCCCAAGGCGTGTTGCTTAGTACCACCCTTCTCAGCATCTTAATGTTTAAACTTGCCAAGCTTTTTGGCCTTTGGGCTTTTACCTTACGACTTACATGGCACAGAAATACTCATCCACTTGGATACCAAGACGACTAGTGGAAATCTACCGGCACTATCACAACTAAAGGTCCTCTTAATGAGCAGTAGCTCTCTAAACTCAATAAAGATAAAACAGAAGGCTGAGTGGTGGTTAAACACACCTCTCTTTGGTCAACCTGCTGCTGGCATGCTTAGGTCGACTTAGCCCCCATGAGTCGCCATGAGGTAAGGAATTTGAGATAATACTGTGCTCAATCTCTGGTTATCCACTCAGATCAGTGAATCGTGTTTGTTTTTCCAAATTTGCATTCTGAATACGATCTTCCCCTTAGCACTGCAGTGAGCCTTTCAAAAGCATTGCAGGCAGATATTATTTCCTGACTAAACTATTATGATTCCCTTTACCTTAGTCTCCATATTTACTTGTACATTTGCAGACGTTTCAACTTGCTGCAGTTCAGCTCATCTCCTGCCTTCCCCACCAAGCATGTAACTCATCTTTGTTGAAATTGGCTCCCCATCCCCATAGGTGACATTTTAAAAATCTTTGCCAGATCCATTGTCCTTTCCACACATTAGATCACAAGTATTTGCAGCGCACATTACAACATTAATGCCCTCTGTGAACCCTGAGATCCTCATCCCTTCAGGTCCTGACTGATCCTAAGATTCACTATCTTAGAAAGGGAGCCTGGTCAATTTGCAACCATTTTGCGTTCAGAAAAGCTCTGAAATCCTTTCTTTGTAGTGTCTCTTATTAGATGTTTCTATCCATCTGGCTAGCAAACTCTTAGCACTAGGATAGCCTTGAAGGTGGCTGCATGTTCCATACATTTGCTAGAATAGAACAGGCTGTGGCTGTTTATGGTTCCCAGTAAAGAATGGAGTCATAAGGCCTGACTATGAGTTCGGCGGTCTTACTGACATACAGTTGCAGCGGTGGTCGCAAGAAAACCACAGCGGTCTATACTTCGACTGGCAACCTGTTTCCGAAGATCATTACACAACAATATTGGCGACGACGGGAAGAACTTCTGGATAAGAAACAAGAACATTTTGAAGCTGAGTGTATATGTACTTTACAGACTAATCGACGGAAGAACAATTTATTTGTCAAGGTCGGTAGACGTCTGTAAGTAATTTTTTCATTGAAAAGCCAACACCGGGAACTTTAAGTAATTAATATTTATTGACCATTTTACCTTTATGCGTCTTTTGAATGCATGAGCCTCCAACGTACCTTTGAAGAACCTAAGTTTACTGGTGTTCTAGTGCCCACCTCTGTGTGACGTGCATCATTGTGATCAGCGAAGCAGTGACTCATGCAATTGACTCTTGATCCTGCGTGTGATGTCATTGCGTTTTACGTGCCGCCATCTTGAATTTGAGGAATTTCTTCCCGTTTCCATGACAACAATGTAAATGCTGTTGTGCTCATTTATTTTGCATCGGTGACACACACACCACTTGATTACAAGTCATTGTAGCGTGCACTTCGACGACTTTTACATTGGTGACAGTCATACCGCTTGATCATAAATGTAAATGTAAATGTATTGCGACTTATATAGCGCACGTATCACCCGAAGGCATCAAGGCGCTTGCCTTGGGAACCCGTCCTGGCTTTTCCCTGTGAGATAACCCCTACTGGGCATCCCCAAGGTGAAAGCCAGGCATCCGTAGTTGAGATTAAGCAGCTATTGCCCAGAGTTGCAGCGTGGGACCCAATGATTAGAATAGGCACTGAGGCGAGAATTATCGAGTCCGTGGACTTTTTTGGGTTCAGGACCCTGCCGCGTCGGGAATTGAACCCTGGTCCCGGGCCAGACCTCTGCATCAGGGTCTGCCACTCTAATCAGTGAGCCACACTTCTCCACATAAATCAACGCAGCGTGCACGTTAGTAATTTTTACGTCGGTGACACGCACACCTCTGCATCGCAAGTTAACGAAGCGTGTTTGCTCAGTGCCTCTGCGCACAAACGCACATCAGTGACTGAGTGCACTCCTTCACACACACCGTTTATTTTGCAGAACCAGTACTTTCCTTAATTTTGAAGTCAGCGGTGATACGCACGCCAATTGTGGTGCGAGTCCTTTTAGCAGTATAGTTTTCATTCATTAATTTTAGAATGTGTGCTGCACAAACTTTCTCTCTTACTCCTTCGCAATAATTTTTAGCTAATAAAGGGGAACCTCCTATTAAGTGGCTTGAATGGAGGGAATACTTCTTGAATTATATTGACGCCTTGGAAGACAGAGATGAGGATTTAACATAGAAGAGGAAGAAGAAGAATTTACTTCACTCACTTGGTCTACAAGGTTTGAAGGTTTATAACTCTATGAATAGGAAAGTACAACCTGAGGATGATGCAAATGTGTTTCTACATGCCTTGGAGGACTTGGACAAATACTTCTCAACGTCTGTTTGTATAGCAATAGATCGTCATATTTTTGGGGAAGAAAACAGGGTAAACATGATTTAAAGAAGTTAGCATTATTCTGTAGGTTTGGTTCACTGGAGGAAGAACTAATCCGTGATCAAATAATAATGTATGTTAATAATGAGCATGTACAAGAACGCCTTTGGGTACATGGGGAATCTGCTTTAGCCGATGTTGTTGCCTTAGTGAAGAAAGCTGAAATTACCAATAAATGTGCTAAGGCAATTAGTGAATCTCCTAAAGAAGCAGAAAAAACTACTGTCAGTAAGGGCACTTCCAAATTCAAGTCTAAATCACCGTTACCACCCTTATCAAAAGATAGTAAGAAGCTGAAGTGTTTCAGGTGTAATAGTAAGAGCCACCTTGCCAATTTTAAAAATTGCCCAGGGAGGAAACAAAAGTGTTTTCAGTGTGGTCTTGTTAGCCATTTCACCAAAGCATGTCGACAAAGTGTGATTAAAAAGAAAAAGGTTACTCTTGTTCGAGAAGATGATATAAATTCTTCTTCTACTTCGTCATGCGAAGATAATTCCAATGTAAATGTTGATTGTGTTTTAGGAGTCTCATATTCTGTCGATGTTTTGGATATCAATTTCAAATCTAAGCCTGAGTGTGAAATGAGCATTGGTGGTGTTCAAACATTGATTGTAGCGGACTCGGGGTCTCCTTACACAATTATTGATAAATTGAAATGGGGGAAGGAATTGGTGAAAGTTTTAGGCTCTAGCCTCCTTACTCCAGACATATCTCCTGAAAGTTCCACAGGCGAGAAGATTGATTTAGTAGGTTATAGAGAACTTACTTTTGAATTCAAGGGAAGATCATCCATTGGGAAATTGTATGTAGCATTTGATGGTCCTCCTGTCTTAGGGTGGATAGACCAAAGGAATTTAAACATAATTTTAAGTCCTAATGGGGTAGAGCAAGTTATGGTCATAAGTTCTAGCAAGAATTACCATCTAGAATTTGAGAAGGAGTATCCTGAGGTTTTTTCAAATAAAGTTGGGAAATTAAATGGTTTTGTACATAAGATTCTTCTTAAGGAGGATACTAAACCTATTGTCCGCAAGCTACGACATGTTCCTTGGCCTATCAGAGGTGAGGTTGATACAGAGCTGAAACGCCTTTTGGATGATGGCATCATTGAAGAAGTGGAAGCTTCCAATTGGGTTGCACCTTTGGTCATAGCCCGAAAAGCTAATGGCAAGGTTCGCCTCTGTATTGATTTGAGTTCTCTCAATAAGAATATAGTTGTAGAAAGATTTCTATTACCCAAGATTAATGAATTGATTTCCCTTACTAGAGGCATGAAATTGTTTTCTGTGATTGATTTGACATCAGAGTATCACCAGGTGGTGTTACATGAGGATAGTAGGAATTTAACTATGACCCCCCAAGGAGGTTTCCAATTTTTGCGACTGCCGTTCGGCCTCGCATCGGCGGCAGCAGTTTTTCAAAAACTTATGTTTAAATTATTTCATCGTCTTGCTGGAATTCTTTTCTTCCAAGATGATATTCTTATCATGGGGGAAAATGATTGTATTCATGATAAAAGAATTCACACGGTGTTAGATATTCTGAAAGAAAGGGGACATCAAATTTCAATTAATGTTATTAAACCAAAAATGAACCTAATTAAAGCTATTAGAAAGGCCCCTGCACCTGTAAATATAGATGAATTGAGGTCCTTTTTACGCCTAATAGAATTTTATAGTAAATACATTAGGAACTTTTCTGAGAAGACTTTTAACTTACGTCGATTACTGAAGAATAGGTCATACTTTTTGTGGACGAGTGACATGGATAGTGATTTCTCTAAACTAAAAAATGAGTTGTGTGAGGCTAAAGAACTGGTTGGGTTTGATACTAGTCTACCAAGTATTATCACTACGGACGCTAGCCAAAAGGGCTTAGGGGCTGTATTAGCTCAAAAAGAATTGAATGGCAAAGAATTGGCGGTTGAATATGCCTCAAGAGCTCTTTCTCCGGCTGAGGAAAGGTATTCAGTAATAGAAAGAGAGACATTAGCCGTTGTATGGGGACTTGAGGATTTTAGGAGTTTTATTTGGGGTTTGCATGTGGATGTGAGGTGTGATCACAAACCATTAGTTAAAGTCTTGTCTACTGAAGGGTTGTTAAATGCCACTCCTAGAATTGCCAGGATGTCAGTCAGACTGCTAGATTATAGATACACCATTTCTTACATTCCGGGTATCAAAAATCAGGTAGCTGATTGTTTGAGTAGATTACCATTGCCATTGTTGTCCAGCACTGAGAACTGGGATGATTTGCAAGTTGCAGCTAATGATGTTACACCTGAACATAATTCTGTGAGTCCACAAGAATGGGAGGATAGTGTAGTTAAAGATGTTCTTCTTACCAAGGTAAAACAATATATTGTAGATGGTTGGCCTGGGAAAAACACTTTGAGTGAAGAGTTGAAGCAATTTTGGGAGATACATAATGAATGATCTCTGATGGAGTGTAATGTTTTGCGTGGTGGGAAAATTATCCCACCTGTGAATTTGAGAGTGAGAATGATCCAGTTATGTCATGAAGGGCACCTTGGCATTGTCAAAACAAAAAAGTGTTAGAGAAAAGTATTGGTGGCCTGGGGTTGATGCGGAAATTGAGAGAGCTGTTAGGTCTTGTTCAGCTTGTTTGAATTCTGACAAATCACAGAGAATCAGTACTCCACCTTTGTGTCCAATTCGTTGTCCTGAAATGCCATGGGAAGTTTTAGGATTTGATATTACTGGGCCTATTTCTAAAGATGATTGTAGTAAGTTTATTCTGGTTGCTATTGAGTACTTTTCAGAGTGGCCTGAAATTAAGGTTGTGGATAGAGCAGACTCAGATAGTGTTTTGGAATTTATGGATGAACTTTTCCAAAGAGAAGGATTACCTAAGAGGATCATTACGGACAATGGTGCACAGTTTAAGTGCCAAAGGGTGGAAGAGTATTTGAAACGTAATGGTGTTAATCATAAAGTTACATCTACATATCATCCAAACGGTAATGGAGAAGTTGAGAGGTTCAACCGAGTTATAAAAGATTCTATCCAGTTGGCAAATTTGAGAAAGCAGGATTGGGTTATTGGTGTCAAGAAGATGGTCTGGATGTATCGCATCACACCTACTATGACAGGTTTTAGTCCTTTTACAATAATGAAGGGACGTGTACCTTTTACGAAAGATAATCAGTGTTAGATGAAACATTTAAGATTGTTAGAGTGGTCTCCTGAGCTAGTAAAGGAAAATATTTTGTCACATCAAGGCAAGTATAAGAGTTGTTATGATTCCAAACACAATACTAAAGAAGTTATTTTGGAAATTGGGAGTGTGGTTAAGGTTAAGTTACCTTTCAAAGTAAGAAAAGGCCAGAGTAAGTATTCTATACCTCTAAAGGTGGTCCAAGATTTTAAAAATTCAGCTAGGTTGTCTGATGGTAAAGTGTGGCATTTAGGTAGGATTTGACAGTGGGGAATATTTTTTAATATAAGTCGATGCATGTGTGTATATTTTCACTACACAAGTGTTAAATGTACAAATATGCATGACTCATGAAAAAAATCCTATTACCAGTACTTTCCCATTGCTGGAGTCTTGACCACATGGGCCCAGTCCAGTCAATGGGTAAATAGAGAAAAATGTACTTACCTGGATTTCAGCACCAACAGGTAAGTTTTCTTGGGGTCAAGATGCTGTGGTGAAGGGGGGCCTGGAGGAAGGGATCTACATGGTAGACTGAAAGAAAAACAAATTGTTTAGTATGCACCCCAAGTCCTTCAATTCCGCTGACTCCAGCAGGCGGTCTTCCCGCCACGGTCGGTTTGATGGAAAGCCAACTCGTAATTCGGATGGCAGTGAACCTGTCTGTACCACCCACTGACAGCTGCTTTCCTGATGCCACCGTCGAGGAGGTTGACAAATGGCTGGCGGTGGCAGCGGTGCTCCGACAGTCTTTTGTTCTGCCAGCCACCAACATTGTAACACGGCCTATGGGCCGCCAACTAGGCTGCAGTGTTTCCAATGCTGTTTTGACAGTGGTTCCCTTACCACCAGACTCGTATTCAGGCACTTGGTGAGATTCTTGTAGAGCAGCCTCATGGTAACAGGTAGAAAAGAATGGCAATTAGAACTATGACTGCATAAAACATTGTATTACGTGTTTGATAAATGGGCTCTTAAAGAGGTCTACACACCATTGACCTACAGATATTAAAATGGATATGCTTCTTTACGCCAACCATTGGCTCTGGATTTTAGTATTAATGTTCCTAAATTCCTGAACGTCTATTAATTTTTTAATCCACTTTTAGAAAAAGGTTAATGTACAAAGACCAATGTTGTATAACTCATTAAACAGCATTAGTCAACAAGTTCTCATGAATTAAATTTATTGAATAATTTTGTGCTACTCTCACTCACAACTTAAGCCCCATAGTCCATGTGAACAAGATCGATGTAAATGACAAAACTGGATAGTTTGAGGTAGTAAAAGTATTCATGCAATCGTCGATTTGGTCTACAGGGATTACGGCAGCCATACTGTTACTCTAGGTTCCATCTATCTGGTGTTTAAAAATTCATGAACAAATGCCATATGGTAGTTACAGTGAGAAAAGGAGTTCTGGAAGCTTTTGAATGTGTTTACAAAAACCTAATGGACTTATTATGACTTTGGCGGTCTCGGAGTGGGGTTGCCATGCTGCCGCTCTGCTCCAAGACAGCCAAAGTGATTATAGGCTGCCCACCAGAATGCTAATTATTTTTACTCTGGTGGGCGGTTCTTTGGTAGTCCCACTGTGGTGCCTCTGCAAAAAGGCACAGCAATGTGATGTTCTGGAAGCTTTTGAATGTGTTTACAAAAACCTAATGGCCTTATTATGACTTTGGCGGTCTCGGAGTGGGTTTGCCATGCTGCCGCTCTGCTCCAAGACAGCCAAAGTGATTATAGGCTGCCCACCAGAATGCTAATTATTTTTACTCTGGTGGGCGGTTCTTTGGTAGTCCCACTGTGGTGCCTCTGCAAAAAGGCACAGCAGTGGGATTGTCAAAGGCAGTTCCAGCAGGGCATGCCCTGCAGGAACTGCAGGTGTATGAACACAGGGAGGCACAACATGTGCCCCCCTGCATGCACTCCATGGCACAGAGGCAACAGGAGCCCCCTTTGTTTCCTCACAGCCACACTTTTCATGGCAGTCCCACCTCCAATGGCATAGCCAGTGTATTAGGGCCTCAGACCACTGAACCTCAGCTGAGGATCGTTGAATCGTGCAGCAGTGGTCCTGTGGCCTACCTAATGTGGCAGGCACCAGTCAGAAATTCCACAGACCACCACTACAGGGTCTTAGTATTTAGTAGTCGATTAGAAGCCAAGCACTTTCGAACAATGTACAATAGGATATTCATTGTGATTAATCCCTAACATCTCATCTTCCTATTAGCCATGCCATAAAAAAAGTATAAAGTCTACCAAAAGAACTTTTAAAGAGTACTTTTATCATTTGTAAAGTTGGACCATATAGTAATTAGCCACCATGTCAACATATTAAATTCACTTCCCCACAACAACACAAGGCCATCCTACTTGGTGTCTTATGATTTAATGGTTGTTATTTCTGAGATTGCACTAAAGGTCATAAAAGGCAATGTTCAATTATCAATCCATCAGATACACATGATGAAGAAGTGTTGTAAGATTTCTAAACATCTCAGCAATAACATCGCATCCCTTAAATTTTAAACAAAATTGCTTCAAGTCTCGGGGACTCATTAGATTATTGTTGTTCTTAGAAAGTCCTCTTATCATCTCTTGAAACATTGGAGCACACCCAGAAAGTGTTGCTCCGATTAGATAGAACAGTAGAAGTCCTTTCCCTTGAAGCATCAATCATTATCAGAATCATAACATTCTCTTTGGACTCTTAAAAAAGGCCTGGGACCACATCAACTTATCCGAATAGGACAAAGTGAACCTCTGCTTTTGCATTGAGCAGAAATTACTTGTTTACTTTCTTTAGGTGCAGAGACAGAATAACGATACCAAAATATCGACTGGCACAAATTTTGAGGTAAAAATATCATGGGTCAGAAATATCGACAGACAAAATATGGTGGTCAAGAATATCGATTTTAGGGAAGTAATATCAATGTTTGAATTATCGAAGTGTCTAATTTCGTGTGCAAAAATATAGTTGTTAAAAATATTGATTTTTTATTAATGTTATGTATTTTAGTATATATTTAATATGTATGGCATGATTTTTTTTGTATAAGAACTGTTTGTATTTCTATTATATATGTTAAAATTTTAGTAGTTATGGAATTTTTTATTTTAATTTTGCGTTTTTAGTTCCGTAGCTGGTTGTAGGGTTGTCTGGGAATAGGGTGGGATGTAATTTATTTCTATAAGATTTATAGATTATTTTTAGTTGTTATTAATATTTTTTATTTGAATTTTGCGTTTTTAGTTCCATAGCAGGTTGTGGATTTATAAGGGAATAGGGTGGGAAGTAGTTTGCTTATATTACATTTATTGAATATTTTGTATTTATTAATATCTGTTTAATTGGAATGTTATAGTGTTAACTGTGTAAAGTAATTTGTGATGAATTAAGTATTAACTTGTTGTTAATTAATTTTAATTAATTAATTAGCAATTAATTATGGTAATTGTGTGATTAGTTTTAGGTGTGTGTCGTGGTGTTTATAGGTGTAAATGGTGGGAAGGGTGGGAAGTCATTTATTTTTAATTGACAAATTAATTATTAGATGTTAATTTATTTACATTAGTTAATTAGAAATTAATTATGGTAATTGTAATTATGGTACTTATGTCATTTTAATTAATTTTAGGCGTGTGTTCTGGATATTATAGTGTTAAAGCATGTGTATTTTTTTGATTGTTTAATATTTTCTTATTAACATTTTCTAATTAATTATAAGTTATGTTAATTAAGGAAATAAATATAAATTAAACGTTAAAAGTGTTTTTTTCTTGGTGTGGTGTTATAGGGTAGGAAATAAAATAAACACATTTATGTTTTCAATAATATAAAGAGTGCAAGAATAAAAAGAATATGTGCAAACGTTTAATACACAGAGAGCAAGAAAAAGCACATTTGGGGTTTTACATTTGATGAAGAGATCACGGTTAACGTTGCAGCTTTCAGTGGGATGATTTAGCAGAATAGATAAACTTATAGAGAGGTTATGTCATTTATTACTAGGTATGATATGTCTACGTTATGGAATAGCCAATCAGGAGAGAATTGGTTTCATAAGAATCAAGCAGTGGAATGAGGAGTGTAAACGGGAGATCAACCAGCAAAAAATCATAGATTATCCTATGTAGAGGGGGTCCCTTATGTGATCAACTAGTAGGTAATGTGACTCTAAGGTGTTATTTGTGTTTCAGCATCTGTTAATCTAATTCAGATGTAGGTGATCTTTCGGGTGGGCTTGGAAGGATGTGAATGAATGTTCCCCTTATTGTGTTTGGTTGTCTCTTGTTATCACTCTTCCTTGAATGCATCCTTCTGCATCCAACCTCCTTGTCTCCCAGACCTACTACAACTGCCTCTTGCATCTTTGCAGAAAGTAAAAGAAAATGAGTACCGCAAAGATGCTCCGCACACATTTCTCTTTACTTTCAAAAGGCCTATGGTCACGATTAGCAAAGGAGATTTATACACTGCACAGGGGTCAACTGTGCAAAAGAATATGTTGTCATCAGCAGTAATATTGTAGTGGTCATCGGGTTTTCCATACTAATTAGCATCTTTATTGGCAGTAATTTGTTGAGGGCAGAAGGCTCCTTCCCTCTGCAAACAAAGCCAGGTCCAATAGGACTTGCCTTCAAATACTCATCCTGGTGTTTACACCAGACATCTTTTACTTCTATTGAGCAAATATAGCTACAGCATCGTACTGCGGCTGTTGGGAAGTACAAAAGGGGTCAGGGTTCTCCTCAATGTCGTGTGAACAATCACTTGTGCTTCCCTGCGTTGGCAGTAGAAAATGGAGGTCTGTGCCAGTGGGAAATGGCAATGCATCCTTATGTAAATATTAGATTAGCTGCGCATAAGAAAACGTTCCACGTGAGCTATGCATACTATTCATCAACCACTTCACACAAATTCATCTAGAAACACATCAACCTTTCGATTACGTCCTGTCTCATGATGTTATTGGCCTTCTTATTCTGCAATGTATACATTGGGTTTATCTGGGGCCACGATACACAAATATAAAACATGGTTGCACATTTAAGGAATTTACAGCCCGATTCATCAAGCGAAATTGCGCTCGCAAAGGGCCAGATTCTGAGAATTTGGCCCTTTGCTAGTGCAATTTTTGCATTTGGGATTCATCATCCCAAATGCAAAAATCGCTATTAGCGAAATCGCATATTTGCGAGGAATTGGATTTAAGGAATCTCTAATAGAGATTCCTTAAATGCAATTCATCAACCAATTTGAAATTGCGAAGTCGCAATATTTGGTCGCAATTTACCACGAAGTCTGATTTCGTGGTAAATTGCGAAAAAAGAGAAAAAAGCACTTTAGTGCATTTTTTTCTTTTGCATGTTACACACACATGTCCTTTGGACATGTGTGTGCGCAACACCTGTTTAAATTTGCATTTAAGGGGTGCCACAGGGTGTCCTTTGGACACCCCTGACACCCTTGAAATCTCTATCTTATTTGCGATTAGCAAATTGCTAATCGCAAATAAGGAATATTCCCCATTCATTCCTATGAGCCCTTTGGCCCATAGGAATGAATGGGGAGTTATTCCTTATTTGCGATTAGCAATTTGCTAATCGCAAATAAGGATTGTGTAGGAATCGCATCTTTTTTTGCGATTCCTACATGAATCCCATTTTGCGAGGATGTAATAGCGATTCCTTATGAATCGCTATTAAAGACTTGCAAAACGGGTCTTTGATGAATCTGACTGTAATACCTGAAATACACATACCATCTACGGAGCATCTGAAAGCTGGAGATCTAGCAGACATAAGAGACGAATAATGTGTGAAGGTAACAGATGTGCCAACAGGTGAGCGATATTTATTGGCATGTTTGAGCCTTATACAGAGGTATTTTCTATGCACTCGTGCACTGAAATGTAAAACGCCTTCGATTATTTGCTTGAATGCTATTCCAGCTTTAAAGCTTTTAAATACATTCACCATTTCTAGGAGATTTGTAGCAATTCATGAAGGCGGAGGTGCCCTAAGTATTCTGAGTTATAGGGATCAGCCAGTCTACCTATATTGTACTCTTGATAAAAAAAAGCTGGAGAAATAATATACATGATGATGCAACAGCACTTCTATCGCCCACAGACATTGTAACAAAAATGAAAATGCACACTTATCCATCACAAATCTTTCGAATACATTCTTTGTATTCATCGCATTTGTCCTATATTTTCTGGGTCGCAAGGTTGAGTAGCATGGCATTTTAATGTGATTTTGATTTATTGTGAATGAACCAAGGTTGTAGTTTTGGGAGCAGTGAAGCTCTCTCTGTGAAGGACGGGACTGAAAAAGAGCTTGTTATGAAAGAAGGGTTTCCTGGAAAAGATTTGTATTCTTCTAACAAACTAGGGAGGACATGATTCTATACAAAGAAAAAGTGGTGATGGATAGAGACATACCATGTCACAGTGGCTGACGTGATTCCAAGAAGTATTGAAAACGTAATAAATGACCCAAACCATAATAACTGTCATGGGTGTTTTTTCTTAGGCCACAAATGGAACAATAGACAGAATGAGCCAACGCCAGGCTAGAACTCCTACTCCCTTTGGCAGCTGGTTAGCCAGAACTTGCTAGCATGCAGGACACAGCACGCTATAGCCTAGATCCTAAGCAATTTTCCTTCACATACATGGCTTTTGACAGCGAGCAGCATCCAAAAGCCAAAACTAGCAAAGATGAGAAGGGGAGAAGAGACAACCAAAGCACCAGCTGATTCCTAAATCCAAGTGCTTCACGTTTTGCTCCAACCTCCTAAACCTTCATTTAGAGCCAGAACACATTCAATCGCCAATCTCTCAGGGTCAGATAAAACTCAGCAGAGGGGTGTCTGTAATACATGTTGCTCCTCTATAAATCAGAATGCACTAGATTGACATAATTGATAAGTGTAGCTGCCCCTCTTTTCCATGCACCTTTCGGTGCCTCTTGATTGGACCTGTATAGCTAGACCATGTGATACAAAAAGAACTCTCGTTCTCATGCCCCAGACAACGTTGCTAAAGCTGATGTCGCTATTGTACACTTTAGGAAAGTTGATTATTATTTGGGGTGGGCGATTACGTATCTCAAAAAGCACTAAACACCTACGATAGTATATGTAAGTGGTAGACCAGGACTTGGGTATGATTTCAGGCTGACCATGATGGAGCGCAGGTCCGGCACAATAAGCGGGTTCATCTTGGTCAACGATTTTACCTTCTGACTGAGATTTTGTTAAGGAACTACAATTCCTCCTGCGGGGCGCCTCCAGCTGTATCCAGCAAGATGCATCAAAATCTTACACCTTTGCGTCAAGGTCACCCTGATGGCTGTGAAGGTCTTGGAAGACGAAAATTTTCACAGTTTTTGGGGTAGCTTCTCTCAATCATTTTTAAGGTTCCCAGGAGCTCAATGAGAGGCACTTAGAGGTCAGGACTCACTTCACATGAGGCCCTAGCAAGGTCCAGTGCAGGTCTAATTGGTAATGGTCAACTGGTAACATGAGGAAATAAGCTTTTTATACAATTTATAGTTTACCTATCATTATACAAGAGGTCAGCCAATTGACTCTGGAAGTCCACCTGGGTACAAAAGGGGGCAGGTTCAGTCCTTCAGGGATGCTCTCAGATCACAGGCAACAGGGCCAGTCCTCTTCTAATCTTCCACAGATCCCCAAAGTGTTCTGAGGAGGGTGACTTAGAGTGCCACATTAATGGTTGACGCTAGCCAGTAGGTTGGGGTGATATCTGTACACTTCTTAAACAATGCAGAAAATGTTCCTGGGTGCAACCCGGCCTACTTTTTCAGCAGCTCCTGTTGCCCTACAGCAAACAATCACACAGTATCCCTTAAAAATGGGGAAACTCTTTCTCCCTAGTGCCGAGCTCATGTGTCCACCCAGATGTGTGGCCAGGAAAATGATTAGTACCCTACCTGTGTTCACTAAAAACTAGTTCTGTGGATATCAATGGTTTGGAGTCAACCTGGCTAGGGAAACAAAAGGTTTCTATCTCCCGAACGCACCTTACATTTACTTGTGAAAGGGCAGGCATCTTTACAAGCTAGTGATAGGCCTGTGTCCACCCTAACTGGTCTTTCTGCAAGGGGGAGAGAAATACCTCCCCACACCCAGGCCATTGTTTCTGCTCTGGGAGCAATTTTCACACCTCAATATTAAGGGTTCGCGAAGTTGGCTGAGTACCACTACTCATTTCATCCCAATTAATAAAACAGAAACCTCACATACCTTTAATAAAAAAGCAAGTAACTATCTTTACATGCTAAAATGTATATAGTCATCTCACAAAAGTGAAAATGAAAATATAGAAGCAGCCAGAGATGTGATGATTTTGGGGTCCTACAATCCAATATCAAAGCATTCCTCAAGGAGCAGGCTGTCCCGGCTCAGCTAAGAGCTAATACTATAATATTCACTGCACTCTAGAATCTCACCCCATAATGCTTTGCTGGGACTTTTTTTTTTTTTTAAACGTAGTTTATTGGTTTTTCATACAAAACATACATGGATCTTTGTGTGATACTTATCGTCATATATGCTTTGCTGGGCCTTTGGGTGGCATTGTATTTTCACCCATAACTTTGCTTGGGGTGGTCCTAGAACGATGGGACCACCACCGAATAGTTCAGCATGATATGCTCTTTGTGTTTACAGCATCTGCTTGGTCCTCCCCCTAGGTTGGGGGGACCCCAAAATCATCACCTCTCTCATTTCCTGATATTTTTCAAAGTTCACTTTTGTGAATTGGTTATATGCTTTTTAGCATGTAAAGGCAAAGTTGTTTTATGAAGAGTTCTTTGCTGTTGTGTGCATGAGTGGAGATTCTGTCTTCAATCGCTTTTTTCCTTGTTTTTCTGATGAGTTGGTGGGGGGCTTCTGTGGATTTGGTGTTCCTCCAGGCCTTTTCGAGGCAGCCACAAGTGCATCTGGACTCTGGACGTTTGGTGGTGAACCATCTAGCTTTCTTGTCTTGGGTGTTGTTGTTTTTCTTGAAAGGGGCTCTGGTATTGGTGCTGTCAGAGATCCATCTGTGCAGGGTTCGGGCTGCAGTGTTGGCGTCGTCGTTTTCCGCGATGGTTGGGATGGAGTTGCTGAGTGATGAGGTTAGCTGGTCGTCGGTGATTCTGGTCCAGTATCTTCGTGGGAGCAGGTGCTGGTGTCTGTGGGTGGTGGGTGTTCTGAAGGTGAAGTGGACGTATCAATGGTCAGTCCATGGGAGTTCGGTGGTGTGGCTCAAGGTGATGGAGTTTCCTGTTGTGAAGAGGGGGTCAAGGGTGTGTCCTGCTGAGTGCGTGTGTTCGGTCACGATCTGGCGGAGTCCAATGTTGTGGAGGTTGTCCATCAGGGATGTCGTGCTGTGGTCCAGTTGGTTGTCGAGGTGGAAGTTGAGGTCTCCCAATAGGGTATAGTTGGTGGACGCAATGGCATGTGGGGAGATGATGTTGGTGATGGTGTTGGCGAAAGGTCCGCGGGGTCCAGGGGGTTGGTAGATATGGGTTCCACGGAGGGTGGAGGTAGGGCTAGCCAGTATCTTGAAGTGAAGGTGTTCCATCAGGTCTGTGGGCTCATCGGGGAGTGTGCTCAGGCGGAGGGTGGATTTGTGGACAATGGTGATTTCTCCTCCAGGGCTGGTGGGGCGGTCCTTCCTGGAGATCATGAATCCTTGGGGAATGGCGATGGCAATGTCCGCTCCCGAGGTGGTGTTGGTCCAGGTTTCGGTAAAGAATACTACATCCGGGGTAGTGCTGTCGAGGAGGTCCCAGGATTCTGTGGTGTGTTTGTGGAGGGATCGGACGTTGAGGAGGATGCTTTGCAGGGTCTTCGGTTGTGTTCCTGCGGACGGATTGCACTGGGTCAGTGGTCTTGGCTTGTGCTGCAGGTGTGCCAGCAGCGGTGACAGCTGAAGGGTCCATGGGTGTCGACTGGTGATGCTAGCTTGCAGTTGTTGTTGTGGCCTGGGTTGAGAGCGTGGAGTGCCACTTGTTCATAACATTGGCGGTGCAGAGATCCAGGGTACCTGGTGCTGGTCGCAGTCAGGTCGCGGACGGGCGCAGACGGGCTTGCCTTTGGCGCCACGGCAGTGCAGCCGCCATTAAGTAGAGGTCGGGGAGGGCTGGACAGCTGGGGGCAGGAGTGGGGAGGGGAGCTGGATTTGGCCGGTCGCACTGGTCGTGCAGCGGGAGGGGCCACTGGGGCAGCAGCGGCAGTAGCGGCAGAGAAAAACAGGCAAAAAAAAGGCAAAAGGAAGAAGGCAAATAGAGAGAGAAAAGTGCAAATAAGGCAGCAAAAGTGCAAGAAAGAGTGGAGGAAAGACACAGAGGACACAGGAGAGTGAAAGGGGGAGATTGAGAATAGGGTAAAAAACGAGTGAAAGCGGAGAAAAGACACAGGAGATGGGAGGGGGGAGCTTGAAATGAGGGGAAAACGACAGAAAATGGAATGCTGGTTAGGTCCTTTGTCTACTGGATGAGATTATATAACTTGTACATTTTCGTTTTTACACACTTTGCCCTCCAGATAGATTATCAGTCATAATATGAAATTGAAAGTCTAATTGGAAAGGATCGATTGCAAAATGACATGTCAATGGTAGAAGTGAGAAGAGATGCTCCACGCGTTTTTAACTATAGACAATGATACAAATTGCATAGACAGATAATTTAAACCTTCTAAAATGACTGGATTGTTAGCTATTTTTAATACAGTGAGAGCAACACCAATGGGAAGGATCAGACTTGTATACATAGAATGATGCTATTAGAGAGTATCATTAGTGGCTTTACTGTACAAGCTATAGTCACTAATGCAATTCAGCCAATGTAATTGAGAGTTGTGCAATAAAAGCAACATTTGATTTGTCTCATCATGCCTTTTCCTATGAGAAAATTCCATAGAACCCTCCCGGTAGAAGCTGTGCTCCCTCACTTCGCTCACTCAGTCAGGTTCAGATTCCTTTATTTTTGCCTCACCATCTGAAAGGCCACCACCAAGGATGTTTGGGGGGGGGGGCGAAGGGGGTAGGGGTGGTTTAAACCCCTCACCACTCCTCAGGGACTCAGCCTTTTTTAGAACACCATCAAAATATGAAATATTGGAAGATTTCTTAAGTTCCCCTTCAGAACTACCAGTGATACCTATTGCTTTTTCACCAGCATCGGTTGAAAGTTGTACTTTAAAATGCACTGCTGGGCACTACCTTCTCAATCCATTTCTTAGGGGAGAACCTCAGGTCTGTATGGACTATCAGTTCTGTGGCTCACCTGATACACTTATTCACATGGTGCAATTCAGGGATAATATTAAAAAATCACAATCTGTGGTACTTCCCCCGTAGAATTCACAAAGAAGGTGACGATGTTTCTATGCAGTGTAATGCACTGAATTCTCAATGTATAACTCACATTGTCTCTCTTATTTCAGGAAAACCGAAGCTTATATTCACCAAAACATATATTTTATTTCTGGTTGCAGATTCTATAAGTCCTGAGCCGAATATTCTCTGCAGCACTTCCACTGAGGACAGTGATGCCCCACTTCCCTGCAAACAAGTCATGATTGTGCCCTTAGTGAAAGAAAACTAATCAAGATCTTGGTGTTCTGGAAAATGGCAGTCATATAGCATTGCTTACTTTACCAATTAAAATTCCTAAAAAGATATGAATGCTCAACTCTTTTTCTATCTTGAATAGAATGAGATTTTCGACCACACACAGCAAGGCATCAAACTGTCAGCTCACCCTCATCATGAGGTTGTCTTTGGAAGGTCTGACCTGGATTGCCTGGTGCAGAATGAACTGAGCTTAGTCTACCCATCTTCCTCCTTTTGAATCAAACTGTGGGAGTTTGCTACCTGAAGTGTCCCAAGGCTTGTTGCTTAGTACCACCCTTCTCAGCATCTTAATGTTTACACTTGCCAAGCTTATTTGGCCTTTGGGCTTTTACCTTACGACCTACATGGCACATAAATACTCATCCACTTGGATAGCAAGACGACTAGTGGAAATCTACCGGCACTATCACAACTAAAGGTCCTCTTAATGAGCAGTAGCTCTCTAAACTCAATAAAGATAAAACAGAAGTCTGAGTGGAGGTTACACACACCTCTTGGGTCAACCTGCTGCTGGCATGCTCAGGTCGACTTAGCCCCCACGAGTGTCCATGAGGTAAGGAATTTGAGGTAAGGAATTTGAGATAATACTGTGCTCAATCTCTGGTTATCCACTCAGATCAGGGAATCGTGTTTGTTTTTCCAAATTTGCATTCTGAATACGATCTTCCCCTTAGCACTGCAGTGAGCCTGTCAAAAGCAGTGCAGGCAGACATTATTTCCTGACTAAACTGTTATGATTCCCTTTACCTTAGTCTCCATATTTACTTGTACATTTGCAGACGTTTCAACATGCTGCAGTTCAACTCATCTCCTGCCTTCCCCACCAAGCATGAAACTCCTCTTTGTTGAAATTGGCTCCCCATCCCCAAAGGTGACATTTTAAATCTCTTTGCCAGATCCATTGTCCTTTCCACACATTAGATCACAAGCATTTGTAGTGTACATTACAAACATTAATACGCTCTATGAACCCTGAGATCCTCATCCCTTCAGGTCCTGACTGAGCCTAAGGTTCACTATCCTAGAAAGGGAGCCTGGTAAATTTGCAACTATTTTGCCTTCAGAAAAGCTCTGAAATCCTTTCTTTGTAGTGTCTCTTATTAGATGTTTCTATACATCTGGCTAGCAAACTCCGAGCACTAGGATAGCCTTGAAAGTGGCTGCATGTTCCATACAATTGCTAGAATAGAACAGGCGATGGCTGTTTATGGTTCCCAGTAAAGAATGCAGTCATAAGGCCTGACTATGAGTTTGTCGGTCTTACTGACATACAGTTGCAGCGGCGGTCCCAAGAAAACCACAACGGTCTCTTGCTCGCCATTTTACGATGTCACCGCAGGGCCAGTGGCGGTATTTGACAGTGGGGAATATTTTTTAATATATGTCGATGCATGTGTGTATATTTTCACTAAACAAGTGTTAAATATACAAATATGCATGACACGTGAAAAAATTCCTATTACCAGTACTTTCCCATTGCAGGAGTCTTGACCACATGGGCCCAGTCCAGTCAATGGGTAAATAGAACAAAATGTACTTACCTGGATTTCAGCACCAACAGGTAAGTTTTCTTCGGGGTCAAGATGCTGTGGTGAAGGGGGACCTGGAGGAAGGGATCTACATGGTAGGCTGAAAGAAAAAAAAATGGTTTAGTATGCACCCCAAGTCATTCAATTCCGCTGACTCCAGCAGGCGGTCTTCCCACCACGGTCGGTTTGATGGAAAGCCAACTCGTAATTCGGATGGCAGTGAACCTGTCTGTACTACCCACTGACAGCTACTTTCCTGATGCCACCGTCGAGGCGGTTGACAAACGGCTGGTGGTGGCAGCGGTGCTCTGACAATCTTTTGTTCTGCAAGCCACCAACATTGTAACACTTCCTATGGGCCGCCAACTAGGCTGCAGTGTTTCCGATGCTGTTTTGAAAGTGGTTCCCTTACCACCAGACTCGTATTCAGGCACTTGGTGGGATTCTTGTAGAGCAGCCTCATGGTATCAGGTAGAAAAGAATGGCAATTATAGCTATGACTGCATAAAACATTGTATTACGTGTTTGATAAATGGGTTCTTAAAGAGGTCTACACACCATTGACCTACAGATATTAAAATGGATATGCTTCTTGACGCCAACCATTGGCTCTAGATTTTAGTATTAATTTTCCTAAATTCCTGAACGTCTATTAATTTTTTAATCCACTTTTAGAAAAAGGTTAATGTACAAAGACCAATGTTGTATAACTCATTAAACAGCATTAGTCAACAAGTTCTCATAAATTAAATTTATTGAATAATTTAGTGCTACTCTCACTCGCAACTTAAGCCCCATAGCCCATGTGAACAAGATTGATGTAAATGACAAAACTGGATAGTTTGAGGTAGTAAAAGTATTCATGCAATCGTCCTCCTGTCTATGTATCTGTTACATAGAGAAGGATTTGGTCTACAGGGATTACGGCAGCCATACTGTTACACTCGGTTCCATCTATCTGGTGTTTAAAAATTCATGAACAAATGCCATATGGTAGTTACAGTGAGAAAATGAGTTCTGGTAAAAAAAAACTATTTCTTTGAAGCTTTTGAATGTGTTTACAAAAACCTAATGGCCTTATTATGACTTTGGCGGTCTCGCAGTGGGATCACTGAAATAATATCGAATTCCAAAATATCGAACTGCAAAAATATCGTGTAAAAAATATCGACTGACAAAATATCGAGTTTCTATCTACAAACAGGTAAGTACAAAAATATCGAGTTTAAAATATCGTTTACAAAAATATAGTTTAAAAAAATATCGACTTTACTAAAACACTATTAAATTAAATTAATATTAAAAAACTAAGTACTAAAATATACTTAAGAATACTTAAATTAACTAATGATAATTAGATAATTAATGAAAGTAAAAAAATAAAAAATATTTAATCATATTTCTTAAAACATATATATATAGTAACAAAATATAATTAAATATTAGCCAATATTATTAAAGTACAATAACAATAGAGTAAAAATAACTATTCCCACTCCAGTGGGTGAAACAGTAGGGAAGCGTTGGATAGCGTAGGGGTTAAAATTACTATTCCCACTCCAAAGAGTTCAACAGTAGGGAAAGCGTTGGATAGCGTAGGGGTTAAAATTACTATTCTCACACCAGTGGGTGCAACAGTAGGGAAAGTGTTGGATAGCGTAGGGGTTAAAATTACTATTCCCCCTCCAGTGGGTGCAACAGTAGGGAAAGCGTTGGATAGCGTAGGGGTTTAAATTACTATTCCCACTCCAGTGGGTGCAACAGTAGGGATGTTGCGTGCTTATCTAGGTTCCTGATCGATACTGTGACCTTATGCCCCTATTCGGCTATAAATCAATTTATTCCCTATATTGGCATAACCGTTCAAGTGCGATTTTCTGAAAAGTCATCTCTGGCCTCACACGAACAGAGCCACATTCCAGCATGACTCTCTGCTACTTCCTTTGCGACCAATTAGTGCAATGACAGAGCAGCAGTCACTATCTGATATTCCTAGATAACACTCCGAGTTCTTCAACAAGATAAAAACTTAGCAAACCTGGAAATCCCCGCTTGCTATGTTTTGATTAGTAATGGAACTCTAATGAGCAACTGATAACAGTCACTTCCTAGTGACATCTTTAATTGACGTCTTATGTCCAGCAAACTTGCGTCAAACCCGGCACCTGTCAGGTATAAATATTACCAACGTTGCCTTAAGCAATGAGAGAGATACGAGCTGTGAGTTCGTTGCCTGTTGCTGATGCTGGCTGCCTGCATGACCCTGTGTTGGTAAAAACTAGCACTCTGTCGCTGCAGCCTGCTATCCTGTGGTGGTGAAGCTGCTGATTACCATTATCGCCGCTACAGCGCGACCTATGGTGCAGTACGCTTGAGGAGCCGAGCAGCAGTCCTCTGCGAAGACATCCAGCAGATTCCAGCTGCCCGCGGATGCTGTCCCCCGCCTCCTTCCTCGACGCGCTGAGAGAAGCCGCTGCCTTTCTCGTGCAGAGAAATCCAGTCCCGGCGCTTCCGGTTTACCCTCGCGGGTGACTGGGATATCGAGAGAGACCCCTGAAGGAGATACCAATCCTCCATCATTCTATTCAGAGGTATGGTGTTGATTAAACCCTTAGACGAGAATTCTTGAACCAAACCTTGGCAAAACCAACTTAACTTAAGCTACTTACTTACTCCCCTTTTCACGTGTTAGGCTTAGGTCAGGCACACTGGGGTAGGCTTAGTTAGAAGCACCAGTTGAGTATGTTAGCCTAATGTATATATGACTGTATATATGTTTTATTACTTTTAACCATTGTATGGCTAAGAAACCATATCAATGCTTTTACAGTTCTATTTCGCAATCCTTATCTTACTGTACGTACTTTTTATAATAACAGTTATTGCAATTGTGGCAATACATTTCTCTTGTACGAGAAGAAAGACTGTTCAATAAATGTTAACCCTTTATTGATGCACGCCCGTCTCTCTATTCTCTACATCTCGTGAAAGTAAACTGCACTAGACTGACTGAGTGAAATCCATGTCTATTGTTTCACACGACCCTAGAGATCGACTCTTGATCTGAGGAGCAAAGTTGTCATGTTGCACGGTTGTTGGAAAACTGAATCCCTTCTTGTCTGTGCCAAGGAAGCTGATCACTTCCTATGCAGAGAAGAAAGTTTCCAGTGACCTCTGAGCTAGTTGGTAACACAACCCAATTAAGTTTAGCATAGTCAGTGGAGGCCTGGAATATAAGCAGTTCCACGTCGATACTACTGTTTATGTTATTCCAATGCGCAGGGCCTAGTGGGAAACTAGGAACTACACTACATGGCGCCCAAACGTTTGGTAAGGCGATAAACTAACGCAAGACTTGTAGAGTAACTCAGTCGTGCATATTTCACAGACCCCTTTCTCCCGTAAAAACTCCAATAGACGTCTGGAGTGGGTGAAAGGTTAAAATCCGCCCGACCTTAGTAGGAAGAGATTCCTATGTAAAGCTCCGGTTTATTCAACGTTGAAGGATACAGTGTTCCAAAATATTGTGCACCTAATCTTTGTCTCCTTGGAGACCTACTCTGCAAACCTGCATTTTTTGAAATGTCAGTAGAAAACGGAACCTCTGGGGCCGCAGTAGACGCGACTCAGCAAGGTCCCGAACAAGCAGAGCCGGATGCTATTATCATCCCGGTCCAGTTAAGAAAATCTATAACTTTAAAACTTATAGAGAACGGACTGACACCTCAAGGTGGTACAGTAATTTTCGTGATAGAGGCTCACGAGTATCGGCAGACAGAGGTATTCTATTCATGGATAAACTTTCCAGCGGCAAACGCTAGAACACAAGAGTTTCACTATTACAAAATAGAGAAACCTCCGGAAGAGTACGCTCCTTTCGAGGAGATTGAAATTCCACTTAAATTTCAAGAGCACCTGCTCTGGTTTAATGGCGCCCTAAAACACAATGATCACATAACTAGGCTCGGTCCACTAGGTAGACCAGGAGCCACGTGGCCGGTTCTAGCCAGCTACACACCACATCCTGACATTGCAAAAATGTCTAAGGAAGAGCTGTTAGCACAGCTAAACACATTAATAAAAATACATAGGCAATTAGTCCAATATGTAATGCGGACTGCAACAGTCCAGCCAGCTGTCAATTCACACCAGCTGACCCCTCATCAGGGGAACACAAATAAAATTACACCACAGGACATACAATCATGTCTTGGTAAAACACCCGTAAAACGGGAACAAATTCCCTTCTGGTTAGCACAGAAAATCACTCAAATAGAGGCAGTATTTCCTGATACTACCCCTATTGAGAAACACAGAATCTTGACCATCTGCCTTCCTATGGGAATCGCACCACACGTGGAGGACTGTGACACTTGGGGTACAGTCTTTGCTTCCATTTACACAAAAACACACGGTGTTCCGTCTATGGCGGTAATACCAGAAGTGCTAAAACAGATTCAAAATGAATTCGGTCCAGAGCCCGCTTTAAATCTGGGTATGAAATTACTGAAAGATTTCAAGCGGGTCACGGCTATATTATTAGCCAACATAAAGGGAGAAGCAGCATCTGTGGCGATTCGCCAGAAGTTGAGGGAAACAGATATAAAAGATCCTGTTGAGCTTGCAAAAATCATAGAAAAATGCTATGAAGAATTAGGTAGAGACAGCTTGGGTGGGAAACCAGTAAAACCCCAACTGCTCGAAAATCCTGAAAAATTATTTATTAAAAATAATTTAAACACTCCTAAAAAGAGCTGGGATGGAAATAAACAATCCACTCCCAAGGAAAAAGTTTTCCAGTCCAGAGGAAGGTCTCCTCGACGGAGGGAAAGAACTCCGACTCGAGAACGCCAGTCTCCCCAGAGGGAGCCCTCTGAGAAAAGATATAACCTTAGAAATAGGGATAATATAAAAAAACCTGATAGATATCAAAGTATTGATACACGTCCCTCTCGATCTCTTCCACAGAATTCGGAAAGAAGAGGACGGTCAGACCCAGGAGAGCACACCAAGTCCAAAGACAAGGAACCTGCTCAGAGTAAAAAATCTCAATTTCCTAAAAAGAAGGTAGCCAGTATTAGAGTAATCAACCATGCCGAGAATACTGAGGACACAGTTGAAAAACGGGGAGTGGGCATTGACAATGTTGGACAGTGCAGCAGAAATCAGTATAGCGCGCAAGAACTTGATGAGTCATCTGGAGACAGTGGACACGAATGAATACATTCAGGTTGAAACTGCCGACGCCAGACTTAGCGAGCCCCATAAAATATACAAAATAACATTGCGTATAGAGGGTGATAAGACTAGGAAAATTAAGGGTCTATTTTGGGATAAGCTCTCAAAAGGCTATGATATTCTGTTAGCTGAAAAAGATTGGCCCCCGGAGTTTGTCAGGGAGTGCCCTCGTGGCGAAGAAGTGATTATGCCTGCCTTCTCGAATCACATACCGATTCACAAAAAATATACATATGCACGGAAATGGGCAGTAGCCCAGGCAGCTGCATTATATAAAAATCATGTAGGATGGGATGAGGATTCACCGCCTCACAAAATCCAGCTAAAAAGTGAACCAACTGCCCAACGGCAGTATCCCAT
Source organism: Lissotriton vulgaris (assembly GCF_964263255.1). NCBI lineage: Eukaryota > Metazoa > Chordata > Amphibia > Caudata > Salamandridae > Lissotriton > Lissotriton vulgaris. The sequence goes on along the minus strand of NC_141689.1, from coordinate 885,480,065 downwards.
AAAGCAAGAAGATAAAAAACAGGTCAGGGAGATCTTAGATCAACTTGAATACCAGGGGGTGATTGAAACATGCACCTCTCAAATGAACAATCCTTTGTTTCCTGTCTCCAAGCCAGACAATTCATATCGTCTAGTTTTGGACTACAGACATCTTAATACATGTTGCAAAACTTTTGCAGTACAAAACTCGCATAGTGCAGCCCTAATGAATAATATAGTTAGGAAAAAATATAAAACGACATTAGACATATCTAACGGTTTCTTTTGTCAAAACATTGCACCAGAAAGCAGATATTTGACCGCTTTCTCCGCATTTGGGTCGCAGAAAAAATTCTGTCGACTCCCACAGGGGTTCAAGAACAGCCCAGGACTATTCTCAGCTAGGGTAACAGAGTTACTACAAATCTATGATGATGAAGCATTATCTTACGTAGATGATATTTATCTCACAAACGACGACTTGGATACTCACTTGAAAAGAGTGAACACCATCATACTTGGGTTCGCAGCAGAGGGTTACAAATTCAACTTTAAAAAGTCCCGAATTGCCCATCTGACAGTACTATTTTTAGGGTACGAATTATCAAGTGAAGGGAAAAGCCTAGCGGACAACTTCTTAGAGAAGTGCGCTGTACTCCAAGCTCCAAAAACGCTGAAGAATTTACAATCAATACTAGGTTTTCTGAATTTCGGAAGAACTTACATTCTAAATTACGCAGAGAGGGTTAAACCTCTCTACGAACTAATTAAACCTGATTTTAAACAAATCAATTGGACTCAAAAACACACAGAAATTTTTAGATCACTGCAAACAGACATGTTAGCAAAAACAAAATTAGATACACGTGACAACACGATCGATCTTGTAATCCGAGTCATCCCAGGAAGATGCGGATTCACATACCTAACCTCTAATGAGGGAGAAAAGGTACCAATTTCAATTAAATCTCACTTGTACACACAAGCAGAAAAAACATTCAGTCACACAGAAAGAACTGTGAACGCAGTGCAAATCGCATTAGCAAATGAAAGAGAACTAGCACACGGCAAAAGGATTAACATCCTCACAGCGGAATCCGCCTTCGAAGCGCTATTCAGCCCAGTAAACCTGCCTACAGTGTCACTGGATCCAAAATGGATACAGTGCATAGATTCTCTAGGAGCGGAAGACGTGAAATACTATTTCGCCCCGCAATACGAAGAACTGAATGATTTAGAGTATGAAGAAGAATATCCTCTGCCAATCGAAATTCTGCCTCTCCCATTATATGCCTGTATAATCTATACAGATAGCTCTGTACAGCATTTCAACGTAGAGAGAAAATCCTACGATGCAGCATGTGCGATCATTAAATGTCGTTGGCTGTGCGGTAAAATCAAACCGAAAATAACAAAAACTGAATCAGTAAAGTACTGTTCGGCTCAAAGAACTGAAATCAGATGTTTAAAGATGGCGCTCGAAAATGCAGAACGCGAATTCCCCACACTTATAGTGTGCGATTCTCATTTTTGCGTCAACTCTTACAACAATAAACTGCAGAGTTGGATCGAAAACAACTACAAAGATGACACAGGTGCCACAATAAAGCATAAAAAGCTCTGGAACGAGGTAGCTCTTTTACACAAAGAACTACAAAAGACTCACGTGATTCACGCACAAAGTCTTCGACGTGATGGCGTTCACGTTGCAGGGAATTCATTGGCTAATACAGCCACAGCGGAAGCAACTAAACCGGCTTCCGTAGCCACAAAAAAGCGTACAGATAAATACATAGACGGGGAAACCATGCTGGCAGTAAAAACGACCGTAAAAGGCGACTGTGCAGCACTACCCGTAAACTATCCACTCAATTATGCATACATAATCGATGCAAACTCCGTTCCTTTTGCTCGAATCCCTGGAGTGGGGGATAGAGTAATTCCAAACACGAACAGGAGAATATTTTTAATAGCAGACGCACACATGGGTTTGGGTCTAAGGCACAGAAAGATCAAGGAATCACTGACTGAAATACAATCAGTATACTGGTGGCCGGGAATGAGTGTAGAACACCAAATATGTGCAAACAACTGTGAAAACTGCAATAGGGATCGCAGTAGCGAACCTTGCTACCGGCTACCAGTCAGAAAGAGCGTAACGCTGCCTGCACCCCAACCTGCGTCCTATTAATTAGTTAAGACGAAAAGCACTTTTTAAAAATGAGTCCTCCAGCACTCGGCTGACACCTAGAACTGTTATAAAAGATTTGCGAGTCTTTATCGGCACATACGCAATTACCACGTTCCATTCTGACCAGGGTCCTGCTTTCAGCTCTCGAGCCTATAAGGAGGCCATGGCCAGCATGGGAATTGGGTTGCGGTATTCTTGTCCGTCGCATCCCGAAGGGAATAGTGTGGTAGAAAGAAAAAACCGTGACATAAAGCAATCTATAACAGCGAAGGTATTAGGTTCAGGCGCTGGGTGGGTCAAACATTTAATAAGTGTCCAGACTAGTCTTAACAACATGCCAAGAAATTCTCTAAAAGGTTTCAGCCCATACGAACTATTGTTCAGAATTAGAATGCGCGTTCAGGACCTCGATAGTCAGATGTCAGTGGTACAAGAAGAAACAAAGCACTTTGATGTAAAGGATCGTTTGGTTGTTTTACAGGAACTGAATGAAACAAGAAAATCATTAAGCAACATAAAGTTAAAGCAACAGCCAAGTACCACTGACAAGGCACCACCCGCAACAGCCCCAGCAAGGCCTGTCTGGATTCCAAAGATTGGGGATCTAGTCAGAGAAAAGATCGCGGTTAAGAAGGAATTTGGGCCTTCTTACAGAAAAGCAGTACCTGTCTTAGCAGTCACCGGAACAAGATCAGTTGTGCTACCGCCCCTTGCTGGTAAAAAGGAGAACAGAGTCGTGTCTATCGATCTGGTAAAACCACAAGCATGTGGCCTATAATCAACAGTAGGCCCAGTGGACTCCCAAGAAACAACAGAATACCCAAACTTGCAACAATCCAAGAGGTTCAAACTGAAAGACTAATCACATTCGATCAGCCTGCAGTGCACAATGAAGGACTATGCAATAATGCCATGGAACTCGTGCCTCTTGAAACACAGATTGAAACAGTTCGTCAAGAAACAACACCAGTCTACAATGATGTGGCATCAGAAAGTGCTACCGAGAGACAGATTGAAAGAACAATCCCATCAATTGACAGAACTGCCTCTGGTTATTTCATCAACTTCGACAACTTCTCTGAAGATTTAAACGACCCCGAAGTGATGCCAGAAACAAAAAAGTCTTTTAAAGAAAAAGCAACAGAACTCTTTCATCAACTGAAGGAAATCTACCTAATTTCCCCTTGGCTAGAGTTCTGGTTCGGTCTAGGTGTATTTTTCCTCCTGCTTTGGCTCATCATGGTACTGTGTTTGGGAAAATTCATTGAAGGAAAATATATTACAATGGACACAGCAAGTCAGAACATCAACCTAGTCCTGAAACCACACAGATCATCCCACGTGAAGAAAAGAGAACTGTCAACAGTAAATGTCACGGCAATTCCAATACCTGGTGGGGTAGTATGGGAGAAAACAGACTATGAGATCTATGGTCCGGTCGAAATCCTGAAGTATCCTCATCAACTAAAGGTTTCCTTAAGTGACTTTGTGACACCAAGTACATTCTCTGATGATTGGGACTTTAACAGTATTAATGACATGATGTCTGATTTAGTAATGTCAGCTAGATTCACAGATCATGATTATTTACAAGGTTCATCTAGTTATGAGCAGTTATTCTGCTACACCCACTATGGGGATCATTACTTGCATAAATCTGCACAGCCTAGAAATGTTTTTATGTATAATCAATGGGAACATTGTTCTACACCACCTAAAAGCAGTTCTAAAGCATTTTTTGAGAAATACAAATACTTCTCAGGGTTTAACACTAGTAATGCAGAAACGTTTTATTATAAACTGTTAGAAAAAACAGGAATGAAAACATTGCTGACAAATTCTAAATTGATATATTCAGAAGCATTTTATGACAAAATGATGACATTTGGTTTTGATTATTGGAAAAATAATATTGAAACAAAAACAATCTGGGGTACAAAAGATTGGCAGGTGCAAGGCATTGAAGCACTATTTAGAACCTGCATGATACCAGAACAAATGTTGTTTTTAAATGACACAATACACCAAACATCTTGTCTTGGCCTAGCTAAGAACAAAGACCTTAAAACACCGTCTATACCAAAGCCAATACCTGGAAATGTAACCGCAGATATTGAGTTAGGCGTGTCACAAATTTTACATTTCAACAGAACACATCCTGATTGGAAAAAATAGTTAATCTGGCCTACAGACACAAATAGCTGTCAAGATAGATTCCTGAATAAAACACAGGGGTTAAAAATGACCAGATTAGACTCTAGATACTCCCAGAGACAACATCCAGGGATTATAACAACATACAGTGCAGGGAAACTCTGCCTAGAATGGCTAGCTACATCCACACTGGCTGAAATTAAGCAACACTTGTCTTTATTAAAAGATGGTGCTGATTTGCGCGATTTCATTCTTGGACCACGCAAACAGCGTCAAAAGCGTTTCATAGCGACCAGTATCTATGCTGCTTACAACGAGGCTTGGAAAGTAAAGCAAATTGAAACTGCTGAAAAAATACGAGAAATTGATCGTATTAATTTGGAGAAATCACTTTCTGTGGTAGACAATGGGTTAACAACTCTGTCTTCCAGAATATATTCGTTGGACAATATTGTATCCTCTGCCTTTGATGTGATAGACAGAGATTTGCTAATGTTACAACATGGCCAGTCTCAATTACGCTCTATTATAGAATTAGGCTGGACGCTGCAAAATCTTCGTTCAGGCTATGTGCCTTGGCGTTTAATCAACACAACGTCATTATTTTCCAGTTTTAACCTTACTGATAAACAGATCAGTTTGGCACAGAAAGGAGCAGACTATACAATCCTGAGCATCGAAAGACTCAAGAGATTACCATTGACAATGTCAGAGAGTCCTGTCATTGAATGGATAATACACGGAATTATCACAATTCCGATAACAACTTTCTGCTTTAAAAAGTGCCTTGAGTACATACCTGCTGGCCAGTATGAACAATTGGGTAAAGGATATGTAAAATCCGAATGGAAATTACCATACACTCATTCTTGCTATAGTGACAGCGACAAAAATGTATTTCTTAGTGGTGAAAATTGTAAACACTCACTAAGCGGTATACTTTTGTGTCAGGGTATTAATTTACACGGAGCATGTGATGGAAATTCAAACAACCTTTCATGCCACCAGCTAGTCACACCTGCAACTCAGATAGAGCCCTTCTTTATGCAACTTTCGAACGGGAGTTACATTCTTAGAACGGATCACAGGTGTTGTGGCCTCGCGCCAGGGACAAGTTATCTAGTACAAGTTACGTCCATGGTCAAATGCTGTATGCAAGCATTGTTCCCGAGCGGGCCTCCAGACATAGTGACTCCCCTCTGGCCTCGTCTGAATCTCTATTCTATACGAATTGATACATTAAGCAAAGTGAAATCTGTACTTTTACAGACAACAGTGCCTATAACGTCATCTAAAGAGACGTATGATCTTCTAGTCGCAAGGACGGCTACTGAAGTCCATGACCTTTTATCAACAAATTGCCCCGTGCATTTCGTAGAAATGTGCAGCCAACTCCTTAACATGTCTAGTGCAACAAGCATCCCAGGCATATTTAAGACAGTCTTTACGGGACTGCTAACACCCTTCCAGGCAATTTTGGGAATCTTTCCTAATTTTGTGCACTCCATTTTTGGCGGCATACCACTATTTTTGGGACTCGTTGCAGGGATTCTATTTTTGACCATCCTGCTACGTTATGGCAAGCCTCGGCTCAGACATAGCTCCCATGGGAATGGAAGAGACAATCCTAGCAATGCGCTACAGGGACAGGATAACTGACGTCCTCGGATTGGCCAGGCTGAGAGATCTAAACATGACCTGGTTCCTTTCATTCAGACCGATATGGCAAAATTGCATTTTACCTGTGCTACGGTGTATGCTTTGCGGCGATGAATGCGTGTTGGACATCTGTCTTTCACTTCCATCAGCAGTACCAATGGACGTCGATACTTTGCTCAGTCCAATAACGGCTCACGCATTGTGTTGTCCCCAGCGGCTACCAATCCTGATGACGGCATTCGTGGAGACTCCTGTACTACAGCCAAGTGGTAACAGTGGAGCGAGTGACAAAAGCAACATCACCCAGGTACAACGTTCTGTGAGCATTGCTGGTCCTGCCTTCGATGACAGCAATCATTCTCACACCTGCCAAGTTACAGCGCTATCTAATTTGGTTGAACTATCACCTGATTTTGTAGACCAATTCTTTGCGAGCCTGTCTGATACGATGTTCTCACCCATAGAGAAACAATAACTTTTGAGAAGCTTTCCGACACACAGCGTTCCCATGAACTCTGAATTCGGCCTTCAGTTTTGATCAACAAAAACTGCCAGGAGCTTTGGAAATCTATTTTCTTTGAATTGGACAATTTTTTTAATATTGATCCTTTTTGGCACAAACAATTCTTTGCTTAACGTAAAAACTATTCTTAGAGAACAGAAGCTTCACACTTCTATTTCTAATCACATCTAGAGACATAACAACATAACACCAGCCTCTAGCACACATGTTATTACAATGCATTTTTATGTGATGATTTATCTTGCTTTTCTTCTGTCAGAGATACTTCATGTGTAATTCTATATGCATAATCGTTCATTGATTTCATATGCAATAATTTTTGAATGATTACTATGCTTTTAAAAAACGTACAGTACCTAAATTCCATGTATTACAAGTACGCCTATTTCTAATGCATTTATGTATTTTGGGGTGGGCAATGTTACACATGCATCTAATTGCTTAGTTTTAGTAATTTTGATGGACATTACCCGTGGAGTGGGTGTTGCGTGCTTATCTAGGTTCCTGATCGATACTGTGACCTTATGCCCCTATTCGGCTATAAATCCATTTATTCCCTATATTGGCATAACCGTTCAAGTGCGATTTTCTGAAAAGTCATCTCTGGCCTCACACGAACAGAGCCACATTCCAGCATGACTCTCTGCTACTTCCTTTGCGACCAATTAGTGCAATGACAGAGCAGCAGTCACTATCTGATATTCCTAGATAACACTCCGAGTTCTTCAACAAGATAAAAACTTAGCAAACCTGGAAATCCCCGCTTGCTATGTTTTGATTAGTAATGGAACTCTAATGAGCAACTGATAACTGTCACTTCCTAGTGACATCTTTAATTGACGTCTTATGTCCAGCAAACTTGCGTCAAACCCGGCACCTGTCAGGTATAAATATTACCAACGTTGCCTTAAGCAATGAGAGAGATACGAGCTGTGAGTTCGTTGCCTGTTGCTGATGCTGGCTGCCTGCATGACCCTGTGTTGGTAAAAACTAGCACTCTGTCGCTGCAGCCTGCTATCCTGTGGTGGTGAAGCTGCTGATTACCATTATCGCCGCTACAGCGCGACCTATGGTGCAGTACGCTTGAGGAGCCGAGCAGCAGTCCTCTGCGAAGACATCCAGCAGATTCCAGCTGCCCGCGGACGCTGTCCCCCGCCTCCTTCCTCGACGCGCTGAGAGAAGCCGCTGCCTTTCTCGTGCAGAGAAATCCAGTCCCGGCGCTTCCGGTTTACCCTCGCGGGTGACTGGGATATCGAGAGAGACCCCTGAAGGAGATACCAATCCTCCATCATTCTATTCAGAGGTATGGTGTTGACTAAACCCTTAGACGAGAATTCTTGAACCAAACCTTGGCAAAACCAACTTAACTTAAGCTACTTACTTACTCCCCTTTTCACGTGTTAGGCTTAGGTCAGGCACACTGGGGTAGGCTTAGTTAGAAGCACCAGTTGAGTATGTTAGCCTAATGTATATATGACTGTATATATGTTTTATTACTTTTAACCATTGTATGGCTAAGAAACCATATCAATGCTTTTACAGTTCTATTTCGCAATCCTTATATTACTGTACGTACTTTTTATAATAACAGTTATTGCAATTGTGGCAATACATTTCTCTTGTACGAGAAGAAAGACTGTTCAATAAATGTTAACCCTTTATTGATACACGCCCGTCTCTCTATTCTCTACATCTCGTGAAAGTAAACTGCACTAGACTGACTGAGTGAAATCCATGTCTATTGTTTCACACGACCCTAGAGATCGACTCTTGATCTGAGGAGCAAAGTTGTCATGTTGCACGGTTGTTGGAAAACTGAATCCCTTCTTGTCTGTGCCAAGGAAGCTGATCACTTCCTATGCAGAGAAGAAAGTTTCCAGTGACCTCTGAGCTAGTTGGTAACACAACCCAATTAAGTTTAGCATAGTCAGTGGAGGCCTGGAATATAAGCAGTTCCACGTCGATACTACTGTTTATGTTATTCCAATGCGCAGGGCCTAGTGGGAAACTAGGAACTACACTACAGGGAAAGTGTTGGATAGCGTAGGGGTTAAAATTACTATTCCCACTCCAATGGGTGCAACAGTAGGGAAAGACTTGGATAGCGTAGAGGTTAAAATTACTATTCCCACTCCAGTGGGTGCAACAGTAGGGAAAGCGTTGGATAGCGTAGGGGTTAAAATTACTATTCCAACTCCAGTGGGTGCAACAGTAGGGAAAGCATTGGATAGCGTAGGGGTTAAAATTACTATTCCCACTCCAGAGAATACATTAGGGAAAGTAAATAATGCATATATTATTCAAAAATCTACAAAAAAATATCTAATAATAATGAATTTAAAAAAATGAATTATCAATAATTATTTGAATTAATCACCTATTAATACTAATTAATTCAACATTAACAAATAAATATATTATAACTTAAGCAAATATTACAATTATTTCCAAATAAATAAATTGTAATTAGTTTTATTATTTAATTAATAATTAATAATTTAATTTCCACCCTATGCCCCTATAAACCCACTACCCACTACATACATTAAATTAGTTACATCTACATAATTACCAATTAATCAATTAATATAAATTAATTAACTATTTTAAATTATTTAATTAACAAATATTAATTAATTATCAATTAATTACTATTTACTATCAATAAATAAATTACTTCCCACCCTATTCCCCTATAAACCCACAACCCGCTACAGAATTAAATTAGTTTAATTTACATAATTAACAATTAATCTATTACTCTAAATTAATTAACAATTTTATTTAAATTAATTAACAAATATAAATAATTTTCAATTAATTACTAATTACTATCAATAAATAAATTTACATATTTAATTAATTATAATTAAATTACTTCCCACCCTATTCCCCTATAAACCCACAACCCGCTACAGATAAAAATTACGCAAAAATTATTAAAACAAAATTCTTTAAATATAATTAGTTATAACATAAATACACAATGTTCACACATATGATAACATAAAAATGCACTATAAAAAATTATATATTATTACAAATTCAATATATTTTACTATCTATATTATATACTTCGATATTTTAACTATCCATATTTTTTACAGTCGATATTACTTCACTTACCTTAATAACGATATTTTTGTAGTCGATATTCTGTCCTGTCGATATTTTGTCCACTCGATAATAAATACACGATATTATGTCCAAACGATATTTTGGACTCGATATTATGTCTGTGCACCCTTGCAGTGGGGTTGCCATGCTGCCGCTCTGCTCCAAGACAGCCAAAGTGATTATAGGCTGCCCACCAGAATGCAAATTATTTTTACTCTGGTGGGCGGTTCTTTGGTAGTCCCACTGTGGTGCCTTTGCAAAAAGGCACTGCAGTGGGATTGTCAAAGGCAGTTGCTGCAGGGCATGCCCTGCAGGAACTGCGGGTGTATGAACACTGGGAGGCACAACATGTGCCCCCCTGCATGCACTCCATGGCACAGAGGCAACAGGGGACCCCTTTGTTTCCTCACAGCCACACTTTTCATGGCGGTCCCACCTCCAGTGGCATAGCCAGCATATTACGGCCTCAGACCACTGAACCTCAGCCGAGGATAGTGGAATCGTGCAGCAGTGGTCCAGTGGCCTACCTAATGTGGCAGGCACCAGTCAGAAATTCCACGGACCACCACCACATGGTCTTAGTATTTAGTAGTTGATTAGAAGCCAAGCACTTTCGAACAATGTACAATAGGATATTCATTGTGATTAATCACCTAACATCTCATCTTCCTATTAGCCACGCCATAAAAAAAGTATAAAGTCTACCAAAAGAACTTTTAAAGAGCACTTTTATCATTTGTTAAGTGGACCATATAGTAATTAGCCACCATGTCAACATATCAAATTCACTCCCCCACAACAACACAAGGCTATCCTACTTGGTGTCTTATGATTTAATGGTTGTTATTTCTGAGATTGCCCTAAAGGTCATAAAAGGCAATGTTCAATTATCAATGCATCAGATACACATGATGAAGAAATATTGTAAGATTTCTAAACAGCTTAGCAATAACCTCACATCCCTTAAATTTTAAACAAAATTGCTTCATGTCTCGGGGACTCATTAGATTATTGTTGTTGTTAGAAAGTCCTCTTATTATCTCTTGAAAGATTGGAGCAAACCCAGAAAGTGTTGCTCCGATTAGATAGAACAGTAGAAGTCCTTTCCCTTGAAGCGTCGATCATTATCAGAATCATAACATTCTCTTTGGACTCTTAAAAAAGGCCTGGGACCACATCAACCTTTCCGAATAGGACAAAGTGAACCTCTGCTTTTGCATTGAGCAGAAATTACTTGTTTACTTTCTTTAGGTGCAGAGACAGAATAGCGATACAAAAATATCGACTGGCACAAATATTGAGGTAAAAATATCATGGGTCAGAAATATCGACAAACAAAATATGGTAGGCAAGAATATCGATTTTAGGGAAGTAATATCAATGTTTGAATTTTCGAAGTGTCTAATTTCGTGTTCAAAAATATAGCTGTTAAAAATATAGATTTTTTAATTAATGTTATGTATTTTTGTATATATTTTATACGTATGACATGCATTTTTTGTATAAGAACTGTTTGTATTTCTATTATATATGTTAGAATATTAGTAGTTATGGAATTGTTAATTTTAATTTTGCGTTTTTAGTTCCGTAGCGGGTTGTAGGTTTGTCGGGGAATAGGGTGGGAAGTAATTTAATTCTATAAGATTTATAGATTATTTTTAGTTGTTATTAATATTTTTTATTTGAATTTTGCGTTTTTAGTTCCATAGCAGGTTGTGGATTTATAGGGGAATAGGGTGGGAAGTAGTTTGCTTATATTACATTTATTGAATATTTTGTATTTATTAATGTCTGTTTAATTGGAATGTTATAGTGTTAACTGTGTAAAGTAATTTGTGATGAATTAAGTAATAATTTGTTGTTAATTAATTTTAATTAATTAATTAGCAAATAATTATGGTAATTGTGTAATTAGTTTTAGGTGTGTGTTGTGGTGTTTATAGGTGTAAATGGTGGGAAGGGTGGGAAGTAATGTATTTTTAATTGACAAATTAATTATTAGTTGTTAATTTATTTACATTAGTTAATTAGAAATTATGGTAATTGTAATTATGGTAATTATGTAATTTTAATTCATTTTAGGTTTGTGTTATGGATATTATAATGTTAAAGCATGTGTCTTTTTTTGATTGTTTATTATTTTGTTATTAATATTTTCTAATTAATTTTTAGTTATGTTAATTAAGGAAATAAATGTAAATAAAACTTTTAAAGTGTTTTCTTGGTGTGGTGTTATAGGGTAGGAAATAAAATAAACACATTTATGTTTTCAATAATGTTTTTGTTTGTTAATATTTGCACTTTTTAAATAATTATTATTTATAATATAAATGTATTTATTAAGTTATTTTATATATTATTTGTAGCTCTTTTTTATATGTACTTTATATTATAATATGTGTTCTTTTTATATGTTTATTATATTTAACTGTATATTTTTTTTATATGGTTTATTTATTTTTATGATCTTTTTAATGTTTTCTGCTGTTTAAATGTTATTAGTTATTTTTGTTTCTTTGCTATCCAACACTTTTCCTAATGTTGCACTCATTGGTGTGGGAAAAGTAATTTTTATACTTCCGCTATCCAACACTTTCCCTACTGTTGCAATCACTGGAGTGAGAATAATAATGTTTACCCCTCTGCTATCCAATACTTTCCCTACCATTGCACTCACTTGAGTGGGAATAGTACTTTTTACCCCTCTGCTATCCAGCACTTTCCCTACTGTTTCACTCACTGGAGTTGGAATAGTAATGTTTGCCTCTCTGCTATCCAGCACTTTCCCTATTGTTGCACTCACTGCAGTGGGAATGGTAATTTTGACACCTCCGCTATCCAACAATTTCCATACTGTTGCACTCACTGGAGTTGGAAGAGTGAATGTATTTCCTCTACTATCCAACACTTACCCTACTTTTACACTCACTGAGTGGGAATAGTCATGTTTACCCCTTTGCTATCCAACACTTTCCCTACTGTTGCACTCTTTTGAGTGGGAATAGCATTTTTTGTCCCTTTGCTAGCCAACACTTTCCCTACTGTTGCACACTGGAGTGGGAATATACATTTTTACCCCTCCAATATCCAATGCTTTCTCTTCTGTTGCACTCACTGGAGTTGGAATAGTAAATTTAATTATTTTGCTATCCAACATTTTCCCTGCTGTTACATTTATTGTATTGCGAAATGTAAGTTTTAATTTTTTTTAAATAATGTAATGTTTAAATTTATTATAGGTTTTTTTATTTTAAAATATTGATATATATATTTATTTTTATATAATTTTAAAGTTTAAAAATTAAAAAAGAAGTTTGTTTATATTTTTATAAATTAAGTTTATTTGTTATATTTAGGTAAAATGTATATTAAATGAAAATTATTTTGTTAATATGTAATATATTTAATATGTTTTGTTTTATTTTATAGATATATTTAAATTAAATATTTTTACATCTATGTTTTTTACTTCAATATTTTTGATGCAATATTTTTCTACTTACCTGTTTAAGTATAGAGAGTAGATATTTTTGCATTCTATATTTTTTCTTCAATATATTTGTCATGGATATTTTTAACATCAATATTATGTCAGTGAACCCTTTCTCTGGGAGCAAAATACAAATATAAATAAAAAATACATTATATACACCCATGAGCCTGAAATCTACTACCACCACCTGAACACCAACCTCTTTGCTGAACATGTTTTAAACAACCTGTACGAAGTGGTCTAAGAAACTTGTTTATTCTATACTGGTGTATGTATTCACCTACTACGATGAAATGGAGAGGGTGTAAGCTTTTATGCATGGTGGTGTTCATGACGTCATTGGCAAGAAGATTACCTTGCAGTGGCTTGGTCTACTATAAAATGTAAGCAGTACACCAATTAGGTGTTTATAACCAATGTTAATTGTAGGCTCCTATTCTGGACCAGATTTAATTACAATTAATGCAATGCAGCACTGCAATGAAAGTTTATGTACTGTGTTGTGTCTAATGGATAGAGAAGAACAGTGCCATATCTACAGATATGGCGCCCTTTCTCAACTGCTATGCTAGCACAGTTTCGGCAATCTTGTGCAACACACGTACTCTTTCATCAAAGTGCAAGTGTGTTATTTTAATCCTTACTTTGTGTTTCTCCCCCAAGCACCCTTAACATGTAATGCCTGCCAATATGAATGTGACTCCTTTGCCTTGTAACTCTCATTGACTTGTGTAACATTTCCTGTACATTGGTGTATGCAATTGTATGTTTCATTGTCTCAGTGTGTGTGATATGAAGTCTCATTATGCCCTACATTGGGATTAGTAGCGCCATAAAAGAAAAAAAATTGTAAATGCTATCTAAATCCGTATTATTACTATTACTCACACAGATACATCTCACATTTTTAAGGTATATGCAAATCTTACAGAAAGGGTTTGCTGAAAGTCAAAAACCTGCCTCCAACAATAGTTTACCTTAAGTACTCATGAAGTGGTAACAAACTGAGTGCCTTCGTTTCCCTGCATCTAATGTCGGCTCTTGGAGCAAGATTTCAGATAGTTACAGCCAAGATGATACATGAACAAAAGGAGGGTTCGTGGCCCTTTAAGTGAGGACTTTGTACTGTGCTCAGCTTGAAGAAAAAATAAAACTCCCCTGATTCCTTGCATGTTGCTGATCCTAATGGAAAGCGGACAATGTGCAGGCGCTATTGAATGTGTTCCGATGTCTTCAATTTATACTTGGACAAGTTTAGCATATTTCACTGGGGGTGGCTCAGATATAGCTTAATAATAACTGCCGATATTTGTTCTGGCTTGATCTCTCTCATATCCAGCACTGCATGCAGACATATCTCACAACAACACATATATGCCTAAATCCAGCCAAACCCATAGGCTCTGCCAGTTCTTGATATTTTATCAAATAAATGCACAACAAAAATGACAATTCTACAAATAATTAGAACTGAAAATGTTTCAGTTCTGGAAAGAAGAGACTGTGAATTAAACATTACTAAGTTCTGTGGAAGAGGTAGTAGTCTTTGGAGTGTCTCGGTCATTCCTGTTCTCCCCATAACACTACTTTCATGGGGAATCTCTCGCTTAGGTACATTTTTACACCCCTTTCCTCTCCAGAACCTTCTGAAATCGTCCTTCTGCATATTTCACACAACTCTTTCCTCTTCATCACTACCTTTTCACTCTGCCTTTCTGCATTCTGTAATTTCTGTGTCACCTTCAATTCACCTTTCCCTCTCTCTCTCGCTCCTCCCCTGTAAAAACAGCATTTTCATTTCCTTTGGTGCTATCAATATTTTGCAGCTGTGTACATCCCCTTCACAGACTTGCAAATAAAATGGCAATTACTATTGGTTCATATGTGACCCTCAGTCTTTGTGCTCTGTAGAGAGGCCAAGGATTGCATGGGCCTGAAATCTGAATACCTTTATGACCATGCAACGGTCATTGTGAGAAAATTACACTGCTTTCTCCCTCAAACCTAGCATTCTTATTTGTGTCCTGTCATGAACAGGAATTCTCATCAAGATACCTATAGGGGACTCAGTTCATAATATCCGCTGCACAAGCTTATAATCTGTATGAAAAAAAACTATGGAAACACAACATTTGGAAAAACAAATATGCTTAGGCCTGGCAAGATGTAGAAAAACATGTGAAATGTAAACAGAGTTAGGGACTCATCAGAAACTAAGGGGCAGATTTACTAAAATATCCCACTACGCAGCGCAGTAGGCAAAAAAGATGTGCTGCATTGTGCGAGAAGCAGAGAGCAGGAGAGCACCATATTTACAGAAATAAGGCACTCTCCTCCCCTTTCCCTAGCGCTGGTGCTGAAATTAGCTACTGTGCGCATGCACACAACTCCACACCATAGTGCAAGGGTGTCTGCATCAGTCTAGCATAGGTTTTATGCTGGAAGGATAGCCTTCCAGTACAAAATAATCCTAAAGCAAGAGTTTCCAGGGAACTGCATTTCAGGCCTACAAGGTTCAGCTAACATAAGAAACTTCATATAAGTTTTACGAATTCACACAACATTAAGGCACTTTCAATTAATACTTGTATCTAAATATGAAATTACATGATTAATAAATACATTTAGTTCATGAATTAGTAGCCAGTTGCACAACACGAGTTCTTCACAGTAATGTTTTCTACGTTGATTTGATATGCTACATTTCAATAGCTTCAAACAGGTCACGTTTTCATGTTAATACATTTCACAATTCTAACACTTTACATTAACACAACAAGGAATTATATGCGGGTGCAGTCTATACGTGATTATAATGCACCCCAACAAGTAGAATGGAAAGGGGCGACCAATCGGTCCCCCCGAACGTATGGTCGAGTACCACGATCCCCCCGGGAAGCCATCTTGGGCGGGAGGCGAGTCTCGGCTGGTATACCCGAAGCGGCGTAGCCGGGGCGCGCCTTTTTCCCGCCCTAGAGTGGGCTGGCCTAGACACCAACACGGCCGGCCACGCCCTTGGAGGCAGGCGGGGCAGGTTCACGCCCACCCTGAAGACGGATAAAAGGAGCGGAAGCCAACAAAGCATCCTCTTGTTCCTGTGCTCTGAAGCTGCACCTCCCCGCTGCACGGGAGCTCGAGACGGAACGAAGAGCAATTTTGAGCGTTGTAATCCCTCTTTTTGTCTTACAGATATCCCGTCTAAGAATGCCCAAGAAGGTCGGAAAGCGGGTCGGTACCGAGGAGATGCTCCGCATGCTCATGAAGGAGATAGCCGATCTGAAGAGAAAGGTTGAGGCTAAGGACGGGGAGGGAGGACCGAAACGGCCTTTACAGGGAACAATTCCTGGTGGAAAGAGCAAGAGGCCCAGAAGGGGAGCACTTGGGGGCGAGACCCCGGTGCCAGAAGCGCCACGAGAGGAGCCAACCCCGGCGCCAAAGGAGGGGAACCCAATCCCTGTGGTGGTCACCCCTGCGAACAGGGAGGATATGCCCCCCGAGTTAGCGGCGCAATTGGCAGCGTGGTTGGGAAACGATAGCGAGGGCGCCACGGCTGACAACGCCCGGGCAGTGATGAGGCAACTGCAGGAATCTAGGGAGGCTGCGAAGACTCCATTTTCTGTTCCCCCGCAGGTCCCAGCGGTTGGAAGTACAGCAGGCCCAAGTTCGGCGACAAGCGTGGGGTCTACTTCAGGTAAGCGGCCATTGCCGATTGCGGGGGGGGACTCTGCACCTTCTCGGAAGGAGAAGATTGCCCAGCACGTCCCACTAGAAGTCAAGGAATTGATTTGGGCGGATAAATATGTAAACATGTTTTCATTGCTTACCGACCATTACGAGATCGAGCATGTAAAGAGTCAAAAGGAGCTCATGCATCCGAGTGTTTGGCGCGCTAAAATGGCCGCCTTTAAGGTTGAGGAGACCATTGGTACTTGGGGCAGAGCGTGGGGAATTTTTACTTCCATCATGGGGGAGCGCAGACCTGAGTTGTTGACCGAGTTACCCATTTATCAGTCACGTATTACGGAGTATTCTGTGGCATATGGGGGCAATCAGTGGTTCTGCTATGATAATTTGTTTAGAAAAGCTAAGGAACACAACCCGTTGTTGTCCTGGGACTGTTACGACTCTGTGTCTTGGCAAAAAATGGAGAGTACAGGGATGTTGAAGGTGCCATTAGTAGGGAGTAACGGGGGGGAATCTTCCCGCCAAAACTCTGGGACGCCCTTTCGGACGGGTACAGGTCACGAGTCCCACACAAAGCCGAGTGGCAACACAGGTAAAAGGGGGATTTGTTGGAATTTTAACAGGGGCAAATGTACCAGGCCCCAGGGGTCATGCAAATTCAGACATGAGTGTGGGGGATGCGGGCAGCCATCCCATCCTGAGTCCATGTGCAGAGCCAAAACGGGTGATAACGGTGGTAAGGGAGGCGCCAAACAGGTCTAATATAGTCCGAGGGGCGCCTTTACCGACCCCGATTGATACCATGGCAATGATTCCTTGGCTCAGCGAATACCCAGATTATGCTTCCGCTGGGGTGTTGCGGAACGGGTTTTCATATGGTTTCCGCATCCCAGTGGGGGATTTTCAGGGGGTACCGGACTGTAAAAATCAAATGTCGGTCTTACAGCACACGGCGGTGGTGCAGGTAAAGATTGGGAAAGAGGTGACTCGAGGTCGTGTCGCCGGTCCATTCGATTTGCCACCAGTTGCTAATTTTGTGTGTTCTCCTCTAGGGGTGGTTCCCAAGAAGGACCCGGGTGAGTTTCGGCTGATACACAATTTGTCAGCCCCACATGGTCTTTCCGTGAATGACGCGATAGACCCGGAAGTATGTTCGGTGCGGTACGCATCTTTCGATGAGGCCGTTGCCATGTTGAATCGCCTGGGGCCCGGGACGCTGATGGCCAAATCGGACATCGAGTCAGCGTTCCGGTTGCTCCCGGTACACCCAGACGATCAGCGTCTCCTTGGTTTTCAATTTCAGGGTCGTTATTACATGGATAGATGTATGCCAATGGGATGCTCGATTTCATGTGCCTATTTCGAGAAATTCAGTTGTTTTCTGCAGTGGGTATTCACGAGGAAGACAGGTTTTCGACATGTTATGCACTATCTCGATGACTTTCTGTTTCTGGGGGCAGCCGGGGATTCTGAGTGTGGACAGGCTTTACATGAATTTTGTGTCCTAATGAATCAATTTGGTGTGCCATTGGCGCCAGGTAAGACGGTTGGTCCCTCGACCTTAATCGAGTTTCTGGGGATCGAGCTCGACTCAGTGGAAGGTTGTTTTCGTTTACCTAAGGAAAAGGTGTTAAAATTCAGGTTATCCCTTGAGACATGTATTCGTGCAACGAAAGTGAACTTACATCAATTGCAACAGGTGGTAGGTCAGTTGAATTTTGCCCTAAGAGTAATGCCGATGGCACGCCCCTTTTCCCGCTCGATTGCACAGGCCATGGTCGGCTTGAAGGAAGGACATCATCGTACGAGACTCTCGGCGGAGGTTCGCCAGGACATGCGCATTTGGATTGCATTCCTGGCGGATTTCAATGGTCGAATTGTCTGGAATAAACCAGCAGTGTCCTCCGAGGAGTTGGGGCTATGGACAGACTCGGCGGGGAGTGTGGGTTTTGGCGCCATATTGGGTACACAATGGTCGGCTCAAAAATGGCCGTCATGGTGGCATGAGTGCGGGTTAACGAGTAACATTGCTTTTCTCGAACTGTTCCCTATTCTGGTGGCCTTGAAAACATGGCCAGAAGGGTTTAGGGGTCACTCTGTGGTTTTCTGGTCTGATAACATGACCGTGGTTGAGTGTATCAATAGTCAGGCAGCACGTTGCAAATTGATTCTGAGACTACTCAAGGAAATTGTGTTGTTGTGCATGCAACTAAATGTACTGTTTAGGGCGCGGCACGTGCCGGGGGTGATGAACCAAGCGGCTGATGCGCTCTCTCGTTTCCGTATGCAGGCCTTCTGGGGTTTTCTGCCCACAGCGGACCCGGTGGCGGCACCCTTTCCCGAAGCTCTCTGGTCTCTCGGTGCCCCGAACTACAAGACCTCGTGGGAGAGAGTTTAGCACCCAGGACGAGGAAGGCATATGAAGGGGCGTTCCGTTCCTATTGGGCCTTTTTGGGTACTGCCGGGAGGGGGCTTTGGGGTCTGGAAGAGTCTGTAGTAAGATTCCTGCTCTCTTTACGTCACGCAGGCAAGTCAGTGGCCACGGCCCAGAGGCATCGGGCCGCCATTTCCTTCATGGCAAGGGCTCATGGGATCCAGGACCCGACAGCGTCTTTCATTGTGCAGAAAGCGCTACGTGGGTGGCAACGCCTTGAGGGTCGCAGAGTAGACGATAGGCACCCGATAGGTTTGGATAGGTTGGCCCTGTTATTATCCGTGCTACCGGTAACATGTTCATCCCAGTATGAAGCAGTGTTGTTCCGAGCCGCATTTGCATTAGCATTCCATGGGGCTATGCGGGTAAGCGAATTAGTGGCAAAGAACAAGCAGGATACGATGGGGGGACTGTGCCGGGAACACATTCAGGTCAGAGAGGAGACAATGACGGTCTCGTTTGTAAAGTCCAAATCCGATCAGGATGCAATCGGGGACTGTGTAATCATCCAGAGGATCCCCGGGTCTGCCATGTGCCCTGTTGGGTGCGTAGAAGCATATTTAGCGCAGAGGGTGGCAGCATGGGGGGGGACCTTGTTAAGACACGCTGACGCCACCCCACTGACGAGGTTTCAGTTTCAGCGGGTGCTTGCGATGTCGATTTCTGCCGCGGGCTTGAACCCTGGCGATTTTGGGACCCATTCCTTTCGGATAGGGGCTGCTACGGAAGCTACAGCCAGGGGTCTGAATGTTGATCAAATAAAACGTGTGGGGCGTTGGTCCTCGAACTGTTATAAGAGGTATGTACGGTTGCACATGTTGTGAAGCTGTAACGATGTACTCACGCTTCTTGTTTTTGTTTGGTTTTCAGTTGCGCAAGCCTACGAGGCGGGGCGGACTGTCCAGTCGACCCGACACCGGGGGGCCAGCGGTCAGACATTACCGGCTGTGAAAAAGGAGGTGTGGGTCGTGGGCCACTCATACGTGAGGCGTGCCGCGGACGTATTCAAAGCAGGTGACATGATTCACGTGGCTAGGGAATACGGGTACAGTGTGTCCTTCTACGGAAAGGGCGGGCTCTGTATTGACCAGTTTCAAGCATTTTTCGAGGGTTTGTTAGGGCGGACAAGGTCACCGCCGTCTGTAATCATAGTACATCTTGGGGGCAATGATTTGGTGACCACTGGTAGACGACTTCTTCTTGAGGCGATACTTTCCACGGTAAGTTGGTTGGCGAGAAGAGTTCCAGGGTGCACAATTGCATGGTCCCATATGATCCCACGGAAAGTGTGGCGGGGGGCTATTTCTGTTTCTGCGCTGAATCATTCAGTAAGGAAAATTAATAATAAAATGAGTAGATTGTTTCGTTCAAGTACACTGCATTCTGTTTCGCATGGTTGTATTAAAGGGGACAGTATGTATTTGGGGGACGGTGTTCATTTGTCCCGGGTGGGGAACGAATTACTCATAGGAGACTTCATAGCATGGTTAAGGAGTTTACAGCATGACCTTTAGGTAGGAGTGTTTTGTGGGGGGTCCGGATAGCCGGTCAACTATCCGGCCTGTGGCGGTAAGGTCATGATCGGTGAGCAGTAATTGGAAGATCCCTATGAGGGGGCGTCACCCATTACGGATGGGAGCGCGCGGGGGAGGTGGCCAATTGGCCCCTCAATGGGGAGGCGGTCCTGTCTAAGGAGAGGCCGCCGGAAGGAAAAGAAAGGTGGTCAAGGCCCCTTCCTGGATAGGAGGGGCTACGGCCCCTCCTGGGGAATTTCCCGGGGCCAGGACATCTGCGACGGCAGATGGGTAAGTTGTGTGGGGTGCGGGAGGGGGTTTACGCTACCTTTTAGACACCTCACACGAGTCCTCGAACGACCGTTAAATGGCGTCGAGTTTATTTGGGCCCCCGTCAAGTACAAAGGGAAATTGGTAAATGCACTTGAGGTACGCCTCTGTGCGGTCGCCCCTCTCACAAGTGAGGGGGGTATTTCTGGTTTAGGGATCTGACACCGGTTACGACCTTGCCGTTGGCCCTTAACGTTAGGATGTACAATTTCAAGTCAAATGTTTTGTAGGATGTTAGTTCGGCTAGGAGAACCTTTGTATTAGAGATCTGTTAAGGTTAGCCAACATCGTAATGTGGAAATGAAATTGTACATTATATGAAACTGTTATTTTAATGTTTTCTTTTGTTTCATATTTTAATAAATACGGCCGGGAAGGGTGACTCCATTCCCGCCTTCCAAAAGTTCAAGAACTGTTTCCGGTTTCCCAATTCTTGGGGATTGTGTTGAGAGGGGGTGGCGGGTATCTCGGCCATATGCGATTTCCACTCTACCAGGGGTGTGTTTGGGAAGCTCAACACCTCTAATATGTAATGGATCTATGCAAAAGCATCATTAGGAGAAATACAACTACGGGTAAGTAATTGATCCATTATCGTGGATTTTCTAGGCACATGCAGGAAAAAAGGGACAACATATTTGATATTATTGAAAAATTGTGCTCTTTCTCCCAACCTCTCGTAATAATTGTGAAACACAGAAACAAGTATTATACACATCTCTATAGTATCTGTCACTCATTAGTTTAGCTTAGCTCTACACAGCAATAGCATCTTTGTTTTGGAGAAAAGCATTTCTGGCAGCCCAATTATTTTTCAAATGAAACGACTAACAATGAAAGGCATAAGTAAAATAATACTTAAATACATCATTGCCCACATGCATTGGGTCCTCATATATACGCTACTTCGTAAATTCTGTGCAGTTGCGTCTATACGTGACTTACATCGACAAGGAATCTGATGCGATTTTAAGTATTTTACTGCCGCAAAATGAACGCACAGCAGCAAAAGCTGCTCACTGCGCTTCCTCGTAGCATTCATGATACGTTTTCATTGTCAATTAAATGGTACAGAACTCAATTCATTTCCCTGCGACGGGAGGGTGCCCTCGAGTGCCTTTGAAGCTGAATGTTCAGTGACAATGTTCCATTGCAGTGCAGGCTTTTTTCACAAGGGGTCATCAAAGGTCTGAATTTCCTTTGTTTAACTGTTGGCTGACGCAGAAGCACTCTGAATAACAGGCTGGCTTTCTTTGAGCGGTGATGTGCCTTTTCGAGCTGCAAAAAACACAAACGACGATGCCGCGCTTGCGTCTCCAATTCTAAGTGCCAGTAATCCTAAACAGAAGTGCGGGAACTTTTCCGGGGAATAGGAGGACATTCCAGTTGGTTCTCAGCGCCTAGAAGTACCTCTGAGTAAAAAACTTGCAAAGTGAGCACTTGGCTGCCCTAATTCCCTCAGATCTCACAGAAGACATTTACATGATGCAGTTTAGTTTTTTTTTTAAGTTCAGCTTTCATCTGCTGTTGCTTTGTCAAAAGATAATTTTAATAACGCCCTTGAGAGTTAGCAGGGAGGGAGTGAGCCCGTGCATTGTTACAGATGGTAACTGCTTAGAATTCCTAGCGTGCAAGTGATTGGAAAGCAGTTGGTTTGCATTGCTGATTCTGAGGTTGAGGTGTAAACAGAGAGTTCCTCAGTCACAGGAGTCAATAAAAGGACACATTCCTATGTGCTTGTGCCACTGTTAGTTATATTCCACATAAACCATCGAAATACTGCTTGCTGTGATGCATTGGTGTTGCATGCTTTTCTAAAGTATAATGAAATATATCTACCAATGCATCTACAGCTGCATTTTGTGGGCGTGGAATCATGAGGCAATGTGTCCCAAGATAAGGTGCAAATCAGCATATGTAAAAATACAGTAAATTAAGTAATGACAGACTTAATAGGTGAGGTCTGGGTTGGAATTAAAAAAAATCAAAACATTCATTAAAATAAATTCAGTAGGTACAGTGCAGAAATTGAAAGGGCAGATTCATTATGGTGTGAGCAAAAGAATGACAATTTCAGCAAATCTGAGCATATCATTTCAGCGTGTCATACAGTGCCAATGTCACCCGGAGATGTCAGAACAAACTAGTTACAAAACAACAGTAAACCATTATGAATGGATGCAATAGTGCAAGCAGGCAAAATAACCTTGAAGCAAAGCTACATCACTAAGACCATGCTAGAGAGTGTTCTCTTCGAGACCTACCTCAGTTGGAAATGGACAAAAGATAATTTGCTTGACTGTATCTTACACAAATAATAAGCAGTGAATGAGCAGGACGAGACACCCATTTTGAATACGATGGCGTTGAGGCCTAGTAAGCATAAGCCAAACATGCCATATTAAAATTGTTTCAAAGGCAATAACTTCATGTCTACACAAGTGAAGTTGAGTGTAGATTACTCTTCTGCACATTACTAATAATGCACAATTAATATAAAGTGCACAAAAACTTCTACACTTGTAAGTAAGTACAGTAGCAGTTTATTTCATCTTTATGCCTCAGTTCTGAAGTTCACACAATTCAAGGAAATATATAAATAAATGAGTGTGGACGGCTTTGAAATGTACATAAAAATACTTTTTGATCAAAAGTGCACCTCAAAAAGTGACCCCATTATCTGTAGACAGAAGTTCCTGCTGTACTCTGTACAACTTTTAAATTTGCGGTCTGCTGACACCAAAATCGTCTATATCCGACGACCTTCATTGAACGGGTTCAGAATCTCCGAACCACAGACCCTCAAACCACGGAACCACAGAACCACAGACCCACCTTTTGCCCTTACATAGGCAATAAACCCAAACCCATGTCAGTCTGAATCCTGGTCTATATTCATCAGATCATCAAGATGTTGCTGTAGCATCATCCTAGTACTTAGCAACTCTCTCTGGACAGGTCTCCTCTCACACAAAGTAGCACAGAGGCCACATATAGCAGGAGCACACTGTATGCAAAGACAGAACAGGAAAAGGATAGCTAAGATCATCCCAATGACCATCAGAATCTTCCATCCCCACATGGATATCAATCCCCAAAACCATCCCATTAACGACCAATCTCCCTCGTCTATATGTCAAGTCAAGTCAAGTCAAAGGATTTATATAGCGCACTACATACCCGGAGGGTTTCAAGGCGCTTAGGAAGGGGAGGAGAATTACTTGTCAAATATCCACGTTTTAAGTTGCTTTCTGAATGCTAGGTGGTTCTGGGTAAGGCGAAGGTAAGCGGGGAGAGAGTTCCATGTTTTAGCAGCCAGGTATGAAAAGGATCTGCCTCCCATGGTGGTCTTGTTGATGCGAGGTACAGTGGCGAGGGCTTGGCTGGAAGAACGTAGTTGGCGGGAGGGGGTGTAGAAGGACAGTCGTGAGTTGAGGCATTCTGGACCGATGTCGTAGAGTGATTTGTGTGCGTGGGTAAGCAGTCGGAAAGTGATCCTCTTATTGACGGGTAGCCAGTGGAGGTCTTTAAGGTGACCAGAGATGTGATCGTTGCGTGGGATGTCTAATATGAGTCTGGCTGAGGCGTTTTGGATTCGTTGGAGTTTCTTCTGGAGTTTTGCGGTAGTGCCTGCGTAGAGGGTGTTTCCGTAGTCCAGTCGGCTCGTGACCAGAGCGTGGGTGACTATTTTCCTTGTTTCGGAGGGGATCCAGCGAAATGTTTTTCTGAGCATGCGAAGAATGTTGAAGCAGGAAGAGGATACGGCGCTGACTTGTCTGTTCATTGAGAGTGAAGAATCCAGGATGACGCCTAGGTTCCGTGCGTGGTCAGTCGGGATGGGTGCTTTTCCGAGGGCTTCCGGCCACCAGGAGTCGTCCCATGCAGAGGGGGATGTACCTAAGATGAGGACTTCTGTTTTGTCTGAGTTCAGTTTCAGACGGCTTTGTTTCATCCATTCGGCAACTTCTTTCATTCCTTCGTGTAGGTTGGTTTTGGGGTGCTGGGGTCATTGGTGAGGGAGAGGATCAGTTGAGTGTCATCCGCGTACGAGATGATGTTGAGGTTGTGTTGGCGTGCGATGGCCGCGAGGGGGCTCATGTATACGTTGAAGAGGGTGGGACTGAGTGAGGATCCTTGTGGTACGCCGCAGATGACTTCAGAGGCCTCGGACTTGAATGGTGGAAGGCGGACTCTCTGGGTTCTTCCGGTGAGGAACGAGGTGATCCATTCAAGTGCTTTTCCTTGGATTCCGATGTTATTAAGGCGTTGTAAGAGGGTGCTGTGGCAGACTGTGTTGAATGCTGCAGAGAGGTCGAGGAGGATGAGGGCGACTGTGTCTCCATTGTCCAGTAGAGCGCGAATGTCGTCTGTTGCTGCGATGAGGGCGGTCTCAGTGCTGTGTTTTGCTCGAAAGCCAGATTGTGAGGGGTCGAGGGATTTGTTGGCTTCGAGGAAGGCGGCGAGCTGGTTGTTGACAGCTTTCTCGATGACTTTGGCCGGGAATGGAAGAAGCGAGATGGGGCGGTAATTTTTGAGTTCGGTGGGGTCCGCTGTGGGTTTTTTCAGAAGGGCGGTGAGTTCAGCGTGTTTCCAGTCTTCCGGGAAGGTGGCGGAGTTGAAGGAGCAGTTGATGACGTCTCGGAGGTGCGGTGCTATGACGGAGTCTGCTTTGTTGAAGATGTGGTGAGGACATGGGTCTGTGGGGGATCCTGAGTGGATGGAGTTCATCAGGCGGATGGTGTCCTCAGTGGAGATTGGGTTCCAGTCGTTAAGGGTGTTCACGGGGGGAAGATGATCGGCAGATGGTAGGGTGGGTTGGTTTCCGGGTTGGTTGTCAAAGCTGTTGTGGATGTCTGCAATCTTGTTGTGGAAAAATGAGGCTAGGGAGTCGCAGAGGGTTTGAGAGGGGGTGATGTCGTTGGAGTTGGCCGAGGGATTGGAAAATTCCTTGACGATGTTGAAAAGTTCCTTGCTGTTGTGAGCGTTGTTGTCGAGTCGATCCTTGAATGCTGTTTTCTTGGCTTTTCGGATTAGTTGGTGGTGAGTGCGGGTGGCGTTTTTGAAGGCGTCCTTGGTGCTGGTGGTTGGGTCTTTTTTCCAGGCCTTTTCAAGGGAGCGGCAGAGTTTCTTGGACTTCTTGAGATCATCGTTGAACCATGAGGCCTTCTTGCTGCCAGGTTTGTTTTGACGTTTTTTCAGTGGTGCTAAAGTGTCAGCGGTGTTGGATAACCATAGGGTGAGGTTAGCGGCGGCTTCGTTAGCGTTGGAAGAGGGGGCTGGAGTGTGTTGAAGGAGCGATGCGGAGATTTGGTCCGTGGTGATTTTGTTCCAGTTCCTTTGCAGGGTAGGTTGGAGGTGGATGCTGGGTTTTGGTTTGTTGTAGGTGAAGTGAACGCAGTTGTGGTCAGTCCAGAGGAGGTCCGTAGTGTGGCTGAAGGAGACATGGTTGCTGGATGTGAAGATGGGGTCGAGTGTGTGACCTGCGATGTGGGTGGGGGAAGTGACTTGTTGTTTAAGTCCGAGGTTGGCGAGGTTGTCCACGAGGGTGGCGGTGTTGCGGTCGTTGATCTTTTCGAGGTGAAAGTTGAGGTCTCCCAGAAGGATGTAGTCTTTGGAGGGGAGCGCGTGTGGGGTGATGAAGTCCGTGATGTCTTCACTGAATTTTGCGCGGGGACCTGGTGGTCTGTAGAGGAGGGTGCCTCTGAGTGTGGTCTTGGGGTCGATGTGGATCTGGAAGTGAAGGTGTTCGGAGTTAGCGAGGTTGGCGTCAGAGCTGGTTGAGATGCGGATTGATTTCTTATGGACGATAGCGATTCCTCCTCCTGTGTGGCTGGTGCGGTCCTTGCGTGTGATCTTATATTCTTCAGGGATGGCAATGGTGATGTCTGGTGCGGAGGAAGCATTCATCCATGTTTCCGTAAGGAAGGCGATGTCCGGAGAAATGGTGTCTAGATGCCTGGAAGACTATCGGAGCGTTGTCTGGAATGAAAACGCAGCAGCTCGATTGAATCAGTTTACACACTCCACCTCTGACTGCAAGTATGACATCAAGAGCAACTCTGTTCTGAAGTGTCATAAGTCGATCCGACTGGAACTCAGCAGTCAAGTTACTAAGGGCACCAGCAGTTTTGACTATGGTGGACTCAACCACTCTCGTCAACTGTCGAATGTTCCTGCTGTTAGCCATAGGTCCCCAGAACAGCAGAAAACCCTTAAAGAAATCTCCCAACTCTTGCCCTGCGGTATCTTCCTTACTGAAGACACCTCTAGCAACTCTCGTCTTATGGTAATCTGCCGCAGCTGTAAAAGTGGGAGGCAACAGGAACGAAACAAAACATGTGCCCGAGAAGTCAGGGTTCAATCATGTGTACGCTTTATCATAACAGATGAAATAGGTACCCTTAGCTGCTAGGAACGCTGGGGAAGTCTGAGACACAAATACATAAGTCTCAGTACAGACACTCTTCCCTAACTGAGCTCTCGGATTCTTGCCATTACCTTGCAGACAATAATGACCCTGATGGGGCACTATCCAAATCGGTGGAGAACTTTTCGCTCGCTGGTTAACACTCAGACTAACTCCATATCCAGTAACCTTCCAACCAATGTATGCTTGTGTCTCATCTCTCGGGATAGTCTCATAGGAACTAATTCCTCTAATCATATCGACTATGCCCTTGACCAGAGCACTAGTCTTCGGACTATCTTTCACAGAATGTTGGGGATAGACTCCATGAGCATAAATGAACATCGTTCTATATGCCCAAATAGAACCATTGTAGCTGAAAGGCAAAACCAGGTACGGAATACCTTTATCGGTCGTATGGGGCATTAGGCCACAAACCCAACAATTTGTCGTGTTTATTACTAGCTGGTGTTGGTGCAGGAGTTGAACAAAGGAATTGTTAGCAAATTCCAGTCTTCTAACGATTTCATGTTCGGGCAGAGAGTGAAAAGAATGAGAAGAAATAGTAGGAGGAGGTATAGGTTGCATAGTGGGCATGAACGTCACTTGAAAATAAAATGTCACGTATCCAATTAAAAACATCATTAAGCTAAGCAACATAAATAAACACAATATTTAAAATCTTTTCCGGGTCATCAATTTACAAATTTTGCTCTTAAAGCTTATTCTTTCAACAGGTCTCTCCATCTAGAAAAACTCCATCCTCTCTAATTGCTGCTCCCGGTGGTAGGGTGTTCTATGCTAAGGAATGTCAGTCCAGGGCAACTCCCTTAGGCCAACCAGAACCGTCGACCTAACGTCTTTGGCTTGCACTCCAAAGACTTCGGCAACCGCAACCCTACAGCTGAACCCGGATGGCGGTCAAAAAACAAAAATCAAAGTAGTTCCTCGGAGGAGAGTTAACCTGCAAAATTCAAAAAAATCTCAATTCTTTATTAGTCCAGCGACTCTCGGTCGCAAATTATAACGCTCTTTGCCAGGCAATGTCTGTTCTCGGAAAAGTAAATCAGGTTCAACCGTGTTCAACAGTGTTCAAACGGTTCAATGGAGGCACAGCTTCTTGGAGAAGATCGTCACTTTCTTGCTCAGTGTTCGTTCCAATCAAACGGGCATCGCTGAATGGCAGAAAACGAGGCACGCGTCAGTCTCAGAATCAGAAAGTCCTTTCTGGACCCACCGGTCGTACGGCAGAGGCAAAGGGGCCCTCTTGCAATGTACACCGTGGATCCAGTTCTTTTTACCGTGCACTCGTACTGCAGAACAGGTAGATAACAACACCAGATAAGGTCCGGCCCAGCGGGGCTGCTCGTTCTTGGTTCGCTGAAAATTCTTCACGAGCACCCACGAGCCAGGTTCAACAGCGTGCCCTGGATCTTCAGAAGCTTGTGGCAATGAATCGTGAACCTGTTGATGCAAAACACGCAATTTAGCCGTCAATTCATACAGGTAGTCAAGCAACACTGGATGTTCTATTTCACTAAATTTTGTCGGCCTCGGCACTCCCCAAATGTTCGCCGGGCGACCAAACACGACCTCATACGGACTCAAACCCATTCGTGAATGCACAGTCATTCTAGTGGACAAAAGGGCTAGAGGCAAGGCATCTGGCCATCATAAACCAGAGCTCGCTTGAATTTTGGATAACTTCAATTTTAGAGTGCCATTATAGCACTCAACTAGACAAGCTGATTGGGGGTGATTTGCAGCGTGAAATTTCTGCCTAATACCTAATCCATCACATACTCTCTTCATCACTTGACCCACAAATTCACTCCCATTGTCACTCCAGATCATTCTCGGCAAACCATACCTAGGGAAAAACTCTTTAATAAGGGCTTTCGCTGTGGACAAGGCAGTATTGTCCTTCAAAGGGTAGGCTTCCACCCATCTAGAAAAAGAGCAAACAACCACTAACACGTACTTCAGGTTGTTGCACCTCTTCATGTGGATGAAATCTAGCTGCAAAGCCTCAAACGGATACGTTGGAGGAGCAAAATGACCAGCTGGAGTTGGAATTCCCTTACCAGGATTGTACACCAAACACACCATACAGTTCTTAACCAGATTCTCTGCACACTTAGGAATTCCAGCATTCTGCCAAAGCGGAGCCAACAACTTGCAAATCCCTTTCACGCTGATATGTGCCAATCCATGAGCCATTGTAACCACTGGAAGCACATATGCATCGGGTAACAACCATCTCTGATGCTCTGACAAATCAATGCAACAACCATTCGAATCCAATTTACACTTGCTCTCTCTCCATTCATTCAACTCTTTCTCTGTAGCTTCAGCTTGGATGGATTTCACACTCTCAATCATATCTTCACACATACTTCCATCTGGAACCCATCTCGCCGGCCCTGCAACATACATTCGACTCATCACATTTCTCGCAGTTTCTTTCGCGACCTCATCTGCAAACGCATTACCACGACCAACATCATCCGTAACTTTCTTATGCGCACTGCATTTCAGAATCGCTACTTGCAACGGCAGAGTAAGTGATTCAAGAAGTTCATTCACCAACTGACCATGCTGGATCTTAGTCCCATGTGAAGTCAGGAACCCACGCTCTCTCCACAAACGTCCAAAACTATGAGCCACACCGAATGCATACTGGCTGTCAGTATACACAGTCACTTGTTTTCCTTTCGCCAACACACATGCTCTCGTTAATGCAATCAACTCTACTGCTTGCGCTGAATTATGTGGGATACGTGCAGCTTCAACAATCGTATGCAAAGTCGTAACAGCATATGCTGCAGTCGTATCACCATTCGGAAGCTTGGAGCAGGAACCATCAACCCACAAAGTACCATCGCATTCTGAAAGAGGAGTATCCCTAAGGTCTATCCTCCCTTTCGTTTCTTCCTCAGTCCTAAGGAAGCAATCATGTTGTTCGATATTGTCTGTCTCAATTGAAATCGGCAACAATGTGGCTGGATTCAACGTGTTGCATCTCTTTATATGCACATGACTCGCTAACAGGGTCAATTCGTAACCCGACAACTGAGCACTAGTTAAGTGCTGTGTCTTGGTACGATTAAACAAGGTATCCACTGCATGTGGAACCATCACAATCAGTGTATTGTCCATTACTAAACCAGCAGACTGTTGAATCGAAACAGCAGCTGCTGCTGTAGCTCTCAAACAACTCGGCAACGCTCTAGCTACCGGATCCAAAGTCGACGAAAAATAAGTACATGGACGCTGCTTATCGCCAAACTGTTGAGTCGAAACTGACAATGCACATCCCTCTCTCTCGTGGACATACAATGTGAAAGGCTTACTGTAGTCGGGGGTACCCAACACAGCAGCCTAACACAATGCATCGTGTAATTCTGAAAAGATCTTCCGACATTAGTCAGTCCAAGGAATCGGATTTGGAGTATCTTTAACAGTAAGAGCTATCAAAGGCTTCGCAATCAACGAAAAATCAGGGATCCACTGTCTACAGTAACGATGTAATACCTAAGAAGGCACATACTTCTCTCTGTGTCGTAGGCACAATCATTTTCGCAATCGCTTGAATTCTTTCTGGGGTCAGTTTCCTTCCCTCCTTCGATAAGAGGTGACCTAAGTAGGTAACTTCTTGTCGACAATATTGCAACTTCGAAAGAGAAACCTTATGATGGAAATCAGACAAATGATGTAACAACGACAAAGTAGCCTCTCTACAAATCTCTTCATTGTCAGCAGCAACTAACAGATCGTCAACATACTGAATAAGAGCAGCAGCACCATCAGGTAAAACCAACAAATTAAGTTGCATCTTCAAAGCTTGACTATAGATCGATGGACTTTCACAATAGCCTTGAGGAACGCGCTTAAAGCGGAAACTTTGTCCTCCTAAAGAGAAGCCAAAGATATCTCTACTTTCTACGGCAATCGGGATGCTGAAGAAAGCATTCTTCAAGTCAATCACCGAAAAACTACGTGGCTGTAGCTGGGATCAAAGTCAGTAAAGAGGTGATATCAGGCACGACAGGAATTTGCGGAACTACAATCTTATTCACTTCGCGGAGATCGATCACGAACCTATATACAGGTGGTTGTAAAGAATCAGTTCTTTTCAGAACAGGCAAAACCAGACTATTGCACACATTACCTCTCGTTTCCTCAATCACACCTTTTTCAATCAGATCATAGATGATGGCCAAAAGTGCTCTTTCACCATCACTTGAAATGTGATATTGTGGATTGCGTGGTAATCAAGCATTCGCTTTCAACGTCACAACATATGGTGGAATCTCTAGGAGACCCACATCGTTCGGACCAGTAGCCCACAGAGAATCAGGAAGAGACGACAATTCAGGTGGAAGTAGATCTTTAGACAAGTACATCGGAGAGATCACACTCTTACCCAATGTAAGATGTACTCCCGAAGGAGAACAATATAGCGTCACATACAATCTCTTTAACAAGTCCAATCCCAACAAGTTCTCACCACAACCAGTCGTCAGAATGAGGGGTGCTTCAAATTCACAAGGTCCAACAGAAATAGACAACGGACTAGAAATCGGATTCGTAACCGGGGCGCCAGAAAAACATACTGAAACATTCTTTAAGCCAGACAAAGGTGCGCCAGGGAGTTTAGAGGGCATGATAGAACTCTTCGCAGCACCAGTATCCAACAGAAAAGGCTCTGACACACCTGATGCAATCACTTCAACATAGGGTCCACTCTGATCTACTGGAACTGAAACAACTCCCTCTCTTTGTCTAAGGGTGTACTAGCAATCATTACCATCCATATCCTCCCCTTCGACATAGTAATCGTCCGCATAGTACTGTGGCTTCCTAGCAGACGCACCATTCTGCTGATCAAAGCTATTCATAGAGTTCTGTGGAGGCAAAGAACGCGCATTCTGACCACGACCTCTACCTCTAGGAGCTTGTGGGACACCTCGACCTCTCACACCAGGAGCACCATTCGTGCGCTGTAACAAAACCGGACAACTATTCTTGAAATGGCCCTCTTCTTTGCAATATGCACACTGATTAGGACCTATTGGAAAACGCTGTTGAGAAGACTCGAACCTTTGCGAGTTTCTCTGATATTGCTGAGGTTGCTGATAATCGCGCTGATTATTACGAGGCGGATAAGCTTGCTGTAGAAGAACTTTAGTCTTCAATTCCTTAATCTTCCTATCCGCTTTCTCTATCTCATCCTTGTTCCTATTTTCATAGTACTGGGCAGTAGCTAAAATCTGCGCTGACGTAGATACAGCCCAAGCACTTTTAGAATCCTTCAACTTATTGCACAATTCTGGAAGCAAATTATGAACAAACTTGTCAACGAACAACCTTTGACCACCTTCGGTACTCATGTCCTGACCACTGTGGTCTAAAAGGTCTCTTCGAACCTAGTGAAAAAGTCGGACACAGTTTCGTCTTTCTTCTGCTTACACGCAGACAATTTGTCCCAAATAACACGCAAAGCAGGCATCAAGGTCTTCATGTAATCAATATTCCTACCAGGTAGTTCAGCAATTACATCTTCAGGCTTAGCACCACCTACTTGCCTAGTATCTGCAGCTCTAAGATTATTTCATGCATCACCTAATTCTTGCGCATGATCCGTATGACGAATCTTTCTCCAAATAGGCTGTGGAACAACATTCCCAAACAACATATCTATATCTGCTAGATTCATGATACATGAATCCGCAGTTTGAGATAGCTCCTTATAAAACCCTGCTGGATTCCTGCGCGGATCAGGCAAAGTCTGCTTAAGAGCTAAAACTTCAGCACGTTTCCATGGAACATGTACCCAGACACGCTGAAAGTGTGGAAGAATAGGCGGATTAACAATTGCATCACCAGGTCTCCAAAGTGGAGGAACCTCACGCATCGGATATTGACGCGCCTTCCTCCTAACCGACGGATCAGGATCAAACAATCGCTGAGAAGGAGATTCACTCCTGAACGACAACAACGTCGCAACTGCTTTCTCAACCTCGAGACCCACAACAGTCCCTTTTGCAAACTCAAAATGTATACCGTACAACTCGGGCGGAGTTTGTCCTACCTCACTATCTTCCCATTGTTCGCGAAGGAAAGAACACATCATATCAAAAACATATCTTTGTTTCGGTGCTTCCCATTGATGGAAAACATTCATAACACCCTCAAGATCATAGTGCAAAGGATACGTAACCCATTTACGCGCTAAGTGATCTAACACCGTTCGCTGATCAGGACCAGGCAATTGGCTACGTAATTGCTTACGCTCGACAACAGGAGACATACCCAATGATCCCAACAGAGGAGAAAAGAGACTCACAACCGCATCAGTCATTCTCTGTCGAGCAGAAGGAGACGGTGACAAAAGAACAGGAGACGGGGCAGAATGAGAAGAAACCAAAGTCGGAACAGTAACAGGAGGAGTAAACAAGACAGGCATAAGAGTACCAGACGAAGGAGGTAGCAAAGGTGGCGGCCCTTGAGAAGGCTGCACCAAAGGAATAGGAGCCAACGGAAGAGGAGTTGGCTGTTGAGGAATCACTGGTGGCAAAGCAACCTGAGGTTGCGCAACTACAACTTGTGGTTGTGCCGTAGCAGTCTGCACATAAGGGGGTGGCGAACTCAATAGATATTAAAGGATCTTTCACAAGTTCTTTCTTCTCATCCTGCTGTTGAGTTGGCAAAGCTGGGTAGCACTTGTTTACTGCTAGTTTACGCTGCCTAAGCATCTGTTCGCTCTCTTGTTCTTCTTCATTATCCCAAAACTGTATAGCAGCTTGAACCATTGAAATACCTCGTTCTCGTTTATTTTTCTTCGCTAACTTAATTTCTTTCTGTTTGGCTTCCTTTCGCCATATGCGGAAAGAGTCAAACATCGCCAGCCGGGCTTTCTTCTTGAACAGTTTAACTTCGAGATTGTCTAAAATCTCAGTTTCAAAGCTACCATAACGGGGCCATTGTAGGACATCGTCTTTCCTGGTATATTTAACCCATATTTCATTATACGCGATGGGGCCCACTCCATGTTTTACGTAGAGCTCATAGGTCGGAGTTCCAATCTGAGGAACCGGACACGAATCCTCCAATCGGGAATCCCTAGTACAACCAAAACCAAATATCTTTCCAAGTCTGCTAACACCAGGCATCTTCGCTCACTAGTCTAGCTTCAAACTTCAAGGGAAATCTCAAAACGATAATCTCGTGAATACACGAGTCCCTCGGCTTTGGGGCCTGCAGGTACCAAATCAAAGCAATCCCGAAGGATACCCAAACAAAACTAAGGACTGGGAGACGCTCCACTCATACTTAACTGAAATGTCGATGGCGTCACCAGAAGACCCGTCTATTGTCTCGCTCTACAAATCATCTAATGGCTCCAAGACAGGGCGACAGTCAGGGCAGCAGTCCTTCATAGCCGTCGGAAAGTGGGGAACCTCGCAGCAAAGACTTTCGGACCACGACGACATACAGGGGTCGATGAAGTGGCAGACCTTCCTCCAGAATTGAAGAACCAGGTTTTAGAACCCAGCGGCATCAGGGATAACGCCCGATGTCTTCGGATTCCCCTGCCTCGGCAAACAGAGACACGGGACACTTCTTGATGACGTCAAAGACCAAATTTTATTGGCTGCAACCAGGAACAGAGGTCTACGAAGCACAACACGGGTGGTTCGCTAGAGACTGCACAAATTCAAGGAGCGGAGCATCGTCTTTTATGCCAAAAATCACATTCCTGGCTAGCATCAATTACATACAAACTGACCAATGGAGAAACGACATTTTAAACATATCGTATGACGACAATACCACTTTCCGTTGTCCAGCCCACCAGAGATGACCAAGCAAATTCCAACATTCCTGTTTGAACGGGCCGGACAAACCCATCATAAAGACCTCAACCCAAATCAATGATTAAGCCATAAAGGAAGGAACAGAAGCAGATGAGAAGCAAGATAGAAGGGTGTGTGCATGTACCATAAACTCAGCAATGTCTTGCTCTTTGATCTCTATCTGACCAGCTGGTTAACAAGGAACTGGCTCAATGAGGTCAGCCTCGGGCAAGGGAGTCAGTTCGGCCAGGTCACACAAAAGTCAGCTCTCCTGTTGACACATTTTAACTATATGCTTTTTTGAATCAACACCTGATTCTAAATTCATAACAGTGTAACTTTGAGCCAGATGTACTAATTACTGCTCACAATATACTAGTCCCAGTGAACAACTGGCATTTTTGCGACCAGTTAACTATTTTCCAATCCAACCTATGTACAAGTAGGTGGGTTTGGAAAATTTAGACTCAGAGTGCATCACAATCAGATCTGTCTCATGAACATTCATGAGGTAGTGAGGTTCTTCGATTTCTGACTTCGTCCCGTATCTAGCCGCCATTTTGTGTCTTGCCGCCATTTTGTGTTGCCCTCACTCAGGCAGCACGGCGGACGGTGTGTTTTTGCTTTTCCAGCTGCTGCGTGTCCTTTCAGTTAAAAAGTAACTCCATTGCTCTTGTTTACGAAATCCGATGTCAGGGTCTGGCTGAGTTCGTTAATCCATGTCTGGCTTGATTGATCCCTGTTTTGACCGACTATTTGCCTTCTCCTATTCTTTCCTTGTACTATCTTATCCGACTGGCCTTCGCTATTCTCTCCTTGTATTCTCCTATTACACAACTATCCTTTGAGGCACACAAATACGTCCTGCCACCTGCAAGAAGGGATTGCTGATGCCATCACTGATTAATTTGTTGGGAGGGGTAACACACTGGGTCTGAGAGAGGGGCGTATTTGAGACACCTGATAGCTTGTTTTCCAACTTTTCTCATTGGTTCGTTTTGCATGTGTAAGGAGTGAGATGCTGTAAATATGTTGCTATAAAAGATTGTGCGCCACGGATTGAAGTGGCAGTCTCCTTAGATCCCACCTTGTGTGTAACTTCTGGGATAACTGTGCTTAGCTGCAACTAATAAACCTGGCTTCCACGCTCAACGGAATGTCTTGTGTCTCTGTTTTTTAC
Organism: Lissotriton vulgaris; assembly: GCF_964263255.1. Taxonomy (NCBI): domain Eukaryota; kingdom Metazoa; phylum Chordata; class Amphibia; order Caudata; family Salamandridae; genus Lissotriton; species Lissotriton vulgaris. Next base: position 885,443,542 of record NC_141689.1, on the reverse strand, counting down.
AAGGCAGGTGAAATCGGGGATTAAGGCGTGCCCTGAGCCGCCAGGCCCATAAGGCCCGGTTCTCCAGTAGTCGCAAATAGGAACTCACTCCAATTGGTGTCCATCGCAGGAATGGTGACCTGCTGGGGTCAGCAGACTACTATGTCTGTGATTGCCTTTTGTTGTAATATTTGTCTTTATATTTTTCCTCTGTTTTTAGCCCCTTCATTCTAGATGGTTGCTTCCTTTCCCACCTGCTATTAGAATGTTGACACATAGAATGTTGGTGTGCTGAACTGCTCCTGTCAGTTGAAGAGAAGAGGTTTGGAGGTGGTGTTCTCTTATCTAATTAAATCCTTACCTTATGTTTCCTTGAAGTCATCTTTACACTAGCAGTGAGGATGCCAACTGCTGTGCAGGTGACAGCTGAACACCTCTACCCCTATTATAACAATCTTGCCTCTGGAAATGTGCATTAGAACACTCTTGAGAGTTGAGATGCACAGATATGGAAATCAAGAGGGCCTTCAACTTGGACACTCGTAGCTGATATTTTTGCATCCCTGAAGATTGATCCTGTGAGAGACTCTTCTCTCACTTCTGCCTCACACTGGGTTGGCATCCCTCGGATGTCTGGACTTCCTAGTTTCTGGGGGAAATATTGGACTGTTTCCTGCTGGTGATGTGTCTGTAGCCCTACCATCTATACTTTGTTATATGTTGCAGGTGTAGGAGTGCTGCTCACCTTACCTACTGTGAGGATATCAAGTGTCAGCTCAGCTCAATCCCACCTTTTCCCCAGCTATGTGTTGCAGGAGCTTTGAAGGATTTGTGCAATTAGAGGCGAATGGTGGAAGCTTCCTCAGCAGTGGCCTCTGTCATCTGCACTGAGGTATTCTCTCTCCTCACAAATCTAGGCTGCTACTGGTGGTTGCTGTTCTCTACTCTTTGAGGACCTGTGTCAACTCGGTTTAGAGTGGGAGTTGGTTCAGCACTCCCTCTTTCTTTTTAATGCCGCATCGACCTGTCTACTGCTAGTGAGGGGAGGGCATGCTGGGTGATGTCCATCTGTAGAATTCAGAGGATTTGTTCTCCATCCTGATGGTGCTTAATTTGAGCCGGTGGTTTCCGGTGGTTGGCACCAGGACTTAACTGTCAACACTGGAGCTTGACAGTCTACCACAGGGTGGTGATGTCTGGCTAATTTAGAGATAACCACAACAGCAGTTAATTACTAATTCAATAGATATTAAACATGACTATCACATGCCACCCAAGCCACTCTTACAGATTTGGGGGCCTGAAATAATCTGAACTGTCACACTTGTATGAGTGTGATGGTTAGTAGTTGTGTTGTTACTATCATTGGCAGCATAGCAGGGGCAATATGTGGTGTAAGTTGCAGTGGTCCTGGCACTTATTAGTTTTTATAAACTAAGCACTGTCTCCACTGCTGTAGGTGGGAGAACTGTAAATCATCCCCCTTAACGCTGCTGTTTGGCTGATCCTTGTATGTGTCCTCCCACCTCCTCTCATTGCTAAACAATTCTCGCAGGGCCACCCCGAAGGGGGCCTCCAGGGCTGGCGCCGTAACCGATGCAGAGCCCTGCAAGGATCTGGTTCTGGGCATCCTAAATCGCCTAGAAGCAGAATTGGTGTAGCCCAGCACATTCATGAGCGCCAGAGAGGTGCCATGGCCCCCGGCCAATGGGGGGGAGTTGGCGAGATAAAAAACCCCCAATGGGGATCACCGCTGGTGGTGGTGGGAAAGTGGAGAGGGGGATATAAGGCCCAGCTCACCCTATCCAGCTCCTATCATCGGGGAGCAGGGGAGCAGCGCCACAACAATTTTGGAAATCTCACCTCATGAAGACTTGGCAAGGCGAAGCTCTGCCCAGCTGCTGGACCTCGCGACTGGTTTCAGGAAGTTCCTTTGATGTGGTCCGGTGAGGAGAACAGTTTCGTGTGATGAGGTTCGGTGACAGGCGCTGCTGACTCTGGCACCCGGAGTTTAAGATAGTGCCTATTCCCTCGCCTCCACATGTGGCTGCGCACTTCGTGGGCAGAACAATGCCATCTTCGGAGCAGGCCAGAAGAAGAAGCCCAGTCACTGCAGCAAAAGCCCCTTTGGGCGTGGGCGCTTATGTATGCTCTACTTGGCTTGTCCAGGCTCTGCTGAATCCTGCACCTGCAGCACAAGATCATGTCCCGCCTCTTGCCTCCCCAGCCTGTCTCACGCACTTGGCAGCTGAGGAACACCGCACAGCACCTGTTGCTCCAGCCACCCCGCCCCCACCTCTGGGAGTTGCCCGGTGGTGCTCTGGTTGATGTGTGGTACAGCTACTGTCCCGTGGCTCCTCATCTCCTTCGGCGAGTGTTCAGTGGCCTTTGATGTTGCGGCCTTGAACACCAAAGCGCATAGGAGTGGCTGGGCATGGCTAAAAAGGCTCCCCTGGTCCTGAGACAAAGATTTAACATCCGCCTCTGCCTGGCACAAGTAAGTCGACAGTGCCGCTCTGCATATTTAATTAAATCACAAGATCATCACGCACGCGCTCAGGCAGTGCAGAGGGCGGAGCTGGATCGGGGAATAATTCAAAGACCCAGGGCATTGAAGAGAACATTGTGCTGCCCAAATCAGTGAAGTTGTGCAATTTAGGACCAGTTTTCGAAGCCGAGGAATTTTAGTGTTCGGGTTTGGGGCGAGATAGTGTCTCCAAACACTCATGTGCATTACAAAAGGTACCTGAGAGTAGGTGGTGACAGCCTCAGGTCTGCAGCCATAGTCTGGGAGGTTCCTACCTTGGCCCAAAGAACTTGCGCAACTCTATTACACAAGGACACTTGGTGCATAAAGGCAGACGGCAGCACCCTGCCTAGAATGGACAACAAGGGTCTGGAAAGGCCCAATTCACACTATTGAAAGTCTAGGTGCATAAGGAGGGCGTGAGCACCCCACCTAGAAGGCAGAACAGCAGGCCTTCAAAGACGCATTCGATGGAGGACCGGGGTGGAAGCGAGCAACTAGAAGAGCTGGGTGAATTGTTAAGGAAAATCCGGGCTGCATCAGAGGTCCACGGGAACAGCTGGCTACAGACAGTAGTGGGCAAAAACGCAGGAGAAGGGTCAAGAAACCAGCCGCTTGATGACGTCAGCATGCCAGCACCCAGGAAGAGGCTGAGGGCAGCATCCAAAGCACCGCGGATGATGATGGCCAAAAAAGGATGTCAGAGGACTGACCTGCTGCGTGTAGCCATCCCGGCGACGGCAGGAGCGAACAGTGACGCAGGCAACGCAGCAACAAGGGGTGAGCGTATTGGTACAATAGTGCAAGAATGTCTAAAAACAATGGCACCACTGTTGCTGAAGGGTCTGGAGTCACAGGGGTTAGTGTCAGGGGGCCCACAACCTCAAGGAGGAGTATCTGAGCTGCTGTGGCACTTCATAGACCCAGGCTGTGCACTACAGGAGCCCTTGCAGAGCAGGTCACGCAGGAGACACAAGGGGAGTTAAGGTCCCGAGAGGCAGCATGAGATAGAGAAAATGTTGCCAAGACCCAGCTAGAATAGCCATGGCCCCGGACGTATACACCAGGCCTTCGCCAGGTCCAGCTTCAATGACCCCAAGGGCCACAGGGCTAGCAAGCCTGATCCCCTTGGCAGTAAAGGAGAGGATATGGAAGAAGGAATTCAATAAAAAAAATTCTCTGCTATAGATCCAATTAGACGGGCTGGACCTGACGGGAAACATCCATTACAACGATGGTAATTGGTCACGGTGCCATCGCAACACAACGTTTACATTGCAGGATCCTTTGCATCGCATGCATTTACAATGCATTAGATAACTGCTCAATGACATTTCCATTGCATGCAATTACAACGCATGCTCATGCTCATGTTTCATGTTAGCAATGAAGATTACATAATCACAGCATGATTACAATGCATGCTCACGAAGAAGATGACATCCTTAATGAAAAAAGAATGTAAGCAGGTTGCGTAATTATGTTAGCAATGAGGATGACATGTTAGCAATAAAGATGACATAATCACGGCTTGATACAACGCATGCTCATGTTAGCAATGAAGATGACATAATGATGGCATGCTACAACACATGCTCATGCTCATGTTAGCAGTGAAGATGAATGAAGATAACATAATCACGGCATGATACAACGCATGCTCATGTTAGCAATGAAGATGACATAATGACAGCATGATACAACACATGCTCATGCTCATGTTAGCAGTGAAGATGAATGAAGATGATATAATCACGGCATGATACAACGCATACTGTCACATAATATTGTCTAATAGCGGAAGATGACATAATGCAGTAAAAAGAATGTTAGCAGGTTGCCTAATTATGTTAGCAATAAAGATGACAATGTTTGCAATGAAGATTACTGTTAGAACTGCCAGAGCTTCAACTAAGCAAGGGCACTCTGTCTGTACCTTGAGGAATAAAGGTTGTCGCAACAACAAGGTGAGAATCACTCGGAGACACTGCTGGAGCGCAGCGGTTCACGAGCGGAACTGCAAGATGGCCACCGACTTGGAGAACGAGTTGGCGGTCTAGTTGTTGCTCGCTACTCCAGGTTTGAGATCCATGGTGTGGCGCATGCGCTGAGTGAACTGCGCACTTCACTAAGGTTCGTGAGGGAGTCGGTTGGCTTTTGGAGTTCTGTACTAATTCCATTAGTCCCCCGAATGTATTGCTTTTCAGAAAACCTGTGATACAGCATTATAGAATTCCTAGAAATTAGCTATCGTTGTAGACTTCGAGTTTGAAGTGGCCACAGATATCAATCTCACAGAGATTCGAGACTAGAGAAGCTCCTGGCAGTATTCAAGTCACCTGGAGAGAAAGAAAACTGAAATACAGATAAGTGCATGCATGCCAAGTAGAATAAGATAAAGACTGAGTTCAGAAACTTAAGGTACAAAATTACAGGTTAAGAAATGCAAGAGACTTGTATTTTTGAAGTAAAGTGACTACAGAGAATACTTACCTGAACAAGGTTAATAATAGAGGAAGAACTTGTAAGAAAATAATACCCTGAGTAAAGGAACGGATTAAGGACAATACTTACTAGAGGAAAGTAAGCAGCTTTGAGGCGTTACCTGAAGGACAAATTAAGAAGAAGTTTCTAAGGCAAATATCCAATTGCTAGAACTAATTAACAAGGTTAAGATAACAGTAAAGAAAGGCTTAATAGGAGGTAAGAGCTGTGAGAAGAGGTTATAGCCAAAAAGATTAGATTTGTATTGAGAAGAACTAAATAATGTTACAGTTTATATCTCCAGGACCACAAGAATAGAAGCCTATTCTTCGTCCTATCCTCTTCATTACATGGTCACCAAGGGCGAATATGAGGACGCAAAAAAAAAAGAAAAAGAAAAGAAGCCTAGAAGATAGAAAATATACAAGACGAAGAGTAGCACTAGTATCTGGATAGTTTGGTAAGAAGTAATAACATGTACTAGAAAGAGTTAACTAGAGTTAGGGAGAGAACTAATTTTCCCTTGTTTATGTGCATTAGGACTTCAAGAGTAGTCAGAAAAGAAACATTACCGACTAACAGAAGAAGTCAAGCAGAACAGATCCAGAGCAGTCTCTTCTTGATTTATTATTTTATCCAATTCCCCCTTCCCCCTTTGGGTTTCTTTAGGGCCACGTTTCACTTAACTGGCTCTGAGTGACCTGGAGGTGGAGTCGAGAAAAAGGCTTCAGCCTGTTCCTGTGCAAGTCGTGGCAGAGAACACTTCAAGATAACGCTCCTTGACAATTACATAAATACAGTATAAAAAATGTTAGCAATCACAGCATGATTACTACGCATGCTTACGCATAATATTGCCTATTAGCGGAAGATGACATAAATACAGTAAAAAGAAGATGACATATTGCTTAATAGCGGAAGTTTACGTTGATAAACATATTTTCAAATCGGATATGATCATGAGCTTTGTCCCTTTTCAATGTTTACACTAGCATATTATTGCCTAATAGCGGAAGATGACATATTTACATTAAGAAGACTGTTAGCAGGTTTCGTAATTATTTTACATTCACAATGATGACAAAAATAATGTTAACAACGGAAGATGCCATGGACAGCTCCGTTAAAGTACCACATTTTGGATTTACATATATTGACATAATTATATGACATTCATAATGATTAACAGCTGCGTCATTTTCTTCATTCATTTAAAGTACCACATTTTGGGTTTTGGATTTTGAAATATTGACATAATTATCTGAAATTCATAATGATTGGCAGCTGCGTCATTTGCGTCATTCATTAGCTCATCGTGAGTCACGGAAGATGGCATGGACAGAGAGCAGGTGGAAGGCAGAGCACCATCAAGGTAAGTGACTAACTTTCCTATATACTTTTTTTTATTGAATGGACAGCTCCGTTAAGGTACCACATTTTAGATTTTGTATTTCGACAAATAAATCTATTTGAAATATTGACAGAATGATACTAAAATATTAGTAACCAGTTGCAATGAAAATCAAATACTGAAAATTGTAATCCAAGTGGTAGACCGTGTTTTTGGCAGGAGAACAAAATCGGTATTGAAGCAGAAAGCCTTAGACAACGGGGCGTCAAATGTAACATGGAATACATTTCAGAGCTTCGCAGAAAAATCTTCAGTTATCTCCTGCGGTTCCCTCAAACTGCCACTGTTTGAAATTCGAATGCGCCTGAATCAAAAGTGGTCAAACGGGTGTACCATTAAGATGATAAGAGATGACAGATGGGTGCGGTAGAAATGGTGCAAAGAAAAGTAGCCACAAGGGCGGAAGTCTATTGTGAATGACACAAAGATGAAGGAAGGCCATAAATAAGATTTGGTGACAAGGCAGCCTGCTTGCTTTGTGCTTTTCAAGCAGACTGTCACGAGGTGCAAGGTGGAGCTGAATGAGGGAGGGATCATCCATGCAATAGTGTTTAACAGACTCATTTTATGGACAAGTTTAATGGCATTACTGTAAACTTTCACTTATCTGTAGGATATTTTCTTCAGCGCCAGTAAACATGAATATGATTGCGTGCTGTAGGGGTCCCCAGCTTAAAACCCATGCTTTACATACATCCCGGCCCAGGGAGTTAATGGATTCCGGAAAAAAAAATTTGTAAGGGGAGACGATTTGAACAACTGCGTTGTAATGGCACAAAACAGCCGGCACACTACAATCGTGTAGCAACAGCATGCGCAGTAAATGCATGTGATGTAATTGCTTTTACGATGTTACAACAGCGTGGTGATTGCTTGCGTTGTTCCGGTTTGCAATGTATCATCATACATCCGACCTGACAGTGTGTGACAAAAAAATGAGGATAGAAGGGAAAGGAAAATGGAGTGGAAAGAGAGGAACTTTGATAACTAGCTAGACGCATTTAGAATAATGCCCTGCATAATTGTAGAGAAATTCCCACGCTGTGCAGCCGACCTATAGGTATACGAGGCCAACATCCACGGGGCACAGAGGCAATTAGCAGGGGATGTGTGGCTAGAATATGACAAAGGTTTTAGATTAAAGATGCAGATACATCCAGAAATGGACTGAAATGCGGAAGATTTGTCAGGTTTCATACACAAGATGATGGTAGCAAAAGAGATTAGAACATGGGTGGGGAAAGGCGAGCAGCCCTTTCGGGGTTCTTTCTACAAAGGGTAAGTCATTCCATAGGTCCAAAATATTTAATGCATGGAAATCCCCACCCACCAATGGGCTGGCAGCCATTTGTTGGAAATATGATTCTAACAAATGCACCTGGCGGGCCTCGTACAAATTTCAGCACATATGTTCTGCATGTAGCGGAGGACACCCGGCAGCAGGGTGCAGGCACAAGAAAGAGCATAATGGGGACAAGAAGGTGAAGAAAATAAACAGTAGGTCAGTCACGAAAGGAGTGGGGGGACCAAAGGGAATGCACAACTATCAGTTAGCCAAGTCCCCCATCAACACACAACAATACCATCGGCTTGCCAACAAATACCAGAACAAGACAGATGCTGCCGTACTCATGCAGGGTTTTTAGGAAGGTATTGTGATATCATTTGAGGGCCCACTCCCACTGGGTGGTGCAAAAAAACAAAATTCAGCACCACAAAAAATTGGTAAAGGAGAAGCCTCTTGGTAGGATAGAGGGCCCTCTGCCCCTCCGGATAACAAAGGGGTTAGTAATCTCTCCCCTGGGAGTAGTACTCAAAAAGGAACCAGGGCAATTCAGACTGATTCACCACTTATCCTTCCCTGGGAGTACGTCAGTGAACGACGGGATCAGCGATGAGGCATGCTCCGTTGGTTACGCCACAGTCAACGAGGCCAGTCCTCAGGCCAAGGAGCCCTTATGGCAAAAGCAGACACCGAGTGTGCCTTCCGCCTACCACCGGTGCATTCCTCAAGTTTTCACCTCTTGGGTTTCCAGTGGGGCTCTGTAGATTGACAAAGCAATGCCAATGGGGTGCGCAGTATCCTGTGCATACGTTGAACAATTTAGCACCTTTCTGGAATGGGCCCAACATTACAGGCATCCCCCGTTGGGTAAGCCACACTACATAGATGACTTTTTGTCCACAGGCCCCATAAACTCGCTAGAGTGTGGGGACACACTTGAGGCATTCCAGGAGTTAACCAAGGAACTGGGGATCCTACTAGCACAGAGAAGACAGTAGGGCCCGTAACAAAAATCCCTTTTCTGGTACTAGAACTCGACTCAGTGGCTGGAACAGCCAGATTGCTGAAGAGAAGGTGAGGAATTTCAGGGAGGAGGTAAGGGGCCTCTACGGCCGCAAATAGGTAACCCTCTGCGATCTCCAGAGGTTGATCGGCAAGCTCAATTTCGCGTCCAGGGTTATCCCTGTGGGCAGAGTTTTTGCTAGGTATCTCACCCAGCTGACAGCAAGACTCACTCAAAAGCATCACCACGTCAAGCTGGGGGCAGGCGTCAAGCAGGACCTGCATATGTGGGACACATTCCTGACAGCATTTAATGGTGTCCTGATCTGGAGAGAAGGCTGGGTGACAGCCAAACAGATAGCCCTGTTCACAGATGCAGCAGGTAGCACAGGTTTCGGGGCAATCCTGGGCGACAAATGGTGCGCAAGACAATGGCTGAACAGTTGGCACAAACAAGACATCACCAAGAACATCACATTTCTCGAGCTCGTTCCTATCATAGTGGCCCTCACAGTCTGGAAGCAGGTACTAGTGGACATGAAGCTGACGCTTTGGTTAGATACCAAAGGGGTTGTAGAGGCAATCAACAGAGGTTCAGCCAGGTGCCCAGATACGCTGAGATTAATGTGTCAATGGGTTAAATTGCATTTGGTGGGGAACGTAGATCTGAAGGCATGCCATGTACCAGGGGTGGAGAAGCAAGTGGCAGAGGCCCTATCACGAGCACAGATGAGCAGCTTCAGGGAATTGGCTCTGGGGATGGAGCAGGTAATGACCCCCTTTCCAGAAGAATTATGGGGCCTGGCAGGGTAGACCTGTCAGCGCTAGTGAACCTTTGCCTTGCACTGGAAGCAGCCAAGTGCCACAAAAAGTACAAAGGGGACAGTGGGGCAAATAGGAGGAATCCAGACACTGGGAAATACTGGTGAAACGAGGAGGGCAGTCAAGCGGTTCATCCATTGGGCTTTCACCAACAAAAGGGTTCTGAACAAGTGGGCACAGGCCCACTTGTCCGCCTTTGCCCACTTCACAAACATTTGCCCAGGCCAGGACCCTACAGCCTCTTACTATGTCAAAGCAGCAGTGAGAGGGTGGAAATGGGCTGAGGGGATAAGAGCAGACAGCTGGCGACCCATAGACTTCACAAGATTGGGCCAGCTCATGGAGGCATTGGGGACGAAAACAAGGGATATATTCAAGCTCTACCTGTTTAAGGCGGCCTTCTCAACCGCATTCTTTAGGTAATTTTGCCTCAGGGAGCTAGTAGCGCCCAGGAGGGCTAGGCCAGCAGGGCGGTGCTAACAGGCAGCCGATGTCAAACCCAAATTAGTGGAGGTCACGCTATTCCTGGGGTAGTCAAAAATGGATCAGTCCGGCAAGGGGACAGTGGTGCATTTGAAGTGCATCAAGGTCCACAGATACTGTGCTATCTGCTGCCTCCTTATGTATATGGCAGTGCGACCAGCAGGGGAGGGGCCACTTTTCAAGCATGAAGATGGGAGCCACCTAAGCAAATTACAGTTCACAGCAGTGATGAGCCAGGTCCTCACCAAAGCAGGGCTACCCCCACTAACATTTGGCTACCACTCATTTAGGATTGGCGTAGCAACCTCAGTAGCACGACATGGAATGACGAAGGCAGGGATTCAAGCAGAAGGCAGATGGCGGTCCTGGGTATACAGGACCTACGCGAGACCCCAACTACTGTAGAGCCTCTTGGGAAATACACAGGGGCTGTTAAAATGGGGGGGGGGGGGCGCAATCTTCCAGTGTGAGGGGTCTTCTAACATTTGTGACCTTTGCTTCAGCAGGAGGGAGACCCCGCCTGGTATGGGACACTCCCTCGTATCCAGGATGCATATGTGGTGGTAGTGGGGGGGCCATAGGCAGACAGGAAGACCAGTCAACACATGCATCCGATGGCTGAGACAACCGGGGATGAGATGGAATCAACTGCCAGCAGCCCTAAGGGACCAGCAGATGGACACAGTTCATCTTGATAATCCACCTCGGGGGCAACGACCTGGCCCAAAGGAGAAGGAAGGCAGTCCTTCTAGACATCCAGAAGGATCTAACAGAGGCAACAAGGTGTTTCGGTGACACATTCATCATTTGGTTGGAGCTGATCAGTAGAAGGGCGTGGCGGGGAGCCAAGTCACACAAGGCAGATGAAAATTCGAGGAGAAAGCTGAACATCGCGTTTAACAAGTTCTACAAATAAAACGGCCTGGAAAGCATTAGGCATGGATTAATCCACGCCTAATTAGGCCACCCAGAGCTCTATGGGCATGATGGGGTTCACCTGACCGAAGATGGGGTGCGTGTTTTCTGGGATAACCTGTGGTGCGCAAAGGATCTGGCAGACTGCAAGTAAAAAAAAAAATGGAAGGAAAGATGTGAGGGGGAGCCACAGGAAGACGTTAGGCTCCCTGACGGCGTGGCGGAGCAGTGAGGGTTGGTTATGGAGACATACCGACAGGGCAGTTTGTAGGACTAGGGCCAATCAGGGCAGGGTGAGTTGGCCTAACAAAAAGGGGGTAGCAAACGGAGACGACACTCACAACCTAGACCCCGCCGGATGGCAGAACACAAATGAGACGATCAAGGTAGCAAGTTGGGGCCTAACTCCGGGGAGAAGCTCCCCACACACGCAAAGAGCATGGAAACCAACCGAACAATGGTATGACCCATAAGTGACAAAAAAAGAGATAACCCTGCGGTTTACCAATTTGTGATGTACATACGATTTACGGCAAACAATATGTATGACAAGCAAAGTATATATGATTTATGATGCCCAAAGTATCACAGTTCACAAATGATGAATTATGACCAAGGGTCATATAAATTATGACCAAAGTATATGCATGTATTCATAATAAAACTGGGGCCAACAATGACCACTATAACCACAACGCATGTTGGCTGTTTATTCTAAGGAGTACAAAGAGAGGAGAGTGCATGTATACTACTGGAGTAGGCACAGTGCGGGGGTTATCACAGAGGCTGCCCCCAAAGGGAGCCTTGAGGACCAGCATCATAACAGGTGCTGAGCCCTGGAAGGATCAGGTTCTGGGCACCCTAAAGCTCCCAGAAGCAGAATTGGTGTAGCCCTGGGCATTCACGAGCGCCAGAGAGGTGCCATGCCCCCCAATCAATTAGGGGGCTGACAAGATACAGACCCCCCAATGGGGATCACCGGCACTGGAGGCAGGAAAGTGGAGGGGGGATATATGGCACCACTCATCCTATCCAGCTCCTATCATCGGGGAACAGGGGAGCGGCGCTACAACAATTTTGGCCCACCCACAATCACCTAAGGAACAGAAGTGTCGAAGTGCTGGACAACAGACATACCGGTAATGGAGAAGTAAGGGTACAAAAGTTGGTTATGAAGACACACCCACAGGGCAGTGTGTAGGAGGAGGGTCACTCACTTTGGGATGCCTCACAGAAGGGTGAGTTGGCCTTACAAAAAGGGGGTAACAAACGGAGATGGCACTCGTAGCCCAGACCCCGCCGGATGGCAGGGCGCAAATGAGACTAATAAGGTAGTGAGTTGGGGCTTAACTCCTGGGAGAAGTTACCCCCAACACGCAAAGAGCATGGAAACTAACCGAACAATGGTATGACCCAGAAGTGATAATAAAAGGAGATAACCCAGCAAAAGAAGTGACCAATGAATGTTGGTGCAATTTACCAATTTGTGATGTACATGCGATTTACGGCAAACAATATGTATGACAAGCAAAGTATGTATGATTTATGAAGCCCAAAATATGACAGTTCATGAATGATGATTTATGACCAAGGGTCATACAAATTATGACCAAAGTATGTGCATGTATTTGTAATTAAACTGCGGCCAACAATGACCACTATAACCACAAAGCATATTGGCTGTTTATTCTAAGGAGTAAAAAGAGAGGAGAGTGCATGTATACTACTGGAGAGGGCACCGTGCAGGGGTTAATACAGAAAGAGGATTAAGAAAGTTAAACTGTGTACAGTGCATACATTTTCCTACAAATGTTTTTGAAATTGATTTTTCCTTTTTCCTCTCATGAATACATGTTATGCGCACATATACAGAGAACATCTGAATGAATACTGTACACTGCTTATACATTTATTTTGCTTTTGCCTACAAATTGTTTGAAGTATATTTTCCTATCAATATTGAGCTGCATGTTCCTCCTGATATTCTTTATACTTCATATGAGTAACTAAGCACTTCTTTTCTCTGTTTGCTGTCATTTATCTCTTGCTTTTCTATTGTGTCAGGTCAGCATGGCAGCTGGCAGCGTGTGACCCCCCACCTTTTTTTAAAACAAAGTAAGAGAGCCCAATCTTCTTTAGAAGGAATGAATTACGCTTTTCCAATCATACTTAATTGATATTTTTGGTAGGGGGGATTTTTCACAACTTACTAAATAGCATATTCTTATACATAATTTAGGTATTCATTGGAGAACAGTTTTTAAAGATCTACTTAACTCCGTCGCAAAAAAGAGGAGGTTCAATCTGACATTTTTGAAGTGACATAAAAAAATTGGAGGAACATTTGAAGATAATATTAATGATGTTTTAGAAAGACGCACATTTTTCAGCAGGTTGCAGAGCAAATATGACAAGTTATATTGGGGTTTTGCGGGAGCTATCCACCACTTGTGATTTTGGTACACTTTGTGACTCTTTTACAGGGTCACTGGAATTATGTGACAGGGAGCATCAAATCATGCAACATCTTGACTAAATTATGTGGCAAGGAAAGACAAACTATGTCACATAATGCTGCACTATTTTTAATAGTATTACTGCATTGTTTAGTAATTTTATACATGGTAATACTGTCAGAGCAAAACTTTCACCTCATTAATATATGTTTAACAACCAAATTCAGAAATTAGCAATGGAAAGATGACCAGTTAACCTTTGTGAAGGGTCTTCGACTGTCAGCCAACTCATACTGCCACATTTTTTGTAACTCAGATTATCTAGCAGATGATGGATTATGAATCCAATGTGCCAACATCCATAATTATGGGAAAAAGGGGTGCCAGTGGAATAGCATAACTCCAGTAGCCCCACTCTATGTTTCTCACTGAGACGTGGCTGGACTTAGAGTCGGTGCCAGAAATTGTTGAGGCACTACCCAGTGGCTATGCGATCACCAGAATGGATAGAGATTCTGGCAGAGGCAGCGGAGTGGCGATTATTTTTAAGCATCTTATCCAGTGCACTCTCGAGCCTATCACTATTGCCGATAGTGAGGCAGGGATCTTCACTAATAAGGCGGATTCAAACTATATTGTGAAAGGGCGCCTGATCTATAGACCTCCTGGCCCCACCAACGGTTATTCTTTTAGTCTGATTGATCACCTTACTCAGCCGGCACTACGATATGATACGTTTTTAGTGCTGTACGATCTTAATTTACATTTTGATGATGGTTGCTGTACGGTGGTGGGTAAACTTTGTCAGGAAAAGGCTACGCTACAACTTCGCCTAATGTCTGACTCCCCTACCCACCTGAAGGGCCATATGCTGGACATCCTCTTTGCAAATTGGAGTGATATAGTTGTTTCCCCCCTCTCCCTGTTGTATGGACGGATCATTTTTTGGTCCCTTTTGCTATGAGACTGTCGGTCCAAAGTTACGGGAAAAAGCAGAAAGGGGTTTAGTGTGTCGGAAATGGGCGGGCTTCTCACAGGAAAAGTTTAGTAGCGTCCTCTTGTTGGGGGGCCCACCTGGCGGCACAGATGCTGAAGGGGCATGTATAAACTTAGATAGGCGTATTACGAAAGCCCTGGATAGCACTGCCCCCTGGTCATATAAATTACCAGGCAGAGCACAGAAGTTGGCCTCTTGGTACTCTGACGCCTTAAGGATAGCAAAATCAGATTGTAAACGCAGGGAAAGGCAGTGGAGGAAAGATTTTTTGGACCACGGGAGGAGGGAGTATAAAGAGGCATTGAAGAGCTACCACGGGCTCATTAAGAAAGCAAAAGCAGGATACTATCTGGAGAGAATTGGATCGGCGGGCAACTCTACACGGGAACTGATCAGGGTCTATAAGGAAATATCCTCCCTGTCTGCGTTAGCGGCTCCGACTGTGGGATCAGAAGACCTATGTAACGGTGTGGCAGATTTTTTGTCGGACAAAGTGGAGAAAATATACTCCACCTTCCCTGACTCCGCTCGGGTAGGAGAGGAGTTGGCGGAGGAGCCAGAATATGTCTGTGAGGTGAAGGGTTGAAGAGTTTCTTCATGCCCTACCCAGAAGAGCTAATTCAAATCTGTGCTAATATAAAATCGGGCTCTGCCAGAGATCCGGCGCCCCCTAAGGTACTGAGTGGGAGCCTGGATACCCTGCAACCAAATATTAGATACTTGGTGGAGACTTCTCTTAGGACCTGCACAGTACCTGGATGCTGGAAGAAAGCTGTGGTACTACAGCTCCCCAAAAAACCTCATATAGGCCAGAACAACTGGAGAATCTTCACCCCATCTCCCTCTTGCCATATTTTGCCAAGGTCGCAGAGAAAGTGGTAAATATGCAGCTGACGGTGATATTGGGAGATTTAATCTCCTGCACCCCACTCAGTCCGGATTCCGTTCCAGCTACTCTACGGAATCAGCAGTGCTCTTTGCCACTGAGACCAGCAGGCAATATGTGGGCGCAGGCCAGACGCGGCCTTGATCCTGTTGGACCTAAGTGCCGCTTGGACACTGTTGCCCATCATACCCTGGTGCAGTGTTTGAAGAAAGGAGGTGTTCGGGCAATGCCCTTAGCTGGTTTAAAGCTTTCCTGTCGGGGAAAGATGTTTCCAGTTGAGACAGGGATCCCATTACTCAAAAGTCATTGAGTTAAGACAGTGGGTACCGCAGGGATCGACCCTGAGCCCAACCCTATTTAATCTATACATGGCTCCTTTAGCGGAGATCGCTGATGGATTTGGGATCAAGGTCGTGTCCTATGCAGATGACACGCCGCTGGTGGTCTCCCTCACACAGGCACCGTATACGGCAGCCTTCAACTTCGTAGTGTGTCAGCAAGACCTGGCCGCATGGATGGCTAACAACTGCCTGAAGTTGAATGGCAATAAGACCGAGGTGCTGGTGGTGGGGCGAGCTCCGTCAGTTTGGTCATCTGCCTGGTGGCCACAGAGCTTGGGGACTACGCCTGTTGCTTGTGCACAGGCCAAGAATATGGGGGTGTGGTTGGACACAGGGCTCTCTTTTGAGTACCAAACCAGGCGGGTGGCAGGCGCCTGGTTTGGAGTCCTAAAGGTCCTCCGCAAAACCCTGGATATGCTACTGACTGCTGCCAAGAAGACAATGGTCCATGCCCTAGTAACATCGCACCTGGATTATGGTAACATTCTTTATCTGGGGGCCACGACAAAGTGTATGCTCCGTCTTCAGGGGGTGCAGAACGCAGCAGCACGTCTGGTTCTAATGAGCCCAAGGAGGGCTTCGGCGAAGGCAACGTGGACTGCTCTCCACTGGCTGCCAATAAGAGAGAGAGTCCTGTTTAAGGAAATCTGAGTTTGCCACCGCATTCTGCAGGGGACTGCCCCCTCCTGTTTGTCGGAGCTACTCACCCCCTATGCTCCTACTCGCCAACTAAGATCATGTGGGAGGGGTTTGGTGTGCGTTCCTGTGACTAAGAGAGCCAGGATGGGTGGACGTTCGTTCTGCCTGTTGGCTGCCCATGCACCGCCGGATGAAGGATCGAGAGAGCTTCTTTAGGAAAGATTTGAAGGCTTACCTTTTTCCCCCCGGGATAATTAGGAAAGAGGCGGTCGGGTGGATTCCTTGCAGTGACGCCGCAGCGCGGGGACACACTGGCCGAGTGTAACCATGCGCTTCATAAATGTGCTTATTATTATTATTATTTAATTAGAGACAAGCAAGTAAGGTGCACATATATTCCACATACAATGGAGTAACTTTTAGTTCAGAATTTTGATCTAAAGAAGCAATAAATATACGAAAAAGTATAGAGCATACGACCGTATGTGTAAAGGAGATAAGAAATTCCACAGAAGCTGTTAATGAGATTGTTGACCACAAAAATAAGTCAGACGAGATTTGCAAACTAAAAGAGCCCCAGACTCCATGAGCCAAAGGACAATCAGTTTCACCTAAACTTTAATATTTTAGATGTGGCAATAGTAACCATCTGGCTAATAACCCTAATTGTCCAGCTGGAGGGTTAATGTGCAGGAGTTGTAATAAAAAAGTCACTTTCTTGAAGCTTGTAAAGATCAAGAGTTAAAATAAATATTTATGGTGGAAAGTGCAGAGAAAGTGAAAGGGGGTTTAGTATTCTAAGGATCCTATCCTTTCCTGTATATGAAGGGAAGTTAAATCAATGAGTCCTGACCCACATGGGAAAAAGAGTATTGCCTCAGCTGACTCACTGTTCACCCATCACCCTTGGTTTTTTTGTAAACAGATTTTATTAATTTTCATCATTGTTACGATAAAGTTGTTGCATCTATTAGATCAGTGTTATACATTTCAAACGTGTTTGTACAAAGCGCTGGTTCTACAATATTGATATCACAGTATCAGTTTACAACACAAACTTTAACTGAATACACCCTGCGAGTCAACGTTGTAGGAGTATGTGAATTGTGTACATAGTGAGTATGTGCACATTCGGTGTCATGTGCATGTAGGTGCTTATGGTACTACTAGATCAATTCAATAATTTTCTAGGTGTAGTTCGTGGAGGTGCGTGTGATTGGACTGGTTTGTAAAGGGGTGCATGTCCTTGAGAGCGCTTATTCAGGTCTTGTAGGTGTACCTTCAGGGGTTTCTGGGTCAGAGTGGGTTAATTCCTTCAGTAGGGCTTCTCAGGATCTGGACAAGTCTATATTCCCCAACGCCCTCTTTGCTTATCGTAGCAATATTTGACCCTCACATCCCGCCCATTTCAGTAGTAATTTTTCCAGGTAGCAGTCTAGGGCCGCCTGTTAATTTCCAGTTCCCGGCTATTTCACGTTTGGCAAGGATGAACACTAAATCCTGAAATTTGCTGCCAACTTTGGTCTTGGATGTGTGGGGGAACCATTCTAATAGGCAGTTGGCTGGGGTGTGCATGAGCTCTTTGTCAATTATCACTTCTCCAAATGTAGAACCCCCTCCCAAAGCTCATGCAGTCCTGGGCAGGTCCTCCCATCACCCTTGTTGACAACAAATTATTCCAACAAAAATGAATCTGCAAAAGTTATGTTTTGGAACCACCTGACATCAGGCTGGAGGATTACAACTAGGGCTCCCAGTTTTCCGTTTTTACTGATTTTTACAGATAAATACAGACGGAAAACTATTTTTTTCCTGTCTGTATTTATTTTTAAATACAGAAAAATAGGGAAAATATGTCTTCTTTGGATGTTTTTTTCTGCTGTCAATCAAGAGTGCCAGGTCAGTAGGTGTACAGATTGAGAGCTAGGGAAATGTAAAAAGGCAACAGATTTCCTAGTTAAGTTTAATTAAGTGCAGATTTACAGTTATTGATGCTATTCTACAATGCTAGTGCTTTCAGATAACGCTATTGCACGGTATACTGCTGAAACCTTTTGGGAATTCAAAGGTGAGTATACATTTATCAGTGAAATAAATGTGGAAAAATACCCATGGCAGGTTCATTTATACAGAAAACACAAAATAGAAATGAATAAATGCAGAAAAAATTGGCACAAAATAAATATGGATAAATACAGACGGAAATGTAGAAAAAATAAATACTATAAAACAGGGAGTCCTAATTACAACAGAGGACCCCATTCCTTTGAAGGTATGGTCAAGATGCATATGTCCTTCAAGGGAATATCTGATCTTGTGAAAATTGATGAAGCCAACCATTGTTCCAACTTTGGGGCCGATTATGATGTCATTTGAAAAGACTTGGAAAGCTTTCTGAACAACCGATTACAATGTTCGAAGAGCGTTCAGACTGTCCGAGTCGGTTCCGGGTGGCATTTGGAGGAACCCAGTCATTCGGAGCTGACTTGAACAGGTCTACGGACCACGTTTCTGACCGAGTGATTATGATGTCGGATTCGGACAGCCTTTCTGAATCGGATGTTCCAACATGGATTGGCTGTCGAAATCTGAGTTTAGGAGCATGTAGCAGTCCCCCTTCATCCAGAGTCTACTCAATGGGGCCCATGGGGGTATCCAAGGGACCCCCCTTTCAGACTATGCACAGTGTGGCAGGCACCAAGGGGGGATGATATAATAATTTATGGGGTAATTGAAGTGAAACCAACCTCTAACAAAATATATATTTTTTTCTTTTTTTTTTGTGTCCTCATTTCACCTTAAGCATCTGTAATTTCGCATAGGAAAAACCCTCTACCAAACTGGGCACCCTGGGTCCATGCTCTTGCATTTGCTTTTTAGACCGACCAGGCCAGCTTCTGTGCGAGACTTGGTGTAATCATTGGACCACAGGTACTTAGAGTAGCCTCATTTCTGTACCCCAGGTGGTTAGCGGTGTCCAGATACTCCCTTTCCCTTGGTCCAATCTCGCCATACTCAATACTGCTCTCAACCAGGTCTCATTTTGCGGTGGCTCAGGATATTTCCACAGCCTACAGGTGTCTCTACGGGCTGCTAATATCAAGCAGAGGAATGCACCAATCGGTTTGCTAGGTAATTGGTTTATAGGGTTGTTCTCAATACCAAAAACAACTAGTGATAGATTACGTTTAATCTTGACTTTAAAAACTCCCTCCAAAGCCCTCTCCACATTTACCCCCAAAATTCTTAGGGATCCAGAGTCAAAAAACATATGTAGATCATCAGCCTCTACTAAGCCACACCTAGGACTTTTCGGAGCTGAGGTTAGAACAAACCTAGCAATTTTTTGGGGGGTATAGTACAGTCTATTTACCACAAACAAATGAGTTTTCTTTAAAGAAGCTGATTTGACATACTTATATAAATGATGGAGGGAGAGAAAAAACAAATCAACAGAAACATCTTCCAAAGATGATAAACTCCACACCCTAACCTCTAACAAAATATTGACGGCACTAAGCAAGGAAGCCTTTATCATCAATAGTAAAAGGGTGTGATTAAGGTAGACTCAATCAATTTTCTTAGACAAGATATCTTCAGGGATGGTATCATGCCAAATCTTATCTTGTGGAACCTGTCAAAATACCCCCTTCCTCCCCTACCAAGGAAGAACTAAAATCTTTCTCGTGATTTGTTTAATACATGTACAAGTACATTAAAAAATCTTTTGCTGAAAAGGTGAGTCCCTTTAGATCCCTTCTAAAATAAACACTTTAAAAGGTCCCATCTTTGGGTGATATGACAAGGTGGTCACATCATTTTGTCACGTCATTTTGAGAGAGAGGGATTTTTTATTTATCAATTTGGATCTGTAAATAAAAAAGTAGGGCTAAGGTGTTTTCTTTTTGGAAGCACTAATGGAAGGGAGCAGCACGGAGGGCCTTGATGGGATAAAGGAGTGCTTGGGGTGAGGGAAAAGAAGCAGCACCGAGGGTTGGGGTGCAGAGAAGAAGGAATGAGTGAGAGAGATGGAGGCTGGGATGGGGAAGCAACATGGAGCTTAGGATTGTGGAGGAGAGGCAATCAGCGAGAGAGGAGGGTATGGATGGGGAAAGTAAAAAGGAGGGTTGCCGTTGCAAGGAGAATCAATGAATGAGAGAGGTAGGTGTGAAAAAGCAAAATGGAGGGCAGGGGTCGGAGGAGAAGCACACTGGTTAGAAAGCATGGGAGGAGGAGTACACAAGGGTAAGCATAACATAGAGGGGGTACGGAGAAGCACACAGGTGACAGACAGAAAAACAGAGTGTAGGGGAGAGAAGTACATGACGGACACAGATGGAAAACACATGCACTCCAATGGAGTGCTTAACCCAAAAGACTAAAGTAACACCTGAAAACCAAGCAGTGGATGCATAAATTCCAGCCAATCAAAATAGATATTATGTTCCATGGGAGATATAAACAGAAGATTAACAAGCTGCGGCATGAATAAAAACAGGCCAATGAGAATGGCAGGAAAGATAATCAATGGTAAGCAATGGGCAGGCTACAAGCCCCTGTATGTTCCCACAATATGAGTTGCAACAGACAACGCATGCTCAAAACCATTTACGTGGGACAGTGAACACCAAGATGCATTTGTTTACTTAAGAGATGCTATAGTTGCAGCTTGAACATTGGAAAGTTTGGATGTGAAACCTAAAACCATTATAACCAGTGCCAAAGGGCTGGGGCTATTCCTTCCGAAAGGGTTGACGGCAAATAAACAATTGTGGCTTTTGCATCATTAGCTTTAAAAGGAGAAGTCAGTAACTATTGCACGGTGGAAAGAGAAGCCTTTCCATGCTTTCAGGTGATAAACCATTTTCAATTATATCATCATCATCAAGAAAACTTTATTTCGGTAAAAATACCATAAAAAGTATACACAAAACATATAAAAACAAGATGCACATGGGTGACAATATAAATTAATTGGTACAGACACAAAGAGTTTCTAGAACATTTTCAGAATGGGCATGATTGAGCATAATTCATACATATGTAGACCCAGTTAAACTGATAAATATATAAAAAGAGTTGTAAAAAAGTACAGTAAAAACCTTTGGCAGACATTCCAGGCAAATGCCAAAGGGGCGTTACACAATAATATTTGTATACACCCTTATACTCATTCAGCAAAGTTTCTGCGCTTGTGCCACATAGTTGCCAGATATTGCGAAACAGCAAATACAAATAATTCATTTGTGTCAGACTTTAACACTCTAAGTGCTTGCATACAATGACAAAAGCTCAGATTTTTACACAGGGGTATGAGCCAATACCTCCTCGGCTTATCATACACCTGGCAGAAAAAGAAAACATGGAGCTCAGTTTCAGTCTCACAATTACAGGCTGGACAGTTCTTCAAAGCGAGGGGTGACCAATTTCTAGTGAAAACTCGAAGGGGTAGAACATCATGCCTCAATTGAACATACAATTTTCTAGCTAGTATTGGATATATATCATCTAAAAAGGGCTCAAAAGAATAATGCTCTTTCACATGCAGGAAAGATGCAGTGACAGAGTCAATTTGAGGATTATACAGTACTGCATTGAGTTTATCAGAACGGTAAATAGTTGCAAGCTTAGATCGTGAGAATACTTTACATTCCCTCTCTGAGTCAACCCATAGAGCAGGAACACCTAGCCTCAAAAACTCGTTCTTAATAAAAGTAAGCCAAGGAATTTTCAGAGCACTAGCAATATTTCTTTAAGTTCCTGTCTATAGTTTATCAGCTCTGGTGTCACCCAGAGCCTACGCCAAAACCTAAGAGGTTTTAATGCTAGCTCTTCGTCGATTGATCTGATCCCCAGTTCCAGCCTTAAAGGAAGGAGCGGGGTCCTGGGTGGAAGTCCTAAAAGCTTTCTTTTAATAATGTATTCTCTATCCTGGTAATTTCAGACCTATTGCAATGTCCCCAGAGTTCACCCCATACGTAATGGCACCCCTTGCTTGCGATTTGTAAACTTCCAAGGGGGGGCCAACAGGTTTGTTGGTGAACTTATTGGATAGTTTGAGGATTCCTCCAGAAAGTTGAGCCAATTTGAGTTGTGATTTGGTTTGCTGGGGACCCCACGACAAGCTCTCATGAATGGTAACCTCCAGATAGTCAAAAATATCTACCCTTTTGAGTTTCGTCGCCCCTAGTATTGGGTTCGGTCGAGTTGTTCTCGGGGGATTAAAGATCATGAATTTGGTTTTAAGGGAATTGATCCCTAGTCCCCGGGCGGGGGTCTGTCCTCCATCTTAAGAACCGTTCACAAGCCCCTCACTTCTGTCCTCACCTCCAGGAGTTTGAAAGCGCCACTCTCTAACAAGCCAAATGGATGCTAGGATTAGAAGAGTGTACTTTTATTGTAGAATACGTTCCTAGGGCACTGTCTTGCGGACGTCCTACCCTGCATACAAATTAACACCAAAGGGCTAATTTTGAGGTTAGAGGAATGAGTATACTCCCTCTGGGCGACGGAATAAACTACTCTTTCACCCTGATGGAGAATCCACTTGCCAAATTTTGGTCCATCAGCCCGATGGACATTTCAACCATTAACAGGAACTGCCGTTAAAGCAGTTCCAGCCAGGGTATTGGTATTCAAACATGATGGAGCCCTATGGCGAAGTTTCAAGAGTTGTTTTACTCAAGAAAGTACGCTTTTGTTTTTGAAAATCAAAAAAATGCCCCTCTCAACATGGGGGCCATCTCCCATGATGAGGAGGCCATTTTAAGTTTTTGGGAGGTTGGACCATTATGGTGCTGGTAAGGATACTTGATCGCAGTTGTGATACAGCATGCTTATAACATATAAATCAGGCCTTAAATCTCAAAAGGACTAAGCTGAAGAACCAGCTATTCTTTTGTTTTCTGTACTAGCCATTGTAAGAAATGAGTGGGTAGAACGCATGAAAAAGGATGTGACTCTAAAACAAACATACTGAGTATTATAGATAACCTCATCATGGGAGCTGACACATTTATACCACCCAACGAATTATAGGAGAAGATTCCAGGTTTAGTCCATGAAGGCCACTCAGGTAGATCCTGTTTAAAAGCAAGTCTATAGTTAAGTACTGCTTCCCTAGTATGCTTCAGCATTGAACAAAAGGTGAGAGATTGTATTTTGTATGGCGAAAGTAACAAATCCAAAGTCACTAAGAATGTTCCGTTGTCCCCAGTAGAAGTACCTGATAAACCCTGTGACAAATTAGACTTGGATACTTTGGGGCCCCTCAGATTTTCCTGTGTTAATGGCAAGTACATCTTGGTGTTAGTCAACTACCATTAGGGGTAGGAAACATGTCAATGTTTTGCGACTAGATTTCGGTCGAAAAACATTGATATATATGATTCTGATTTAGTATTTGGAAGGAATACTTACAAGATGCCCTTCCACTTAGTGACTCTGTATTCATTGGAAAATAGGAAAAGGAGTAGGAAAACATTTTCAGACTCCTAAAATTAACATAAAAAATCGTTTTAATGTTTGCAAATTGTATGTTGCTGAATCGGAGCATTCCCTACTATTTATGGGGCAGATGTATCAAGAAACCATTTTGCACTTCTCTAATAGCGATTGTTAAGGAATCGCTATTTGAGAAGTGCAAAATGGTATGTATGTAGAATTTCGCTATTTTTTAGCGATTCCTTAAAATTCCTTAATTGCGATTAGCAAATTGCTAATCGCAATTAAGGAATAATTTTCCCATTCATTTCTATGGGCCAGGAGGCCCATAGGAATGATTGTGCAGTAATTCTCAAATTGCGAATTCGCAATTTGCTAATCGCAATTTGAGAATTATTTCAAGGGTGCAGGGGTGTCTCATGGACACCCTGCTGCACCCCTGAAACTTACATGTGTGTGCATATGGCACACATACATGCCCTATGGGCATGTATGTGTGTCACATGCCACCTTCAAAATAGTCATATTTTGTTTTTTAAAAGGATTTCGCAAATTAACACGAACCTCAAATTGGTGTTAATTTGCGATTCCTTAACCCAAATTCGCAATTTAAAATAGTTTCATACATGCCATTTAAGGAATCGCAAAATTGCGATTCCTTAAATGCATAAGCAAAATAAGGAATCGCAATTTTTTGCGATTCCTTATTTTGCTAATGTGTGATACATCCCAAAAGATGCTAAATGTCCGTTTGCGATTCCTTAAGGCCGAAATTCGCAGAATTTCGGCCTTAAGGAATCGCAAAAGGCTTGATACATCTAGGCCAAAATGCTTTGTACAACTGGCTTCCAGTTTCTAAAGTTCGGACTGCTTTAAGAGCAGGATAGACTGCAATGTCCTAACTATGCCCCCATAACCCTATTCTAGTTTTACCATCCTGCAGATTGTGGCTTCTTTGAACAATTTTTGTCAGTGGAAATATTTGTATCCTATCTACCCCTGGGTGTTATAACCCCCACTATATTTCACCCACCCAACACTCATTCCACTGACTTGGAACATGCTGAAGAGACCCATCCATATGCTAATTCGGCTGTCTGGGAAACCTCCTGTTAGGCCAATAGCACTGACATGGAGGCAGCAATGAAGTTTGGAGATTCTTTATTATGTGGGTCCACTGTCTAGGATACACAGGCCTGCTTCTGGTGGAACTATTCTCCAGACGTACTGGTTTCCATCTTTTCTCCATTCCCATTGTTCCTGTCTAATCCTACAGTCTTAAGAAATAGTGTCCTGTGCCTGGGGAAAATGTAGGGTAGTTTTAGAGTCTTAGAGCCCTGCTCCCTACATGGCAGCCCTTCCTTTCCTCAAAAGAAATAAAGACCTAGCTTGCATCAGTTTGTAACCAAGGAAGGACAGAAAAAAAGAAGAAGAAAAAAGCAGGAAAAATACAAAGGAAAAACATAAAAAGATAACTGAGAGGGGCTGAACAGCAATAACCAAGTCAGACCTTGAGGTCACCTGGGCGCCATATTTCTGCTATTAGCAACTGAGGGGCATATTATCAAGGGGGTTTATCTCTGCTTTTTTGGCTTTAAAAGACAAGAAAGCGGAGATAAAATTATCTCCCTATTACGTAGCTGTCGCTAACACCAGTTAGCGACAGCTAGTAGGAGATAGCGACCATCTTTGGCCCTGCTTTGCATGTCAGTGAAATTTATCACTAATGACATGCAAAGTGGACGTGCCAAGATGTTAGCGACTGGAAACAGTCGCTAACATCGCTATCTCCTATTACCAACTTTTGGAGATATTCGCGCTAAGCGCGATTATCTCCAAAAGCTAACACCTGCCCCTGAGCAGTTCTTAGCCATGTTATCCAATGGTAGGTGGATAACATGGCTAAGAGCATTAGCTCGGTAATGCATGAATATCGCTGACTTTTCAGCGATATTCATGCATTTCGGCCGATTTTTATCACTTAGGACATAAACCTTGATAATAGCAAGGTTCCTAAGCGATAAAAATCGCCGCAGCTCGTGATAAAAATATTGCCGCTAAGCCAACATAGCAATAATTATTGCTAGTTGTTGGTAATATGCCCCTGAGACTTTATGAGAGTGTGTGCCACTCTCTGGCCAGCTGTGTCATCCCTTCTTTAGTCAGCATTCATATGGTTGTGTGCTCCAATGAGTTGGTTGCAGTCATCACTGTTTGAAGAGTTGCTACTGTCTTCACTTTCATTTTCAGTGATCGAATATTTTTCATTTGGGATGTAGAATTACTTAAAATGAGAGGCATTTCGGGTTATCGTATGTGAGCCAACCACTGCCGTTATCATGGTATCCTTCACCTGGGTGACAGTTAGTGGTGACTTTATGAAAGGGGTGTAGGATTTTCGGTTGTGTCATTGACACACTGACACCAGAAATCCAGGTGATATGTTGGAGGACACTACTTGCCATCAAAAGCAAACAAACATCGATCTTTGACCACAGTGTTGTGGTGATACTTACAGGATTTCCTTCCTATTAGGACAGTTGCGTCTGACTTTATCTCCTGAATATAAGTTTCAATAGGCCCTTTCCTGCACATAGTGTTGCAGTAATCTTGCAGGATTGGACAGAGGGCATGACCTACTGATAACTGACTCTCTTAATAGTTGACATGAAATTTTCAGTCGTGCCATTGTCTTGAGGCCAGAGACATATGATTTTCCCGTGACCTGTTCGTAAGCACTCCACAAATCTCTGATAATAATTTTCTGAAAATGAAGGTTCATTATTAGTTTTGAAAATATGCCATGCTGCGTGGATTTCATTGAGCACAGGGATAACTTTTGCTAATGATATAGTCGACAGCCAGCACAACTAGGGAAAACAAAAAAATCTCAAATGACCACTAGGAGGTATTTTTTGTTGTTAAGTGGCCCATAGAAGTCAGCAACCAGTATAGACCACATGTCATCCGGAAGGTCAGCCATCTCTAGCTTCTCAGGTCTTGTGGAGTTCCTTGTGCTCTGATATATGTGAAAAGTCTAGACAGTGATGTTCACTTGAGGGTCTAATTCTGGGAACTTGATGGCTTTCATGGGCAGGGTTGACAATCCATCTGTGTAGTTATTCTAGTTCCCTGTTGAAGGATTCCTTGTTCAGTTACTGACAATTCCTCTTGCATGTTTTTGAATGCCAGCATTCTCCGTTTTAAATCCCTTCTAAATAATGGCTGTTGCTGTTACCATTTATCCATCTTTGCTTCTTCAGAATCACTTTCCCAACTGTGCAATCATTTTGTCACTCTGAGGCCAGTTCATCTATGAAAATGTATGCAGGAGTTGATTAGTTGTATTACTGGTGTGAGGAAGTGAGTGGGAATAGAGAGAGAAACAGTGATGTTGGATATCACTACTCTAATTCGTCAATCTGCTGGATACCGGCCTCTACTCTGAGGATGCTGATGTTTGCTGGTTCACAGTGATTACATACAGACATATCTATAATACAATATCTCTGAAAAGACCCTTGCTGTAACAAATGTTGTATCTCTAGAACATTTCTATTCCTCAGGCACTCTGGGATACTGCTCCAACTCTGGGTTTCCTAGTCTGAAATTCATAGGAAGTCAATGATGTACTTAAGTTTTGTCATAAACACACTCCCTTCTCTGATAAGGATGTCTATCTATTGTTGTGGGAGGACACACACTCTGGTTCTAATATAAATTCAAAGTTGTTTCTGAAACTCCAATCTAAAAAACCATTCACTCTGGTTATAAACGTCACATTGATATCCTTTAATTGTTTTTATCCTAGGCATGTACCGCTACTTTAAATACAATAAATGTATTGTGAAAATATCAATAGACTTTTAACGTAATGAGGATCCTTTCTGTTCCTCATTTAGATTAGCATGCAATGTGAAAAACAGAATATACTTTATTCTCCTTCAAGGTTTACATTTTAAATGCACTTTAAACTATTTCATTCTGTTTCCAAAGTACAATTACACTTGATAAAGTACTTCTATGTTTTCCACTTCTTCTTTAAATATGGTTCCAAAAGAAAACAGCCTCCTAGTTCACACAAAATGTAGCAACAATATCACGACTTCAACAAAAATGAATCTCTATTGCCCAGCAAGTACATTATGAACCACAATGAAACTTATAAATAACTTCAAAATATATTGAAAGTTCAGTGGCTTCATAAGAAATTTAGTTTGTACTGGGGGGGTGTGGCTACAGTCCACAACATGGTGGATGCGTGCTAGAGGAGCTTCCGGACATGCCTGTTGAATCCTGCAACCATCCAGAGCTTGACGGCCCAGATCTAGGCCCACTCTTCCCCAAAACAGCTTTGCCTCTCTTGAGGGAGAAGAAAAGGACCCTTCAGGATTGCGCAGAGGTGGGCAGGTGGTTCCATTTAACATTAAATAATTTCCATTTGAACGGACTGTAAATAGTGGGAGCATTGCCGGAGTTGGTATGCCTTTCAGATAACAGGCCAATTTCGTTACCGAAGCATTGCAGGCACCGTGAATGGTAACATTTTTGGAAACTAGTGACTTTCTTACAAAAGAGCCACATTCCTTTCCAGCAAGGAAGACCTTTTTGTTGCCACGTTCAAAACAGTAAGAAAAAGAGAGTGACCATAGTTCATGAGTGAAGCTGTCTCCTAGAGGCTCATATCTACCGACAGGGAAATGTTTCATGCAGGCTGTGAATTGAAATGTTGAAATCGGCAAAGATATTGCGACATGACCTTACCATGCAGCTGAAGGTTGTTTCTGTTATAGTGAAAGGGAGCTGTTCTAACTTCTCGAGATGTAACGTTATGTAGGTTGAGTCTTTATTCGCTGTGAACCATTGTTTATGTGTCAGATTTTAAGGCATGAATAGGTGGCTGGAATTAAGGTTTTCCATCCCAGATGCTACCGATAAGAAGTTCCATGTATCCTGTCATTTCGCGGCTCTTAGGAAATATCATATCTTGATGTGCCGACGATAACCATTACGACAAGAACGCTACAACAGAATATCATCTGTCTGTAATTCCGGTACCATTTCTTACTAGGTAACTGTTGTAGATTAATCAGCCGAATTTGATTATCAAACATCGCGTAGATTACGGCAGGTTAACACCCCTTTTTATTCGATCCTAAGAATCTTTCTACTTCTCATCTCTTCAAATACTGGATATTAATCATCAGTTAAAGGTCACCTACGTCTGGGACCTGATTGCGCTTTGACCGTACAGCGATATCTCTTGTGGCCCAGCTTCCAAATCCGTATTCCACTGGGTCATCGCACATTTATCCTTTTTTTAGCCTGTTTCTAATAAATCAATTGGACGCATTCAGCAGTAGACGCACACCGAAGTAAGCGAACAGCACATCGCTGTGATTTGTTTTTACTCTACGAGTCTAATCAGTGGCTTTTTCCATAAGAAGGCGTTGTTAATACGCCGAAACGCGCGTCAATAAAAGTAAAAGACAAAGATTACCACTTATACATTGTTGTGTATATTTTTAAACATTTATTTATTCTTATGAATATTGCTGATGATTGAATGTAATTTTATATTGTATTTTGTTGTTATATTTTTGTTTTTAGAATTAAAGGCATAATATATTTTTCACATGGTTTCTCTGTCTGTTACTCTCCGATTTATTACTATTGTGATTTTAATTAAATAATTGCTTAGGAATTTATTCGCTCATACTGGAATTAAGGTAGCACCAAGGAACGTGACTATTCTTAAGGGTCTGAAGGGTCCAGATAAACTACATTATGGTTCTAAGCTGGTTTTGCCCATGGTGCATTGTAGACATGTCACTTTGACACAGATGACACAATGGTATCAAGATTGTTAAATGCGAGAAGACAACGTATTAATATTATTATTACCAACAGCAAGCACTTTATCGAACTTATCTTGATCAATTTGTCTTAAATGTGCAGAAGCTACCTTTTTTGACAATTTCCAAATTTCATTATATTTAACATAATAATGAATATATAGAGAAATATGTTGTTACACTGGAGATATTGTGGCGTGTTCTAACCATTTTTTTTCTTTAGGGTTTTATATAGCGTGAACTTGACCCAAAGATATCAGATATCAAAGCACTTTACATATGGCCGGGATGCCCGCCACCCCCTCCCAACACCAATTCCCAATGGGAGAAGACAGACACAGGTTTGAACTTTTGGAAGGCGGGGGGGAGTTACCCCCCCGGCCGTATTTATTAAAATATGAAACAAAATTTAAAACATTAAATAAAAGTTTCATGAATTATGTACAATTTTACTTTTACATTTTGATGAAGACATGTTCTTTGGCTAACCTTAACAGATCTCTAATACAAAGGTTTCCTAGCCGAGTCTAGCATCCTGAAAATGCATATATTTTAAGTTAAAATTGTACATCCTAGCATTAAGGGCCAACGGCAAGGTCTTAACCGGTGTCAGATCCCTACTACCAAAAAATCCCGCCCTCATGGTGTGAGTGGCGCATGCGCAGAGGACTTTACCCTCGTTGCCAACTGTAACTTCCCTTGTCGTGGGGGCCCCCTTTCACTCGACGCCATCTTAAAGGTCGTCCGAGTTCCCGTGTGAGGTATCTGTAGGAAGGACAGCATGGACTCCCCCCCATCCCCACACTCTCTTCCGCCGGAGCGGATATCCGGCCCCCGGGAAATTCGTAGGAGGGGCATCTATCCGCCTCCCCCCTGGGAGGGGCCTATGGCCGTCTCCCCCTAGGCGACCCATCCTTAGTGGGTGCCGCCTCCCCGTGGAAGGGGCCAATGGCCGCCCCCCCCTGGGCGCTCCCATCCATTCTGGGTGGCGCCCCCCTCTAGGGACCTTGAAATTACTGCTCACCAATCATGACCTTACCGCCACAGGCCGGATAGTTGACCGACTATCCGGACCCCCCACTCCTCCTAAAGGTCATGCTTTCTCAAACCCCTTAACCATGCTATGAAGTCTCCTATGAGTAAATCATTCCCCTCCCTGGACAGGTGAACCCCATCATTCAGATACATGTGATCACCCCGAATACACCCGTGAGGAATGCTATGCAACTGCGCGGAGCGAAACAATTTCTCAATTTTGTTGTTGACCCTCTTCACTGAGTGGTTCAACGCTGACACTGAAAGACCCCCCCGCCAAATCTTCCTGGGGACCATGTGGGACCAGGCAATCGTGCACCCCGGGAGCTTCTTAGCCAACCAGCTAACTGCCGACAGGATGTGTTCTAATAACACTCGCCTTCCCAGCTTCACTAAGTCATTGCCCCCCAGGTGTACTATGACTACAGATGGCGGTGACCTTTGCCGCCCTAAGAGACCCTCCAAAAACGACTGAAATTGGTCAAAACAGAGGCCGCCCTTCCCATGGAAGGTCACTCTGTACCCGTATTCCCCAGATGCGTGAATCGCGTCACCTGCCTTGAATACGTCCCCGGCGCGCCTCACATATGAGTGGCCCATGACCCATACCACTCTCTCTCCAGTCGGTGATCCTCGACCGCTGGTCTCCTGATGTTGGGTCGACTCCCAATTCCGCCCCGCGTGACAGGCTTGCGAAACTGTAATTCAAACAAAAGACAAGGAGCGTGAGTGCATGTCAATTGATTTTTACAACATGTGCAATTGCACATACCTTTTGAAGCAGTTCGAGGACCAACGGCCTAGCTGTTTCACTTCCTCCGCACTCTGACCCCGGGCCGTAGCCTCAGTAGCAGCCCCTATCCTAAATGAGTGGGCCCCAAAATCGCACGGGTCCATGCCCGCGGTAGCGATTGTCATTCCTAGCACCCTCTGAAACTGAAATTTCGTCAGTGGGGTGCCATCATTGTGCCTAAGCAGGTTCCCCCCCATGTAGCCGTCCTCTGTGCCAAGTATTCCTCTAAACACTTTATCGGACAAGTGAGAGACCCTCGTGCTCGCTGCACGACAACACTATCTCCCATAGTTTCCTGGTCTGTCTTGGACCTGGCTATCGAGATTACCATCGAATCACCCCTTATTTGTACGTGATCCCTGCACAAGCCTCCCTTCATATCCTTCTTGTTCCTTGCCACGAGTTCGCTTACCCGCATAGCCCCATAGAATGCCAAGGCGAAAGCTGCCCGGAACAGAACTGTTTCGAAAGGGGAGGAGCACGTCTCATCCAGCTTTGCTAGAAGCCGGGACAATCTGTATAAGCCAATCGGGCGCCTTGTATCTTGCTTGCGACCCTCGAGGCGTTGCCAGCCGCGGAGTGCCTTCCTAACCAAGAAGGACTCCGTCGGATCACTTATGCCGTGCAGCTGTGCCATGAACGAAATGGCCGCCCTATGTCTATTGGCCGTTGCCTCCGATCGCCCTTCTCTGTGCAGCGCTACCAGGAACCCCAGGAAGGATCCCTCCTGACCCCAGCTCTGTCTTCCTGTTGGACCCAAAAATGTGCAGTAGGAACGAAACGCTCCTTCGTAAGCCTTCCTTGTCCTGGGAGCTAAGCTGGCTGCCACGAGGTCTTGTAATCCGGGGTACCGATTAGCCATAGCGCTTCGGGGAACGGTGCCGCCACTAGGTCCGCTGTGGGTAGATAGCCCCTGAAAGCCTGCATGTGTGAACGAGAGAGTGCATCAGCTGCATTATTCAGTACCCCTGGCACATGTTTTGCCCTGAACTGTACATTCAATTTCATGCAACGTAAAACAATTTCTTTTAACAATCTCAAGATCCACTTGCAGTGGCCTGCCTGCTGATTAATGCACTCAACCACACTCATATTGTCAGACCAAAACACCACTGAGCGGTCCCTAAAGTCGTCTGGCCATGCCATCAGAGCAACCCAAATGGGAAATAGCTCCAAGAACCCAATGTTACCTGTCAGACCGCAGGAGTGCCACCACGTCGGCCATACTTGCGCCGACCATCGGTTACCAAAGATGGCGCCAAATCCCACGCTCCGAGCTGAATCGGTCCACAAACCTAGTTCATCCGATGATGCTGGTGGTTTGTTCCACACAACTCGACCGTTGAAGTCCGCCAGAAATGCCAACCAAATACGCATATCCTGGCGAACTTCTGCCGACAGTCTCGTACGGTGGTGTCCCTTCTTGAGGCCAACCATAGCTTGTGCAATAGAGCGTGAGAAGGGGCGGGCCATTGGTATCACCCTCAAGGCAAAGTTAAGCTGACCCACTGTTTGCTGTAACTGGTGCAGGGTCACTTTCTCCTTGCTCAGGCATTGCGTCAAGGAAGCCCTAAACTTGGCCACCTTTTCCATTGGTAAACGGGAACACCCTTCCACAGAATCGAGCTCTATTCCCAGAAACTCCAGTGAAGTAGATGGTCCAACCGTCTTACCTGGTGCCAATGGGACTCCGAAGTCCCGCATGAGGATGCAGAAGTCCCGCAGCGCCTGCGCACATTGCGTATTGCCGGCCGCTCCCAAGAACAGGAAGTCATCTAGATAGTGCATAACGTGCCTATGCCCTGTGGCCTCGGTGAATACCCACTCTAAAAAACAGCTGAACATTTCAAAATAGGCACAAGAAATGGAGCAACCCATAGGCATGCATTTATCCATGTAATAACTTCCTTGAAGCGCAAAACCTAGCAAACACTGGTCCCGCGGGTGTACCAGGAGCAACCTGAATGCCGACTCGATGTCCGATTTCGCCATTAGTGCTCCCGGGCCCAGATGATTTAAAATGGCAACGGCATCGTCGAACGATGCGTACTGAACCGAACAAATATCCGGGTCGATAGCTTCGTTCACCGAGGAACCCCTTGGGGCAGACAGGTTGTGAATGAGTCTAAACTCCCCTGGGTCTTTCTTTGGAACTACTCCTAGTGGTGAACACACAAAATCTGCCACCGGCGGGCATTGAAAAGGCCCCGCCACCCGCCCCAGGCTGACTTCTTTGGAAATTTTCTTTGCTGCTACGCTTGAGTTAGGTTGGACAGATAACTGATTTTTACAAAAGGAGTTCCCCCGAAAATCCCCCGCCGGGATGTTGAAGCCATATAGGAATCCATTCCTCAAAACCCCGGCGGATACATGATCAGGGTATTTGTTCAACCAAGGAGTCAGAGCCATGATGTCGACCGGTGTAGGCAATCGGTTACCCTGCATCACCTCACTCTTGCTTAGACCCCCCTTTTCCTCCCGCTCCGCTGTTCTTCGATCTACAGCTACTCTCCGGGTGTGAGGAGTTCCCACAGCCCGCACACGCATGCCTGAACCTACATGTTCCCTGGGGCCTGTTACAGTTGCCTCTATTGAAGCCCCAACAAACCCCACGCTTGCCACCATTTCCGCCGGTCTTGGGCTGAAATTCCCCACCGGCGCTTGCTCGAAAGGGCAACGCAGGCTTTTGGCGAACTGACCCCGGCCCGCTCCCGCCCGGCGAGGACGTACCCGCCGCACCAGGCAAGAGCTGCTTGTGCCATGACACTGAGTCGAGGCAGTCCCAGGTCAAAGTTGTATCAAACTCCTTCGCTTTTCTGAATTTCATGTCATATCCTTTCCACTCGTCCCCCCCATACATGGTATAAAAATCCATAATCCTATTCTGGTAACAGGACAACTCGGTCATCACTTCCGGCTTTCGTTCACCCATGACTGCCGTAAATATCGAAAAGGCCTTTACCCAGTTCGCTACGGTCTCATCGACCCTAAATTCCGCCATCTTGGCCCGCCATACACTGGGGTGCCATAAATCTTTCTGGGATTTTGCATATTCCATCTCACGATGGTCAGTCAACAATGAAAACATATTCACATATTTTTCCCCCCATATCATTTCTTTTGTGGCCGCTGGGCCACCCTTTCGCTCCTTGAAGGTAATGAACCTTCCCCTGCCATTGGCAATGGGTGCTTACCCGGTTCAACCGTCGTGTCCGCTGTTAGTCTAGCCTCCTCGGCCGGGTCCCCCGCGGCCACTGCCCCCCCCCCCGCTTTCTTGAGCCAGGGTAACACTGCCGCTAACTGGATGGCCAGTTCCGGGGGCATCTGATCATCATTAACAGGGGTAATTACAACCGGGATTGGTAGCCCTATATCTGAACTTGGTACAGGGCTGTCCGCCGGTGTGATGGGGGCGGATGGGAGCACCTCAGGAACCGGAATCTCCCCGGAAGCCGCCCTCCTCTTAATACGCTTCCGCCGACCCTCAGGGACGACTCCCGGCAAGGCCGGGCCTATTACCTTCTTAGGTCGGCCTGAGTTGTTGCTCTGGGCCGCTAACTGCTTTTTAACTTCGGCCAGACCTCGACCGATCGAATCAACTTTACCGAGTTTTCGGTCCATGATCGCCATTCGGTTCGACAAGGTGCGCAGTATCTTCTCCAGCTCGGAGCTCTTTCCCGCTTTTTTGCCGGCCATAGCTTCGTTTACACCGCTCCAGTCAATCAACGAGGTCCCAGATCCTTCACACTCCAGATCACTGAAAGAGAAACAACAAGATTACAAGTTCTCAAAATTGCCGCTTGTTCCGTCGAGGGCTCACGCGCAACGAGGGGTGCAGCCTTCAGAGCACAGGAACAAGAGGACGCTTCTTCGGATTCCCGCTCAATTTAGCCGTCTGCGGGAGGGCGGGGACCCTCCTCAGGTACGCCTACTGGGGCGTGGTCTTCCGTGCGGGTGTCTAGGACAACCCCTCCTGGGCGGGAAAGGGCGCGCCCCAGCTACGCCACTTCGGGCATACCAGCCGGGCCACGCCCCCCGCCCAAAATGGTTTCCCGGAGGGATCGGGGCACCCAACCATACGTTCGGGGGGACCGAGTGGTCGCCCCTTTCCATGAGCATCAGTTCTGTTACACAAGGACACATTCAATTTTGCTAGGCATGGGGAGATTACGTGATTTGTCCAGAATCACAGGACTTTGAGAGGCATTGCCGAGACTCGAACCCGGATCCCCAGCTTTAAGATCGACCTCTCTAGCTGTTAGGCCACATACTCTCCCCAACCATTTTTGACTCAACCATTGTTGACTTAACTTTTCTACTGAATAGGATTTTAAGATCTAAACCTAAGTTTAACTGAGATAAAATCCTAACTTTATGACTTTCGGTATTCACAAAGGGCATTTAGGAGTAGTGAAGTTAGGGATAAGAGCAGAAAATGACAGAAGTATTACAAACTTAACTTGTGGGATGTTTAAACTAAAAGTAGGAGACAATTGTCCTCCGCTAAAAGGATGCCATAAGACAAAGTTACATTTTCCCAGAATATTGCTTTAATGGTGGACTGTATGTCACCCTCAATTTGTATATCCAAGTCATATACCCTGTCTAGTGGGGCTGCATGCCTATCTGGGGTTTCACCTCTAACAAATGAATTAGTTGCTCCCACTGCCAGAAACTCCTGGAAATTCTGGTACACGACGGTCTTGAGTCCCTTTTTGGTGTCACATATTCATCTTGCCTGTGCTCAGATTGCCCTCCTCTCTCATACTGCTTTTTAGATGAGTCCTGTGAGGGGTGAGAGAATGTGTATCAGAACTCAGATACTTGTCTGGGGCCTTAATTTTGGAGCAAGCATGAAAATCGCAGTGCTTCTCACAGGGCTCTGGAGAAGGAAAGCATCCACAAGGTTTACCTTTCGGTTGATGTTTATATTTATTTCATGATTTTTTAACAAACTCATATTTTTGTTTGGTGTTCTTGTCTGTACTAGGTTTGCCAAGAGGTCAATTTGTTGGTCTGGTTCCCAAATTTGTGCATTAAGAATGTGTACACATCAGCAATAATTATAGGTACCACACATTCATGGTCAAACAGTGTGACTGCTGTGAACCTCTGGCAAATAGCCAGTGATGCTGCTTCACCTATAATGTTAGAAAGAAGGATTGAGGACACCACAGGAACATTTCCCATTAGTTTCCTCCCCAAATCAAGGGCGGCAGCTACCCCATGCTTGTTCTGTGTTTGTTTTAACACATCAGGCAAAACTGACATAGACAGAGTGCCACAAATAATGGTATAGACAGCTGCAAAGATTGTCCTCCACGTTTTCCAGATACCTATTCTGGGAACTATTCCGTGGGGTATGCGCAAAGTCAATATTCTGTGCTTGTCTCGTGTTCCAAACACCGCTTGGTCATTCTTTTGGGAGAACCAAAATTGAATTTCCACATGATTAGTGTGAATTCTGGAGCAATAAAAAGTCTGTGTCTCGTGGTGGCACGTGCTGTGTGTCTTAATACTGCGCTCACTCTCACGATTGTGTGCCATGCTTCATCATAGGGCTGCTACAAAACACTCCGGCGCAGCCAACGCCTGGGGTAGAGCAATAGGGTGGGGGAAGACAATACAACATGAAAAAAAAAACAATGATTTCAAAAGTGACTGGGAACACCGGAAGTGAAAGTGCAGCGTGATGTAGGTTAAAACTAGCTTGGAGGTGTTTGTGTGCCTAAACTTCATTCCTGGACCCTCCGGCTACGGTTAAAATCATGAAGCATGGTGGTGATAGGGAGATGCATTGTGCTCCTTACACCCCTCCTTACTGCCAGGTGGTCGACATGTTTCGACAGTGTGTATGTGCCCCTCGATTAGGTTCATGCCAGCCTTCTTCAGGACTCTGCCGGTCCCAGTGTAAATGTGCAACTTTCTCACCTCTGTTCGAGATGAGAGGGTGCCAGAACCCCTAATTCTGTGTCAGAGGGAATTCCTCAAAAATAGTCGTGGAATTTACTGAAAGGAACAAGGGGATAAGAGATATAACAAGTAAAGAGATCAGAAGGAATGATCTTCCTTGTGTTTTTAAATCTATATGTATAAGTATACATATACACTAGTGCGTGACCTCTTTGAACACTCATTCCACCACAGAACTGGGTTCATGACCCTAAAAAACTCTTATTAATCGGAGTAAAATGAATAACTCTCAATCAGCCCTTCATGCATGCTGCCTACTAGGTAGGCGTAAATTCTAGCATTGCGGGCACCATACCATATCCTCGTACAATAACAGCAATAGTAGGGGTTCGGTGTGGCCTCACTCACCGAGTTTCGCTCTAATTTATATGAGAAATGGCAGTAGGCAAGGAGAGACCCCCTATAGTCACACTCTATGGGGGGAGAGAAGTCACAGGTAAAAAAGACATTTTCATGGTTAATGGTCATAAGGTATCATGATGTAATCAAATAATATAAAAATAATACAAAAGGAGTCATCTCAAATGGATCGCGCACACCTCTTACATGATAAAGTGGTAGCTCATTGTTCAGCCCCAACATAGTGCAGTTGTTAGGATATACTGAATGCTGTGTCTACGCTCGTAATAAAAGGTCTCAGACGAAATCGAGTTTAGAGCCATGAAACCTGACAAAGCAGCGACGTAGCCGCTTAATGGGAGAGGATTACTCCCAGGAGCTCTAGTAATAGCTCGTAAACCATACATGGCCTTAATTAATACTGCCCTCACTCACACGATTGTGGACATGCTTCTTCATAGGGCTGCTACAAAACACCCCGGCGCAGCCAATGCCTGAGGTAGAGCAATAGGGTGGGGGAAGACAATACAACACAAAAGAGAAACAATGATCTCAAAAGTGCAACAAATTATACCAATTTGATCCTGGATAAACCATAAAAAGAAAACTGCAATTTTTAAAAAACATATTCTTGTATGACTGGATTTATACCAACTAATACATCTCATGCTTAATTTCGCCCAGGAATATTTGGGAAGATATGAAGGATTACACAACAATTTTGGAGATCACACTCATACTCACTACATGATGTATGGCAGTGTGAGCAGTTGAATTTTTTCAAATAGAAAATAATTTATAACATGCACTCCATATGCTTTGAATAATCACTGTGTGTGATCAGAATGAGCATTTGATAAATGAATTAGAGCTATACCTCAAACAACTTAATTGCAAGTTGGGCTTCAGGTCGGGATGCAGCACTGAGACTGCAGCATAACGACTATTGCTGAGAATGCAGTTGCAATATAAAGCAGACCACTTCATAGTCGATCACTTTCCCTACTGTTGGTCAGGTTAGGTTGGAGTGGGAATATTACCCTGGCTGCTTCAGTGTCCAACACTTTCCATACTGTTGCTTATGTTAGATTAGGGATAGTAAATCTAACTCCTCCAAAGTCCAGCACTTTCCTTACTGCTGCTTATGTTGGAGTTCTGACCCTACTGTTGGCCAGGTTGGTGTGGGAGTAGTAAATTTGACCCCTCCAGTCTATTTTTTATCTGATTTGCTTTCAAAATAGTTTTAATATATATTACTTGTATTCATATTAAAAGTTAGATTAATTTCACTTTTTATATTTAGTAGTAATCAGATTATTTTAATGTTATAATGGTATAATTTGTCTTTATTTTGTTGCATATTTAGTTTTTATAATTATAATTGATTAACGTTTTTATGTTTAAATGATATACTTTGTTGTATTATGTTTATTTATTTCAATTATTTGAAAGTAAGTATTTTTATTTTATGTTTGTAAATTATATACCTTAATATAGTTTTATTCTCTACATATATTTTTTATAATGTACGGTTATTTTTAAGTTAGTAAATGTTTTAAAGTTAATATAGAGTATGATAGTTAAAATTCTATATGTTGGCATATTTCTTGACGATATTGTTGTATTCTTTAAGTTTATTGTTGATATTTTTTAATTTATATACAAAATATGTAAAGTCATTATTTGTGTGTGATATTGTTTTGGTGGTATATTTGTCGGAGATATGTTTGTTGGTGCTATTTCGATATATAGACCACATTATGTCAGAGATTATCATCTTGAACCCCTCACCTGCTCTCACCCTTTCTAAGAACATTCATTCCACAGAATCCTTCTTCGGTTTCTTTCGTGCCACCACTGTGCTTGTTTGGGTTATCATCTATCCAGATGTAAACTCACAGCAAATATATTATGGCTT
Source organism: Lissotriton vulgaris (assembly GCF_964263255.1). NCBI lineage: Eukaryota > Metazoa > Chordata > Amphibia > Caudata > Salamandridae > Lissotriton > Lissotriton vulgaris. The sequence continues at coordinate 885,403,959 of NC_141689.1, read as the reverse complement.
AATAAATGATACCCAGTTCTATTGATTGTTCCTTGCCTCACCTGATTGCCTCATCAGAACACGCAATATGGCTTGTGCAATGTTTTACATTGAGCTAATGCAGTCAAATATTGTGTAATACCATTTATTATCAGATGTCCTGTGGCAAACTTGACTCAACGTTGATCAGGTATAGTTAATGCAGAGAGGCTGTTATTTTCATTAGAAACTTTTATCTTGTTTAATACCAGAAAACTGCATATTTACTTCAACTGGGTAGACTGAATCCATTAACGTGAACTGTGGTTATATTTTTTCATCAAAGCATCTGTGTCAAAATATGCAGCAAAGGCATAAAATCATTATTCTTAGCCAAAGTACTTCAGAAAAAACAAATTGAAGTTAAATATGGGGTCTTTGTATCTGATAATTGATGTTTTTCCTGTCAATAAACCTAAGAGTGGAAATATGTTCTTAGGTAGTGCAGGATCCAATGTGTGGTTTTATGTGAATTTAAGGTGGGAAATTTAGTGCCTCATTTATGGGGTCCCTTGCGGTACTTTTGCGCTGCAGGAACGTCACTTTTTTGACGTTCCAGTGACAGAATGTACTGCAGCATATTTACAAGGCCACGTAAAGCCACTTTACGTGGCTTTTCATGGCCTAGTAAATATGTGCCCCTTTCACGCAGAACACTGCGGAAAATGGGGCGTCAGTGGGTGTTCCCAGCAACACCCATGGAATCTGAAGCATTCTCAGATTTATGAGGAATCATAAACCTGGGAAAGCGTCAGATTCTAACGCCACCCTTGGGTTAAGAGGTGCACCTAGAAAAAATATCCTTATTTTTCCCTGTTTTCACTCTTTCTGTGTGCTGCAATTTTCAGCACATACAGAAAGAAAAAAACACATCTCATGATTATTTTTGTGCAGGAAGGTGTGCCTTCCTGTACAAGACAATCACCCCTACAACCCAGGCACCCTTGCACCATGGTGCAAGGGTGCTTACGTTGGTGCATGGAAGCATATTGTGCACCAGCGCAGGATAAAGGGCCGGAATGCGCCATATTTTATAGATAGAACGCATTCCTGTCTTTTTCTTGCGATGCAGGGCAGAGCACCAAGATCCCTTGTGGAGCTGCCCTTCACCCAAATCTTATAGATGAGGCCCTCAGTGTTTTTTTGTACTGACTTAAGACCTCCCTCACTGTTTTTCACTTGTGGTGTTCATCTCTTTTATATTACATGGGATTCTTCAAACAATGCCCTACGTAGAGTAGCTCTGTTTATGTTCCTAGTCCTTTATTTATCTCTATGTGCCTATTTGCCTGTGATGTTGGTTCCATTCCCATTTCTCTTCTATGTTTTTATTTTATGTGTACTGTTGTGTATCGATTTAGATTCCGTATGCATTTTTCCTGATTCATGCCCTTATATAGGTATAATTCACATTGCCCTTATATAGGCATAGAAATCCAGTCCTTATTTAGGCATAGCCCATGCTACCCAAATACAGGCTACACTACTTCCATCTGTTCATCTATGTCACAACGATTTCTTGGAAAACCAGACTCTTTAGCAGAAGGGACTTCCCCTAGCCTGGATATTGATTTCTCCAAGAAACTCATTATTATGCATGAACAACTATTCCTTAGGGGTTCATTCATGACGTTCATATGCCCGACTTTACGTCAAAGTTGGTATTCCTAAACACCTTCAAGGTATAAATATACCTTCACTTGCTATAGCAAAGCATGGTGTGGTTCGGTGCAGTTCGACTACCTACTTGCACGACGCTGCACGCTACAGCAAGTGCCGATGGAAGCCAACTCTCTAGCTGACGCACTGACCAGAAGCTGTCATCTCCTGCTGATAAATCCAGTTCCAGTGTTTCTGACTCCCCTTGTGGGGTGTTGGGAAATCGAGTCAGCGAAAGAGATACCAAACTCTCTCTTTCTAAGGTATGGAGCTGATTAGAACCTAGAGAAATCTTCAGCAATTCTTGGCAGAACTAAACCTATGCTAAAAGACAAACACCTACTTCTTCCCTGGTACTAAACCGAGGTTCGGTACAATGGAGTAGGCGTGTTTTAGAAGCACCAGTTGAGTATTTAAGCCTGTGTTATTTATGTAAGTATTTTTACATCCCGTATGCTATTACAGTATTATTTTATATTACTGTTCTCACTGTACGCATTATACTTCGCATTCTGTCTAACAATTGTAGCATTTCACCTCTCTTGAATGAGAAAGAAGACTGTTCAATAAACCCCTTTTATTGAAACGCCCGTCTCTCTATTTCTGTGCAACTCTGTAGAAACGAAGCATGCACGATTGACTGAGTAAAATAGTTATCTATTGTTTCCACGACTCTGAAGATATATTTCAATCCTTGGGGATACAAAGTTGTCATGTTTATACAGTTGTCAGGAACTAATCCCTTCTTGTGTATTTGAAAAAGTTTCTAGTGACCTCTGAGCTAGCTGGCACACACAATTAAGTTCAGTATACTCGATAGAGACATACTGACCTCAGTCCTATGTCAAATCTATAGTGTATATTTTTCCAATGCGCAGAGCCTATTGGGAATATAGGAACTACACTACATGGCACCCAACGGTTTGGTAAGGCACTACTTTAACACTAGATACTAATGTAACTCAGTCGTGCTTTTTTCAGAGACCCCTTTTCCCGTAAATACTCCAACAGATGTCTGTAGTGGGTAAAAGGATAATATCCGCCATAGCTGAGTAGGACGAAAATCCTATATATTAGTTTTTGGTTTGTTCAACGTTGTTCCAAAATGTTGTGCACCTTATCTTTGTTTCCTTGAAACTTGCTCTTCAATTTTTCATTATACAATGTTGAATAACGGCAACAACACCGAAACCAGTGGAGCTGCGGCTGATCCAGCTGATGCAGCTTTTAACTTCACAGGTTTCCAAGAAACCGTTGAGGATGCTATATGCATTCCTCTAAATTTAAGGAAAGCCATCACTAGAAAACCTATAAAACATGGCCTAATATCAAGAGGTGGTAGGGCAGTTTTTGTGATAGAGGCACATGAATAACACCAGACAGAGGTATTCTATTCTTGGATAGTCTTCCCTGAAGCAAATCCAGTAACACATTTGTTTCACTTCTACAAAGAAAATGAACCACGGAGAAATACATTCCTTTCAAGGATATAGAAATTCCACTCACATACCAGGAGCATGAGCTCTGGTTTAAAGGCGCCCTAAAACATTTAAATCACATTACCAGGCTCAGTCCACTAGGTAGACCAGGAACAACATGGTTGGCCATAGCCGGCTACACACCTGTCCCTGACATTGAAGCAATGTCGGATGATAAATTACTTAGTAATATACAAAGATTAGTAGAATTATACAGTTAAAACACAACTGCCTGAAAGTACTAAAAAGGTCTTTACTAAAAACACTCCTACTCCTTCTAAAAAGAAGTGGGAAAACACTAAACACACTTCTAAAGAGAAGCCTTCTCAATCCAGAGGTAGGTCTCCTCAAAAGAAGCCCTCTGAAAGGAGGTATAACCTCAGAATTGGGGATAATTCGTACCTTTCAGACTTCGTCACAGAAATACGAAAGAAGAGGACAGTCAGAAAACAACGAAGAATGTGTGAAGTCCAAAGACAATCAACACATTCAGAAAAACAAGAAACCTCATTTAACCAAAAAGAAGGTAGTAGGTCTAAAAATCAGACATGTCAAGGATCTTGAGGACACAACTCAAGAACAGAGAATGGGCTCAGACAATGTTGGACAGCGCAGCAGAAGTCACAATAGCTCACCAGAACCTGAAGAACCATCTGGAGACAGTGTACTTGAAGGAATTTATTCAAGTTGAAACTGCAGATACCAGGGTTAGTTCGCCACATAGGTTATATGAGATAACACTCCGGATGGAGGGAGACATACCAAGAAAAGTGAGAGCACTCTTTTCGGAGCAACTTTCTAAGGGTTATGACATTCTTCTAGCTAAACAAGACTGGACGCCACAATTTGTCAGAGAGTGCCCACATGGCGAGGACATCATTATGCCAGCCTTCTCTAACTACGTTCCAACTTATTTAAAATATACATATGCCAGGAAATGGGCAGTCGCCCAAGCTCCTGCATTATACAAAAATCATGTAGGATGGGATGAGGACTCACCTCACCATAAAATCCAACAAAAAAATCAACCAACTGCACAAAGGCAGTACCCAGTTAAGCAAGAAGCTAAAAAACAGGACAGGGAGATCTTAGATCAACTTGAATACCAGGGGGTGTTTGAAACATGCACCTCGTCAATGAACAATCCTTTGTTTCCTGTCTCCAAACCAGACAAACATACATATTGTCTAGTATTGGATTACAGGCATCTAAATTATTGTTGCAAAACATTTGCTGTGCAAAATGCACACAGTACAGCATTAATGAATAACATTGTGCATAAAAAATATAAAACAACATTAGATATTTCTAACGGTTTCTTTTGTCAAAACATTGCACCAGAAAGTAAGTACTTGACCGCTTTCTCATTTATGGGGACACAGCGTCACTTCTGTCGTCTCCCCATGGGGATTCAAGAATAGTTCTGGGTTATTTTCAGCAAGGGTAACAGAGTTACTACAAACTTATGATGATTAAGCATTATCATATGTGGATGACACCTATCTGACAGATGATGACTTGGATAGGCCCTTGAATAGGGTGAATGCAATTATACTTGGATTCGCCTCTGAGGGTTACAAATTCAATTTCAAAAGATCTAGAATTGCCCATTGAAACGTCCTTTTTCTAGGATATGAACTTTTAAGTGAAGGCAAAAGCCTGGCAGCAAACTTTCTAGAAAAGTGTGCGCTGCTCCAACCTCCAAAAACGCTGAAAATCCTACAGTCGATTCTAGGATTCTTACATTTCGGAAGAACTTCCATTCTAAACTACGCAGAAAGGGTTAAACCTCTCTACGAATTAATGAAACCTGATTTTAAAACAGTAAATTGGACACAAAAACACACAGAAATTTTGCGTTCATTGCAAACAGACATATTAGCAACTAAACATTTACAAACATGCGTAAACGTACAAAACGTAGTGATCCGGCTCATTCCAGGTCAATGCGGATTCACATACTTAACTTTTAACGAAGGTGAAAAAATACCAATACCTTACAAATCACACTTGTACACACAAGCAGAAATGAAATTCACTTCTACAGAAAAAATTCTGACAGCTGTTCAAACTGCTGTAGCAAAAGAAAGAGCCCTCGCACAAGGGAAGCACATTATGGTCGTTACTCCTGTACCTGCCTTAGGAACGGTGACAAAAGCGAGCATTCCAAATGCTAAAGCTTTACATCCGAGATGGATACAATGGGTTAATTCTCTTACTGCACCAGATGTTGAATACATTTTTGATCCTTATTTGAAAACACAAGCATTTCTCCAATACGAATAAGAATGTCCTCTCTCTACTGAAATTCTGCCTCTTGACCAGCATTGATGTATAATTTATACTGATGGATCAGCTCAGCCCGCTATGGGGGGTAAACAAGCCTATAGTGCGGCGTGCGCGATCGTTAAAGGTCGCTGGCGCGATGGCAAATTCCGACCAATGGTCACAAAAACTCAATCCTTAGGAGATTGTACAGCTCAGCGAGCTAAACTACAAGCATTCAAGATGGCACTTGAGAGTACGGATTGCGAATTCCCCACACTCATAGTGTGCAATTTGTATTATTGTGTTCAATCTTATAATGAATACTTGCAAAACTGGATTCAAAACGGTTACAAAGATGCAAAAGGTGGCACAATCAAGCATAAACTGCTTTGGGAACAAGTAGTTCAGTTACGACAAGGACTACAAAACACCCATGTGATACATACGCTGAGTCATCAACGTGATGGCGTTCACGTTGCAGGGAATTCGTTGGCTGATGAAGCCGCGAAGGCAGCTGTGCAAATGGCTTCCGTAGCTGCAATTGCTCGTTCAAAACCAAAAATAGACAGCAAAATAATGCTAGCTGTCAATGCTTCAAGCAAAGACAGTGGTAAAACTTTACCGAAAGGGTTTCCACTCAAATACTCGTATATAACTGAAGCGAACAATGTTCCGTTTGCTCGAATCCCAGAAATGTGGGAGATAGGGTAATTCCAAACATGGATCATAGATTAGGACTAATATTAGCAGCACATGAAGGGCTTCCCTCTGCACATGCAGGTGTTTCCGCCACAGTGTCATTATTAAAACAAAGATACTGGTGGCTGCGCATGAGGAAACAAACCAGAATCTGTTTTGGAATGTAAAATGTGCCAAAAGATGAAAGTCTCTACTGTAAAACATCATGCGTCGACGTCCCTGTTAATCTCAGATAAACCATTGGCATGTGTTTACCTGGACCCCTTCGGTCCCTTACAAAGGCATGGCAACTATAAATATATCATGGTCGCAGTGGATTTGTGTTCAAGGTTCATTTGGATGTGGCCTCAGCGCTCGGCTAACGCTCGAACTGTTATAAAAGATTTGCTAGTCTTTATCGGCACATACGCAGTCGGCACGCTACATTCTGACCAGGGTCCTGCGTTTAGCTCTCAAGCTTACAAGGAGGCCATGGTCAAATTGGGCGTTGCTTTGCGGTACTCTAGTCCATTCCATCCTGAGGAAAATTCGGTTGAAGAGGGAAAAAAACGGGACATAAAGCAATCTATAACAGCCAGGTTATTAGGTTCGGGTGACGGGTGGGTCAAACATCTAATAAGTGTCCAACGTAGTCTTAACAACTTGCCAAGAGGTTCTCTAGGGGGTATCACTCCATATGAGGTCCTTTTTGGGACTAGGATGCTGGTTGCGGTCCTTGATTGTCAGACATCAGTGGTGGACCAAAAAGATTTTGATATCAAAGATCGTTTGGCTGTTTTACAGGACTTAAAAGAAATAAGAACGAAACAAAGCAACGTGCTCCTGAAGCGAACCGCCACTGAGGAAAAACCAGCCATCCCAGTAAGGCCTGTCTGGATCCCAAAGTTTGGTGGTCTAGTCAGAGAAAAGATCGCAGAGAAGAAGGAATTTGGGCCTTCTTACAGACAACCAGTACCTGTCCTAGCAATCCACGGATCAAGAACAGTGTGATTGCCGCCCCTTGCTGGTAAAAAGAAGAACAGGTTCGTGTCCATCGACCTCGTCAAACCACATCATGTGGCCTGTACTAAGCAGTAGGCCAAGTGGACTCCGGCAGTGTAGCAGACGCCCTAATCTAGAAACTATCCAAGAGGTTCGAACTGAGAGACTCATCACCTTTGAAGAATCTGCAGTGTGAAATGAAGGACTAAGCAACAAAGCTATGGAACTTGTACCTCTTGAAACCCAAATGACAGTTTGTCAAGAAACACCTGTCTACAATGAAGTAACAAGTGATCAAGTGGTTCCAGCAATTTCAGTGAATCCTGATGCAATTCCATCAATTGACAGAACTGCCTCTGGCTATTTCATTAACTTTGATAAGTTTTCTGAGGATCCCAGCGAACCTGAAACAATGCCAGCGAAAAGAACTTTGAAAGAATAAGCTACAGACCTTTTTCATCACCTGGAAAAGACTTATCTGGTTTCACCATGGTTTGAACGTTGGATTATGTTGGGTGTGCTTTTTCTTCTACTTTGGTTGACTCTGATAATAACTCTGGGAATGCTGATAAATGGAAGATATGTCAAAATGGACACAGCAAGTAAGAACATCAACTTACTACTCAAGCCTCACAAATCATCCCATCATGAAAAAGAGACTTGTCATCAGTGAACATCACAACCGTTCCTGTACCTGTGGGTATAGCTTGGGACAAAACTGATTATGACATTTTTGGCCCATCAGAGCTGTTGAAGATTCTACAACAGTTCAAGGTTTCATTAACTGACTTTGTTTCATCTAGTACCTTTTCTGATGATTGGGACTTTGAGACTGTTATTAATATGATGTCAGGCTTAGAAATGTATTTATTTTATTTATTTTATTTTTGACATTTATACAGCGCGAACAAATACCCGCAGGCGTCTCGGCGCTAAACAATTCGCATAACTTCAAGTAAGTATTAAAAAGCTCCTGAAAGATTTGATGAATGTTATTGATCAAAAAGCCATGTCTTTAAATGTTTGCGGAACTGGAGAAGTGAAGAGCTCAGCCTAATGTTTTGAGGCAGAGTGTTCCATAATTTGGGTGCAGCCACTAAAAAGCGGCGGTCACCCCAAGACACTGTTTTGGATCGTGGGATCACTAACTGGTTTAGGGTGATGGAATGAAGCTGTCTACAAGGTATGTAGGGTTTCAGTTGGTCCTTTAGAAAGTGAGGTCCTTGATTGTTGAGTGCCTTATACACTATACATAGTGATTTAAACGTAATTCTGTTCCGGATCGTCAGCCAGTGGTATTCCTTAATGGTTTCGGATATGGACTCGAATTTGGCCGTTCCAGAGAGCAGACGTGCTGCGGCGTTCTGTATTGACTGTAACTTCATCGTGACCCTGACCTGGACATTAAGGAATAGGCCGTTACAATAATCGAGGGACGATAGAACTAAGGAGCTGACCAATGTTTTGGTCGCTACCTCTGGGAGGAAGGGGCTGATTTTCCTGATCATTCTAAGTTTGTGGTGGGCTGTGGTTGCTACTTTATTTGCGTGATCCATAAAGTTGAGACCATCGTCAAAGATGACTCCCAAATTCCTGACCTTAGCTGTCGGACTGGGAGGTGTTCCGAAGGCTGGTGGCCACCAGCATGATGACCAAGCTGGTGAGAGGGGTCCAAAAATAACTACCTCAGTTTTTTCTGAGTTCAGCTTGAGGCAATTTGTTGCCATCCAATCTCCAATTTCCAGCATTCCATTTCGGAAGCCTTGTGCCACCTTTCCTCCGTCACCTTTGATGGCCAGTACCAATTGCGTGTCGTCCGCATAGGAGGTAAGGCTCATCCCATGTGCTTTGATAACATTAGCAAGGTCCGACACATAGATGTTAAATAGTGTTGGACTAAGGGATGAGCCTTGGGGAACCCCACATGGCAGCGAGAGTTGTGCAGATTGGTAAGGTCCCAAGGTGACCGCTTGTGTTCTGTCAGCCAAAAAAGATGCAAGCAGGTCTCTGGCAGAGTGGCAGATGCCCAGCTTTCCGACACGGTCGACCAGGATCTTATGGTCGACTGTGTCGAAAGCTGCAGATAGATCAAGCAGTACTAGAATTGCTGTCCCGCCATGGTCCCGAATTGCTCTGACATCATCTGCGGCTTTAATCAGGCCGTTTGGGTCCCTTGATACTTCCAGAAGCCGAATTGTGTGTCGTCCAGCAATCGGTATTTCTCAATGTATTCCGATAGTTGAGAATTCATGGCCTTTTCGGCCACTTTGGCTAAAAAAGGGAGACTCGCAATAGGCCTGTAGTTTTTTAATTCGTTTTTGTCAAGGCTTGGTTTCTTTAATAGGGGTTTCAGTAAGGTGTTTTTTAGCGAGTTAGGATATATCCCGGAATTACAGTATGGAATTACAGAATGTCTGCAGTATTCACACACCATGAATATTTAGAAGGTTCATCAGACTATGAACAAATGTATTGTTATAATCATTATGGAAATCATTTCTTGCACAAATCTGCAAATCCTAGAAATGTATTAATGTATAACCAATGGGAACATTGTCCTACGCCACCAAAGGGTGGCTCAAAAACTTTTGCCAATAAGTTTCCATACTTTTCAGGGTTCAATGTATCAAATGCTGAATCATTTTACTTTAAAAATGTAAACAAAACAGGAATAAAAAGTATGTTGACCAATACAAAACTGATCTGTTCTGCATCCTTTTCTGCCCAACTGTCTAAACTGGGTTTCGACTTTTGGAAAGCAACATTGAGACAAAAACTGACTGGGGTACAAAAGATTGGCAGGTTCAGGGGATAGAAGCTTTGTTTAGAGCCTGCATCATCCCTGAGCAAATTATGTTTTTGAATGACACTGTCCAACAGACGTCTTGCCTTGGCTTAGCCAAGATAAAAGACCTAAACAATCCGTCCATACATACACCTACACCTGATAGTAATAACACTTCAGAGGGGGAGGTCGACATATGTACTATTTTGCTTCACAACAGAACAGATCCAAATTGGAAAAATGGTTGATCTGTCCCACAGACACACACAACTGTCAAGATAGATTCCTGAACAAAACACAGGGTTTCACATTCAATAGGCCAGACCCAAGATATGTTCAAAGACAGCATCCTGGAATAGTAACAACATACATTGTAGGGAAGCTCTACTTTTATTGGCTACATAGATCTACACTTAAGGATGTAAAGCAACACTTATCTTTACTTAAAGATGGCGCTGATCTTAGGGAATTCTTGCTAGGACCAAGAAAAATGTGTCATAAGCATTTTATATATGCCGGTATCTATGCTGCTTATAATGAAGCATGGAAGATTACACAAGCAGAGACTGCAGAAAGAATACAAGAAATTGATCGTATTAATTTAGAGAAAACTCTCTCTGTGTTGACAATGGGTTAACAACTCTGTCATCCAGGATATATTAATTGGGCAGCATAGTTTCTTCTGCCATAGACATCATGGAACAGGACTTGGTCATGCTGCAACATGGTCAGTCGCAATTACGTTCTATCATGCTATTAGGCTGGACGTTGCAAAACCTTCCTTCAGGCTATGTGCCTTGGCGTTTAATCAATACTACGTCACTGTTTTCAGAATTCAATCTCACTGATAAACAGATCAAACTGGCACAGAGGGGAGCAGACTATATGGTGCTGAGCATTGAAAAACTGGAAAGATTGCCATTTATGGTAGCAGAGAAATCAGCTACTGAATGGATCATACATGGAACAATCACTCTGCCTGTTACAATTTTCCATTTTCAGTATTGCCTAAAACACATACAATCAGGCACATATGAAAGGTTGGGTAAAGAATACATCAAGACATCCTGGGAATTACCGTACACACATAGATGTTGGAGTGGGGGATGTGAAGTGTTTCTTAGTGGTAAAAACTGTGAAAACGCACTAAGCGGCTCTCTCCTTTGTCAGGGTATAAGCTTACACGGGGCTAGCGATGGCTCCTCTAACAACTTATCCTGCCACCTGCAAGGTTCACCAGCTGCAGTGATTGATCCAATTTTTGGACAGCTCTCGAATGGGAGTTACCTCATTTTGAATGATCATTGCTGCTGTGGCATGTTGCCAGGCATACCATATCTAGTAATTGTGTCAGCCAGGGTGACTTGCTGTATGCAAGTATTGCTTCCTAAAACTAAGACAAAAAAACGGTGCCACTGACCTCGGCCAAAGAGACTTATGATCTGCAAGTCACAAGGACTTCTGCTGAGATACATGCCCTCTTAACTACAAACTGCCCTATACATTTTCTGAAATGTTAAGTCATATCTTAAACATGTCTGATACAAGCGGTATTGTACATCAATTTAAGAACGTATGTTCCGGACTGTTAGCTCTTTTCAAGCAGTCCTAGGAATATTTCCAAACTTCGTGCACTCTGTGTTTGGCGGACTGCCTCCCCTTTTGGTACTCATTGCGGGGATACTATTTTTGCTCCTACTGCTACGATATGGCAAGCCAAATCACCAGCGCCACTCCAAGCACCATAGTGAGAGCTCTATTGGAGATGAAGTGTCGTGAGCGCATCGTCCAAATTTTGGGACTAACTTGTTTACGAGAATTAAATACCACATGGTTTCTGTCATTCAGACCAATCTGGCATGATTGCATCTTACCTGTTCTACGCTGCCTGCTATGCGGAGAAGAATGCATGCTAGACATCTGTCTAAAACTCCCATCAGTCTTGCCAACAAATGTTGATACTTTGATGGACCCGGTAACGGCCCATGCGCAGTGTTGTCCTCAACGGCTAACAATTCTGATGACGGCATTCATTGAGATCTTACAGACGCAAAATGGTGATGCTGAGGTACGAGAGGAAACTTCAGGCACACAGGTACCATCCAATTTGAACATTGCTAATGCGACCAATGCTGAAGGCGATGCTTCACATCTATGTGCGGTTAATCTTCTAAACAAGGTAATCTAACTGTCACGTACAATGAGAGTCAACTTTTTTACAGACTTAGAAGATTTCATGTTTTCTCCAAGCGCTAACACTGACTTTTGAATTTGGCACACAGTGTTCTGAGAGACTTTAAATTTGACCTTCATTTTTAAAAAACAAAAAACTTTTCCTATGATTATTTTTTTTTTTCCACATTTGTATTTTTCATTTTTTGGCACAAAGTAATCAGCTTATAGTAGAACTATTCATAGAGAACAGGAATTCTTTGAATACTTCCAAGAGAGAATAATTGACCTTGTCCACATACAAACAGATTTATGTAATCTGACATGAAATGGTTTCGGCCTTTTTTCTTCTGTATTCACGAGCCATTTCATAAATGTATATTTTCATGATTCATTCATTTAGCATTCAAAATGTGAATATATGCTTCAAATGAAAGTTGCTTTAATGCATACAGCACCAATGCATCTTTTATGTGTTCAACCAGTTCTAATGCATTTTCATGTATTTCTGGTGGGTTTTTTCACACTTCATGTGTAGCTATGTTTTAGATATGTGTATCATGTTTAGAATTTAGTAACGTCGTACATAAGAAAGTGGAGTGGGTGTTGTGTATTGATTTAGATTCTGTATGCATTTTTCCCAATTCATGCGGTTTTATAGGTATAATTCACATTGCCCGTATATAGGCATAGAAATCCAGTCCTTAATTAGGCATCGCCCATGCTACCTAAATACAGGCATGGCCACTTCCATCCGTTCATCTACGTCACAAAGTTTTCTTGGAAAACCAGACTCTTAACACCTTAGATGCGCGCAAATATCCCTCCCCAGTGCTGTGCTGTCCATTGGAACTAGTGCTGAATGGACGTCCAATGGTCGTGCGCAGCACTGGGGAGGTAGTGCTGCCGTCGGCCAACGCCCTGACGCAGCACTTAAGAGGTTAAGCACAAGGGACTTCCCCTAGCCTGGATATTGATTTCTCCAAGAAACTCATTATTATGCATGAACAACTATTCCTTAGGAGTTCATTCATGACGTTCATATGCCCAACTGTATGTCAAAGCTGGCATTCCTAAACACCTTCAAGGTATAAATATATCTTCACTTGCTATAGCAAAGCACGGTGTGGTTCGGTGCAGTTCGACTACCTACTTGCACGACGCAGCTCACTACAGCAAGAGCCAAAGGAAGCCAACTCTCCAGCTGATGTACTAACCAGAAGCTGTAATCTCCTGCCAAGAAATCCAGATCCAGTGTTTCTAACTCCCCTTGCGGAGTGTTGGGAAATTGAGTCAGTGAAAGAGATACCAACCTCTCTCATTGTAAGGTATGGAGCTGATTAGAGAAATCTTCAGCAATTCTTGGCAGAACTAAACCTATGCTAAAAGACAAACACCTACTTCTTCCCTGGTACTAGACCTAGGTTAGGTACATTGGGGTAGGCGTGTTTTAGAAGCACCAGTTGAATATTTTAGCCTGTGCAACCGACAATGCTATTACAGTATTATTTTATATTACTGTTCTCGCTGTATGCATTATACTTTGCATTCTGTCTAACGATTGTAGCAGTTCACCTCTCTTGCATGAGAAAGAATACTGTTCAATAAACCCCTTTTATTGAAACGCCTGTCTCTCTATTTCTGTGCAACTCTGTAGAAACGAAGCATGCACGATTGACTGAGTAAAATAGTTATCTATTATTCCCACGACTCTGAAGATATGTTTTTATCCTTGGGGAAGCAAAGTTGTCATCTTTATGCGTTTGTCAGGAACTAATCCCTTCTTGTGTATTCGAGAAAGTTTCTTATGACCACTGAGCTAGCTGGCACACACAATTAAGTTTAGTATACTCGATAGAGACATACTGACCTCAGTCCTATTTGAAATGTAAATTGATACTTGTATAGCGCACTACTCACCCGCAAGGGTCTCAAGGCGCTTGTACGAATACCGCTGTGGAACCCGTCCTGGCTTTCCCTGTGAGGCGTCCACTCCTGGGCACCCCCAGGGTGAAGGCCAGGCATCCTTAGCGTTGTGGGGGCCATTGTGGAGATTAAGCAAGCTATTGCCCAGAGTTGCAGAGTGGGACTCCATGATTGGAATAGGCACCGAGGCGAGAATTATCAGGTTCGTGGAATTTTGAGCCCAAGACCCGCTGAGGCGGGGAATTGAACCCTGGTCCCGGGCTAGACCTCTGCATCAGGGTCTGCCGCTCTAACCATTGAGCCACACTTCTATAGTGTATTTTATACCAATGCGCAGAGCCTAAAGGGAATATAGGAACTACTCTAAAATACCACTAAACAAAAAGTGGTTTTGCCTGTCTCCTGGCTTTTGTTTCAAGGTTGTGCCCCTCAGATCCCCTCTTTTCCCATTCATATGTCCACTTCACACCTCCACTGGTGAATGTGCTTATGTTTTTTCCGATGACAGTCCTTCATCTTCTTGCCTCCCTCATTTTCTTCTCCTGCTATTCAGCACCACTACCTTTACCTGTTTAGTTGCCTCTGAGTAATGTGACTGTGCTGTGTTTCTGGCTGGAAATTAAGCCATGTGGAATATGCTGTTCCTGTATCTATAACACCTTTGCTCTGTGGATATATTAATATAATATTCTCACAGCGCAAATATACTGGATAAATGATCATATACTTTGCATCCACATGTGTTTAACAAAGTAGAATACACGTTTTTGTAATTGTAACTGCGATAAATATGGAAGAAATTCATCACCTAGGCCCAAAGGCATGTGACTTAGTAACAGGAAGAAGATTTTCAAGTTCCATGATTTTAAAATGGGGGATTAAGGTGCACGATGCTGACACCACGGTTTGGTTTGCATGTGAGAGTCAGAAGTATTCACAGACTACAGTTGTATTAGACTTTGAGTTTATTTATTAGGTTGTTCAATATTTCTTGAGTGGTTGAAATGTAAATGTTTCTACTCATTTAGAATTTGCTACGCTGATTGTTTTGTTGTTTTAATGTATAGCATCACATTGCATGTAAACTGTGTGAAATATCTCATGATTAAGATCTCACAATTTCTTCAAATGCGTTGAGAATGTAAAAAACACATTTTGTTTCCTGGAACTTTAAAATAAATGGTCTAAAAATCTTGCGCTTAACGATGAAATACAAATAAATGATCAATTTGAACTTTATTTCTTAACAATGTATTAAAAGGAATGGATTGATGGTGACACAGTATTGAAGTATCAGTCATTCCGTCGAGGTACATCGACAAAAAACACCCTGATGTTGTCTTATTGTCACTGCATACACCATTAGAGCACCCATCTGCCAAAATGTATTCCCTGAGCAGGGAGTTGCCTTCCGCACCGTTCCATTACATATTGTTTCTCACGCGTCAAGCACAGCTACTGCTTTTGTGCCATTTCATAATAAGGAATAATTGCTCGGAGATAAGCTGGGAAGGTAATATGGACTTATCAGGACAGCGCGGCTTGGATGTCAATCACTGGAGCCCCGCCACGTCCCTTTCAAGAGAAAGGGGTGAACAAGACACAAATTATGCCGTCTCCAGATGGCTTATATGTTTTGTGAGGGAAGCTCGTGGCAGCAGCATAATTGGCGGGACTCAGGGAAGGTCGTAACCTCGTTGTATTTGAAGACTCTGCCAGCAGCAGACTGAAGGGAAACAAGAGCCATTTAAAGAAATTGGTATAAAATTGTTTAAGTGTCCAAGAACTGTCGTTGGTTGGTCTTACACATTCTACTGCTGTTTGAACTTGTTGACAGGAGAATCACTTTAGCCGCCGACCCACAGAATGCAGTGCTCCATACGACTCCATCCTCTCGTTTTGATGCTTACAATGCACTGGCAGTCGGTAATGCCAGAATAAGAATAAAGGAGATGATAAGCAGGAAGTAGTTCTAATTCTCCAGTATTGTACCTAACGTAAGAGGGGCAAGGGTCCTCACCTGCCACCTTCTTCCCCACCCCAACGCCCAAGGCCTTCGGGACTTGTTAGACGGACAGGTAAACTTGCATCATTATATTATGTGGGGCACTTAGACAGTTTATCAAATAGAGGTGGACATCATTTAGATTTATGCCAAAGCTCACAGTGTGCTTCTGGGTGATTTAAGATTAATGTACAACTCCCCACTGTGGTATCATGTTCAAGCAGAGATACCTCCTCATCAGAATCTCTGACCTCCTACGGAAGCCTTATAATGACAATATTAGCATACCGTATGCTAAGCCATGGTTTTGTTCACCCCTCCCCCTTTTGCAGATCCAGATGCAATGGCCGCCTTGTTACAATTCTAAAAGCACTGCGGGGTTCATTATAAATGTGTGAGATGCCTTTAAGAGTTAAGTGAACATGCAATTTTTTGGTTTATAAGTGAGAAAGAAAGGAAGCCTGGAATCTGTTTGCTTTTCGAAGGTAGATAAACAAACAAACTTTCTACAGAAAGAAGGGAGGGAAAGATCAGGAGGGCGAGGAACGTGTGGGTTTATGTTCACTAAGTAATTGTTTCAAATGAGAGAATTCTGTAAATCATATAGTACAGCTTAGATTCGTATATGAGTGACAAGGAAAACAAGAGCATTCAAAAGGCCTTATCGCAGGTTTAGGCACCACGCTCATGTTGTGCAAAATAAATTGCGAATATGTTCCACAGTTTAACCACAAAGTGGGAGATTTACTGCATTTTAATTTAACTACAGGGCAGCAGTTCAAACTGGAAAAGCGTCATTTTGAATTCAATGTGAGATAATGTAGGCGTGCATCATACTCACCTATAGTTGGCACTCAAATATTATGTGTGACTAACTTTACTAAAGAAGGGGTATCGTCTGTTTACAATATTCCATGTAGAGGTAAATGTGAATAAAAGCTGTGCATAAAATGTGACTAATAAAAAGTATTGTAAGGGACGTGTTAGAGTTTACGAGAAAATAGAGGGTTAACATGCGATATTGGAATGCTAATAATTTGCTTATGTGGGTAGGTTGAAGTCTTATCATTTGAATGTGAAATTAGAATTTATTATCTAACTTAGTGAAAACAATATTATGGTGAATTATCTACATTTATTAATTGCAGAGAAATGTGCACGTATATGTACCTTAGTCCATTCGTTAAGTTGACTATTATTTAAGGGCTAATGCATGTTCATCTAACTTTATGTGTGATTTATTCTAGCCTAATGCTCTATTCCAGTGCAAGTATGCGATGCAGATGACAGGATTTGTGTTTACCCTTCAATGTGGAATGTTTTCGTTGTATTTTGTCTCCATTGCAGGTGTAGATAAAGCCTTATTAGATAGCATAGGCAAGTTATTGTTTTGTTTGATAGTGAGGTGTGAAAGGACAAAGTAGCACAAGAGGAAGGTGGTAACGAGCTCAGGGATGAGTTCTCATAGAGCAGAAGAAGAATGGCCAAAGACAAAAAGGATAGTTTATCTGTGTGAGAAGGGAGTCGGAAGAATCAAGCTTAGCCGATAGAAAGGTACCCAGGGGTCTGTTTTAGAAAAAGAGAGGAACCCCTTAATACAGTCAAGGGAAGTGAGGTTATCTAACCTGTAAAAGAAGTTGTTCCCTTGAGATGATTACAGGAAAAGCTAAAACATAGCCTCAAAGTACACACTATAGTCAAAACTAATACAATCACAAAAATATAAAATACAACATATTTATTGTGCAACTGAAAATAGAAACAGATCATTACATACCTATACATATTAAGTGTGAGCGCAAAATCTGTTCCGCTCGCAGATTTCGCGGATTTTCGGTATTTCCGCAATCCGCGAACTCCCGCGAATTTACCGAAAATCCGCGAATCCGCGAGTGGCGGATCCGGGGGGCAAAAGTTCAAGCCTTCAAGCTTGAAGTTGTTGTAACTATTTTAGGATGGCGCCGGCAAGCTGCCAGCGCCATCCTAAAATAGTTACTAAGTTAGCTTCAACAGGAAGCACTAATAGATCAAATAAAGCAGGTGCTCGATATAGGTATTATAGTTATCCTTATTCATACAGTCATTTATATACAGGAAGAAATTGCGCTGTGGCACTGAGTAGCAGTGGCAGGCGCCCAAAACATCTAAATCCAGCCTTTATAAAAGATAGGGAGAGTAGAGAGGAAGGGAGACCCAAGCCAATGATGCCAGGTCTAACATTTCCCCACTGTGGTACTTTCAATTTGAGAATAATTGACCATTTGAGAGGAATATTATTTGCAATGTAAACATTACCTAGGCCTACACAATTTGAAGCGCTTAATTCATGGCAACATGCAGTGCATGTAAAACAGAGAGATAAACAATAAGAGAGGATTAGAAAAGCGATGCGTGCATATGCAGAGGCAAGATGGGATTATCAACAGGAAAGATGGAGAGTAGATATGATTGAGGAAGCAAGATTGTACCGCACCATACCGAGCAAGGGAAATGAGGATGAGAAAAATAGAAGAGAACAGAAGAAGGAGGGGGATGCAGACAGTGATAGTGATGCAAGTGACAGTCTACTGAATGGGTTATTGGCTGAAAATCTGCCACCTTTTAATCAGACGCCAATAGAAAGTCAGGCGAATGTGAAAAGTCTTGATAGTTTTGACAGTGATTCAGCACCAGTTGCTTCTAGTCCTGTGGTTGTAGGGATCATATTGACTGGGGGGGGACACAAATTATAACCTTGGTAAAGGAAACATAACTCTAATTTGGCTTTGCTTCCTTCGGATGCTCTTACATTACTGATTACTATCAGACCTATAGTGCCTAGGAATGATCACAGCTTGATTGGGAGTAGAAATCAAGGACTGCCGACTCCTACTGAAATAAGGACAGCAAAAAAGGAAGTGGATAATTTTAATGTGAGATTTGTCCTGTTGACCCCTAAAAAAGCAAGCACACTTTATGCAGCAAGTGCAGACCCTTCTGCTTTGCAGAATGATTATGGGCCCTTAAAGTCCCTTCTGGGATAAGCAGGTCTTAACTCTCCTGTAAGGGAAATGTTATGTTAGCATATTTGTGTAGCGCACAGCTGCCCCAGCAAAGGGGCGTCCCGGCGCTATTGCTGCACACTGCTAAGAAGACCATGGAGCAAGCACCTAAGGCCACTCAGGTGGGGAAGAGATAGGTTTTAATGACTTTGCGGAATTGGGCATGAATGCCGATGCTCCTAATACGCACAGGAAGAGAGTTCCAGAGTTTAGCGGCAAGAGCGCGAAAAGTGCGCCCTCCTGCTCGGACCTTTCTTGTTCTCGGACAACAGACAAGTGTTGCTCTCTTGAGCGCAGGCACTGAGCGGGAACATGGGGTGAAAGGAGATCCGCCAAAATATCCGGGGCCTGCAGATTTAGAATTCTGTGAGCGATGCATAGGGTTTTAAACTCAATGCAATTTGCCATTGGTAACCAGTGCAATCTATGAATGGCACTGGTTGTAGGACATCTGGGTCTGGTGGCTCAGTGTACTAATGCGTCCACTGCAGGGACCTGTGTTTGACCTCATGGTCACAGGTTCAAATCCTGGTGGGTACACTCAGCCTTTCATCCACCTGAGGTTGATAAAATTAGTACCATTGAGTTGGGTAACAAGAAACATCTGTTATTCAGTGCCAAGATACCTATGGGTGAACGTTTATGTTATGTTATCTTCTCAGCAGACCAAGTAATGTCTGAGCAGCTGCATTTTGCACCCTTTGAAGGCGGAGAATCTCAGCTTTGTTCATCCCCAAGTAGAGTGAACTTGCATAGTCCAGCCTAGAGAGAATGCTGGCTTGGACAATGACCTGCCGTATGGTGGGATCAAAAAAACCTAGCAGTGGTTTAAGCCTGCGTAAAAGTCCAATGCAAGTCCCAGCTACCACTTTGGTTTGGGCCTGAAAGATAAGGGCGGAATCCACCCAGGCTGCCAGATTTTTTACTGCCTGCTTAGGGACAGATGGGCTACCCAAAGTAGGTGGACATCATTGCTCACTCCATAATGCAACATCTTTCCCAACCAGCAGGATCTCTGATTTGCTCACGTTCAGTAGGAGGCAGTTGGTTGTCATCCAGTCTACTATGGCTGTTAGGTCCTCTCTAAATTTAAACACGTCCTGTTAGAGATCATTGGAGAGTGCCACGACTAACTGTGTGTAATCAGCATATGACACCAGGGTTAGTCCTCTGCTCCTCGCCACTGCAGCCAAAGGTTGGATATAAACGTTAAATAGGGTAGGGCTAAGAGCCAAACCCTGGGGGACCCCATGCTGAATGGCATGTACGTTGGAACTGAAAGGGGGCACTGATACTTGAAAAGTTCTCTCGGAGAGGAAGGAAGCAAGCAAGCCCAAGGCCAGGCCTCCAATACCGTCCTCTCTCAGAAGCTGCAGCAAGATCTTATGGGACACTGTATCGAATGCAGCGCTCAAGTCTAGCAATATCAGAGCGGATGTCTGCCCTACATCCGGAGAGCTCCTTAGATGTTTAGTCACCGCCAGGAGTGCGGTCTCCGTGCTATGGCGGGGGCGAAACCCATTTTGTGAGGGGTCAAGCAGGTAATTTCTTTCAATGAACCTTGTAAGAATAGAATTAATATAAGTTTCAGCAATCTTGAATGCAAATGGATGAAGAGAGATGGGGCAGTAATTATCTGGTTTGGAATCATTTAACGTGGTTTTTTTTACGGAACCACCTTGGACAATTTCCAGGCCCTAGGGACAACCGGCATGGACATGGACATATTGATCAAGTTACAGAACAGAGTAATTAGCAAGGGCAGGGGTTTAAGAGATTGTTCAGGCTTGAGGGGGTCAGCAGGTGAGCCAGATTTGATTTTCCTGCAAATCATAAGCATTTCCTCCTCTGAAAGAAGAGAAGCGTGGCTCAATGGGTAGAGCGGCAGACCCTGATGCAGAGGTCTGACCTGATAATTCTCGCCTCGGTGCCTAGTCTAATCATGGTTCCCACTCTGTGACTCTGGGCAATAGCTTGCTTAATCTCCACAACGGCCCCAGCAACGCTTGGATGCCTGGCTTCACCTTGGGGGTGCCCAGGAGTGGACATTTCACAGGAAAGCCAGGAATGGTTCCTCAGCGGTATGAATACAGTGCTACGAGACCTCAGGGTAGAAGTGTGCTATATAAATACAAACACAAAGAGCCTGG
The DNA here is from genome assembly GCF_964263255.1 of Lissotriton vulgaris. Classification (NCBI taxonomy): domain Eukaryota; kingdom Metazoa; phylum Chordata; class Amphibia; order Caudata; family Salamandridae; genus Lissotriton; species Lissotriton vulgaris. The sequence continues at coordinate 885,382,777 of NC_141689.1, read as the reverse complement.
GCAGCTGAAGTCCCGTAAACAGGGTCACCACTGACCGCAGGGTGAGGAAAGGTTCGATAAATGCTCTCAACCTTTTTAACAAAAAAGGTAGCCAGGACCTCACATTGCTGATTTGAAGAGAGGGAGGGAGCTTTAAGTTGCCCCAACGATTTAAGGTTCCTAAGTATGGCAAAAATACAGTTGGCTGGATTGCCATTGTCTCTAATCGCCGCTGCATAGTAAGCGGCTCTCTCCCTCTGGACGGCCTTGTGGTAGACTTTAATAGCTGCCCGGTATTTCTCTTTCAGAACTCGATCATATTCTCACCTCCATGCCCGTTCCATACTTTTGCAGTTTTTCTGGGCAGCAGTCGAGTTGCTGTTATACCGTCGGCTAGTATGTGCCCACCTGGCAGGAATAAAGGTATTGAGGGAATTAGAGATCCAGTAAGAAATTGGTCACTTGCGGCCACCTCTGGATCATTCAACAGATTGGGTGTACGTATAAAGAGGAGCGCATGGAACTGTTTGAGGTTCAATTTGTGCCACAGGGGTTTTAAGGCTGGGTTTTGAGTAACTCCCTGGGTTCACCCTACTTCCAAGAGAGTCATAGAGGCCAAGTAGTGATCAGACCAACTCATTGGAATAGGCATATCCACCCTCAGAGTAGATAGATTAGAGAAAACCGGATCCGGTAAAACTCCCAAGCGTTTGGTACATCACGTCCTGAGGGAATGCTACTCCAGGGAAGGGAACATCCAAGAGTTAACATGCATTTGATGTCCAAGAATTAGAGAAGTGGTTGAAAGAGTATAATGAGAAATCTGTAGGGAACCAGAGTACTGAAGCGAGTCAGGAAACCATCAAATCAGCCGAGAAAGTGGATTTAGTTGATGTGCTCAAATTCAAAACTGAATTGGATGCAATGGTAAGTGGAAGCTTGGAACTCTATCAGATAGAGTCTTACCAACCCGCTGAACTACTGTTCATGAGTAAAGATGTCACCAGGAGAGCAAGACAGGCACACAAGAAATTATCTGAACTGGACAAAAGGTACGATGTTGACATTTATTTATTTATTCATTCAAGAGTTTTATATAGCGCTGGCTAGACCCGGAGGTATCTGAGCGCTTTACATGAGGTTCCACAAAAATTACATAACAAGATTACATCAGTTCCAATTTACATCAGATATTAGCCAAACAAATGCCAGAGCATAGAAGATGAGTTGATTGAAGTGTAGAGGGGAAGGGGATAAGGGTAAAGGGATAGCAGGGAGATAAGGTAGAGAGACGAAAGGAAAGTCTGTCCAAAGTCCGGCTGGGTAGGTGACGGTCGAGGGGAAGTCCCCGAACCCATCTCCTCAATAGCTATCAGGTAGCTCCACCGAACATTGGCCAAATAGCTCGGTCTCAATGAGAAAAACAAATAAAGAAACACGTAGGGCAAAATAAATGGAGCATAGAGGGGAGGGGACTTGGAAGGAGAGAAAATGGGGGGATGGGCTAAAAGAAAAGCTTCTAAAAGAGTAATGGGAGAACCTCCTCTCAGACCAGCTTTCCCTTAATGAGAGGTGCCGAGAGAAGGTTATGTACATGTACCGTGGGGTAGGGGTGATCTTGCAGCATTTACTAATGATTTCCCGAAGCTGATAGAAAAACCTGTAAAAAGGTACAAACAGGTCAATTAATTTGTGAAAATGTTGAAAGTGTTATGGATCGATTTAAATACATTGTTTGAGATGGTGGTCCTAGTGATTTATGGTCAGCTTGTACAATAGCTGTGGAATGGCCCGAGGGTGAGCCTGAAAAGACCCAGTGACATATGGTCCATCACCCATAGTGATCAGGTGATGATGTAACTGAAGGCTAAAGTGCCTCCACTGGACATTGATTAAGTCAAAATTGGCAGGATAACCCAGGAGTCCAAAGAGACAATTTATGTGTGTTATGCAAGATTGTCACAGGCTTTTAAGCAGTACAGTGGGATGGATACTCTAGAGCCAAAAGACATGGGACAATTTGTCTCTCTATGTGTTACTGGACTGAGATCTGAGATTAGTGTGATGGTATAGCAGTATCTGATCTGTCAGTAGATCAAGTCTGTTGACGAGATTCAGTTCTATGCAAAATACTGCTGTGATGAAATTGAGATGAAGCACAAGAAGCTGAAAGAGAAGTTGATGGTAGCACAGATGAAAGCAGCTCAAAGGGGTCAGGGACAGCCTTATGTGGGTAATATTAAGTCAATGCAGGGAGCTCAGCAGTCTGGGACTTAAGTACAGCAATATGGGGGTTTTCAAGGACAAGAAAGGGGAAGAGGTATTCCTATAGATCCTAAGACTGGAATTGATATTGCCACTTTGAAAAAGACTAAGTAGTGCCATTACTGTAATAGGGTGGGGCATTGAAAGCGAGAATGTCATTTAAATACAGCTAATCAGGAATAGAATGGGGATATGGTTCAATCCCAGGGAAGTGTTGTGCAGCCTCAGAATGTGCCCAGGCCCAGATCTCATAATTTTCTGAGTATTGTAACCCCCATTTCCACAACAAGCTGGAGGTAATCATATATTCCATAAGAATATGAACAAGTGCAAATCAAAACGTGTACCAGTTTTCCGATGTTTGAGTCTCAAAATTACTACAGCAGTTCAGACCAGTCGTTATGATGGTGCTTGAGGGGAGAGGAGGGCTGTACACTTTGCACAATCTTGGAGGTAGCCCAGAGCGGACTATATGCTGATGCTGATGTAGATGGCTACAATGTTATTTTCCTAATTGACCCTGGTGCTACCCACTTTCTAAGAACTGCAAAGGTCCCAAACCTACCCTACTCGAGAAAAACAATTCAAGTAGTAGGAGGTGCAATTAAGAGATTGTCAAGCCCTTTAACAGAAGAAGTGCCTGTAAAGATAGGGACATTCAAAGACAATCATCAGTTTGTAGTGTGTCATACTAGTCCTGTGTGTTTGTTAGGACGTGATCTGCTGTGCAAATTGAATTGCACTATCTATTGCACGCTAAAAGGGATAGAACTTCAGACAAATGACGAAGACATTGCCTTTAAATTGGCAATTCAGAACTTTAGCATTTCACTGTTTCTCTATTAACTGTGGAGACTTAGTGTGGGACTTTTCTAGAAAGGACATTGGACCTATTAAAGGAAAGCCAAATGTTGAATATCCAAGAACTCCACAGCACAACGTGACACCTGAAACTGTGGCGGAATTCACTCCTGTGATTGAGACAATTATTGAGCAAGGCATTTTGAAAGAGATCCTGGGAAGCCCATGTAACTCTCCTATTGTGGGCATACAGAAGTCAAGTGGCAAGTACTGCATTGTGCAAGATCTCAGAAAAGTAACCAATATAGTGGTCCCTTGGTGTCCTGTGGTACCGAATCCATCTGTGATGTTGTTTCAGATTACATGTGAGGCTGAATGGTTCACTGTTATCGATCTTTGTCGGGCATTTTGTTCGATACCCTCTATGAAGAAAGCCACATTTTGTTGGCTTTCAGGATGGGGAATTGTGTCTTAACATGGTGCCGTGTCCCACAAGGGTATATGGAGAGCCCCTCCATATTCAATCAGATTTTGAAAAAGAGCTCCTTGATCATGCACTGTAATTCTGTCTTGGTTCAGTATATTGATGACCTTTTAGTGGTGTCAAATACTCGAGAAACCTGTGAAAACAATACCATTGCCTTATTGAACCATTTGGCTGAGAATTAGGCATGGGCGAATTTTGCGGATCTCGCGTTCGTGAATTTTGCGTATTTGCGAACTCGCAATCCGCAAAATCCGCGAATTCCCGCGAATTTGCGGATTTTTTTTTTTGTGTTCGCAAGGGTTTCTGCCAGTTCGCGGGGATTTGGTACTAGTTCGCAATTGCGAACTTACTTGTCGGCTCGCAACGGTCGCGACTATGTTGTTTCTACGTCTGGTTCATCATCACAGCCTCCCAGCACCCTCTGTTTCACCACTGGCACCCTTTCTTTGACCCATGCCACCCTCTGTTACATCAATGCCACCCTCTGGTTCATCATCACTGTAGAAGATGGGGGGGGGAAAGCAAGCCCACCTGCCCTGCTTGAACTGACATGAATTAATTTGGGGTTAGTTTATTAACAACACCTGCCCTGCCCCAACTGACAATAATGAAGTAGGGGCTAATTAATGTGTCACTGAAAGAATTTCAAGTTCCAGCCTGGCACCTGCTTGTCTGCTCCTTTAGCTGTAAATCAGGACTTTTGTGGCATACAGTTAAGGTCAGAGCAGGGTCACACAATAGTTGCAACCAGGCAACCAAATTCTGGAGGGCCCCCTCAGGAAGCACTACAGAGAATCGTTACAAATCATGAGGTTGACCTTTTGCACCTGCTCATTGCTTTTGCTTTTGCTGAAATCGTTTTTCGGTTTTTTCGCGCTATTCGCGGGGCGCGGCGTCGTGCGAAACCGACCGCGGAAGCCGCCAATTCGTGCGAATGAGCATTTTATTTTTTTGCGGCTTGTTGTTTCGCGAGTTTTTTTGCAGTATTCGCGAGCCGCTTGCAGCGCAACACGCGAATTTACCCCAAGGTCGAGTACGGGCGCGGCCATTTTGTTTGCGTGATGTATTTCCGTTTCCGCCCGCTATGTATAATCTCGCGCAGTAAGCGCATTGCGAGTAGAGGTTCGCACGAGATCGCGCGGGAAATCTAGAGGTTCGCACGAGATCGCGAGGAAAATCTCGCGCGAACTTACTTTCGCGCTCGTGAACGGGCGCCGGCCATCTTGTTTTTCATTCATTTCCTGTGTCTGGGCATGGTGTTTAATCCTCTTGGTATCTTTGCCATCCTTTGCTTGTTTTCAGTTTTTTTTTTACGATTTTGCTTCTTATCTATCCCTCTCTTTTCCTAGCTGTATATTTTTGTCTTTTCTGCTATTTTTCTTTACTTTTAAACTACTTTTTTAAACTCTTTTCTTTTCTTCTTCCCTATCCTATTCTTTCTTAATTTTCTACTTCTTCCTACCTTACCTGCCCAGACCATGGTCAAGCCAGGCGCCGTGAAGCTGCCCAGGCACTTGAGGGCCGCAGCGGCGGCGGGGAGTAGTGCTGGACCCAGTGCCAGGACAGCATGCGGGAGATTGAGGGGGGAGCAGGTGACGCGACGGGAGATATTCAGCCCGGAGGAAGTGGGCGCGCTGGTCTACTTCGTCCAGCGCCGCCTGCCCAGGACCATCGCGGGAGGCGGCAGGATCGCGGCCGGCGGCTACAACATGCGGGAGCGCCGGAAGCGGTGGGAGAAGGTGTGCTGGGCCATATCCCACCTCTACGGGGTCCAGCGCACCTACAGCCAGGTCACCCATCGCTGGACGGACCTCCTGGACCGCGAGCGTGACCTGCTGGACCAGCTCGGCTTGGAGATCCCCGGGCTTGGTGAGTAGTAGTAGCCATTTAATCACTCACTACTATGATGTTTTCTCCTGCTCTGTGTTGTTGTATTGCAAATATTTGTTTTTTACATGGAGCAAGCCAATAATGCCGCTGATGACTATTACATTGTAGTTAAATTATATTTCAAAATCTTCTGTGCATTTCAGGTGCACTGCTCTCCTTCTCAGTGGCGTTGCTACTATGCTTATTTGTTTTCTATTTCGTGGTCTCATTGGCCTGAGTAACTATTATGTATGAGTGTACTTTACAGAACTGCGTAATGCTAGACACTAAGGGGCAGATTACATTTACAAGCCCCTGCGCCACGTTTACGTTGCCTTGCGTGACGCAACAGCGGCGTAAACGTGCCGCATCCCTGCGAGTCATTTACAGCATGACGCATCTAGGGAGCTGCGTCACGTTATAAAGCCATGGGCCTGCACCACAATGGGTGCGTTCCTAGTACGCAGGGTGGGCGGTCCGGCGGCTGTGCGCCTCGCAAAATTGCCTGCATGAAATCTACAAGATTTAACGCAGGCACTTCTGCTACGCTGCTACGTCAATTCAATTCCTTATGTCTGCTCGAAGCAGGCGAAAGGACTGACACAGCATGTTAAGTATTGGGTGGCCCTGAGCATTACTGGAGTTGCATTGCGTTGGCGACGTGACTCCAGCGATGCTCCGCTCTTACGTGACGAGATGCGTCACGCAAGTGCCTACCCTTGCGCCAGGGCGCGCCGCATTGTAAATGAGGCGCATCTGCCGTGTCGCAAGGGTAGTTTTGCGTGACGCATTTGATCTGGCGCATCTCTGGAGATGCGCCAGAACGCGTAAGTAAGTATGCCCCTAAGGGGCAGAATTGCAATTACCGTCGCATCCCTGCAAAGTAGCAGGGATGCGCCATTAATTGTGCGGCCCGCTACCACCACCAAACATGGTGCGCCGTATTTGCAATGCGGCGCACCATGGGCCCAAAACGTCACCGAAGCATTACTGCTGGAGTTGCGTCGCAACGATGGCGCAGCTCCAGCAATGCTCTGGGGTACCCTATCTCCCCAATGCTGGGTCAAGCCGTACGTCTGCTTCAAGCAGGTGCAGGGTTTGTGTGACGCATCATTGTCCTAAAGGTGACTGATTGAAATTTTGTAGATTTCCCTCAGCCACTATTAGGATGTGTTCCAGCGCAGGAATGCCCTCCCTTGCGCCGGAACGCCCTCTGATGGCGCAGGGCTTTATAACGGGATGCATCTCCCAAATGCGTCACGTTGTTATAATATTATACGCCGCACCATGGCGCCCTTTTTTGTTTAGCTGCTGCGTCACAAAAGTCACGCAAGAACGGCGCAAAAGAGCCGCAAGGGGCTTAAATCTGCCCCTTCCTTTGTACCCCTGACAATAAGAAAAATAGTGGCGGTGGATTGATAGACTATTTAAATGACTGGTAATGTAGCAGGCAACTGTTAGTGTTGTCACTGATCTGACTGAAATTACAATGGAGTTTGTCTGTCACTTTGCGTCTTGCCTGCGGACTGCTGCCTGCCAGTCCTAGGTGAACGTTTCAGTACTTTGTTTAGTGAGTTACGTGACTTTCGAAGTCACAGGTCCGCAAATAAATGAAAACTAACCCTAATCAATATAATTTCGCGGAAATATTTTGTTATTGTTCTTTTGAAATGTTTGATTTGGTTGACATTGACAAGCAACAATCATCCATGTTTTCTGTTCTTTCTTTCATGTTGTACGTCAGCTCCCCCCAGGGGCGAGAGGAGGACACAGGAGCAGCAGGCGGCGGATGCTGTTCAACAGGGCCAGGATCGGGCAGGCGAGGGCTCCTCTGCTGGCCCCAGTAAGTTTTCATTTTAGACTAGTACCTATTTTTCCTAGCGTTCCTCATTTGACTTTTTTCAAAATTGTCTTTGCTCTTCTTGTAGACTGTATCTAAATTCTTATCCTGCCTCTACTATGACTCCCTGTGGTATTACTAGATTATTCTTATTAGTCTGTCTGTGTAGCTAACTAAGATTGCACGGTTGGCGAAACTCCAATGATTCTAGTCAGCAATAGCTCTATCAACTTAGTGCAGTCCTCTGGGATTGTCCATAATGTCTTTTGAAGTGTTCTATCTGGACTCATGCTTGCAAAAATTGCAAAACCTTTCGCTCAGTCACTCTAGTCTGGACCAAAATACACAGATTGTATTTAAGTTTAAAAGCTTTATTAAAAGTAAACACATTTATTAAAATGAAGTCATAATAAAACTAAACGTTTAACTGATAATGGAAAAGTGGTTAGTGCTGACGATTAATTGAAGACATTTCTTGTGGTCGAGCCGAGCTCTCACCTGGTTTCAACTTGATCTTGTTGTTAGAAGTCCATCTTCTGTCTGTGTGGAGAAAAATGGTGCGTGTTAAAAAAACAGCCTTCATCAGTTGTGCCAAAAAGTGCAGCAAGACAACCTTCCCTGGAAAAAGGGACATTTTTTTTAACTTTAACGTAGACAGTCACAAATTACATTGTTTTCACATGTCTTCCTTCCTAGACCAAAGACTAGTGAGTGCTTTATTCTAACATTCTTAAATGTACTTTGTAGGTGGAACATCTGGTGGCGGGGCCAGTGTGGAGGTGGTGGTGCTCGACACGGAGGCGGAGGGCGATTCTTCAGGGGAGGAGGCGGCGGCTGTGAGAGTTGAGACGGTGGTGGTGGCGGCCAGAGGTAAGCTCTTATATATTCCTTACTTATTGAGATTGAAGACTAGCTGGGAAGGCAAGAATATGAGATGCATGGCTGGGTGAATGATGAAGCAATGATGGGTGGAAGGACAACAGCCTGGGTGGGTGACACAGAAACTGTATGTGTCCATATACCTGGATCATGCTACTATCTGACTCTTAGATAGCATATGTGTATCTAGAGCAGGGGTACTCATAGTACGGCCCGCGGGCCGGTGGTGGCCCGGCAAGCCTTCCTTGGCGGTGCGCAGACCTTGCAGACAATCACTGCTCCCCCGGCCCCCACAGAGCAGAGGCTTTTTTGTATTTCACCTGTTAGCGCCCCTGCATCTCCACTCTGACAATCACTGCTCCCCCGGCCCCCACAGAGCAGAGTGGAGATGCAAGGCCACAAAGAGGTGAAATAGAACAAAGCCTCTGCTCTGTGGGGCCGGGCAAGCAGTGATTGTCAGGGTGGAGAAGCAGGGGCGCTACAACAAACAAAGCCTCAATAATATGTTAATGGTCTTTTAAAGACCTGTTAAGTACTTTGGTGTTGAAGTCTGTGTGTGCGCATTGAGGAAGCGGTCTCAACCCGGGCTGAAGGCTGACACAGATAGACACACACACAGTGAGATGACAGAGGGGGAGGGAGAGGGAGGGCAGGAGGGAGAGAGAGATGGAGAGGGAGGGCAGGAGGGAGAGCAGGAGGGAGAGAGATGTATGTAAATGCTGGGTCTGGTGGCTCAGTGGATGAGGGCATCTGCTGCAGGGACCTGTGTGCAACCTCATGGTCACAAGTTATCGTTTTGCTTTAGCCCCGCCCCCTCTGACTCCGCCCCCACCAGTGCGGCCCTCGGCCCCAAACTACACTGTAAATGTAGCCCCTGAGAGAAAGTTTGTGAGTACCCATGATCTAGAGAGAGTAGACGGTCAGTGGATGAACTAAGTGTAACTTTGAAGAGCATGTGACACTGCACCCGCACGTCCGTTCCAGTGTAGGAAAGGCAAGGAAAAGAACTTTTAATTTTGTCCAAATACTACCATCATAAGTAGCAGTAGTTTGTATTGCAAGCACTGCATAGATCCGGTTATTACGGTGGCCACTCCCTACCTCTCTTAATAAGTTTAGTAGTATTCAGTCATTCATGTGTGGATGTATCACTGGTCACTCAATAAAAAGCAAAGCACCTAAAGTCATCCCATATATAAGCAAAAACATCCCATGTGAAGTGATAGATAATCAGATAATTTATCTTCTTCAATTTTCCATTTCTAGTACTCATTTCCACTGTAGGGTGAAAGTTAAATTAATTAAGCAGTAGCCCTTGAGTTGTAACAGAGTATTCTCAGTGCCACCCGTAATAGAAAAGTAAGAGCTTCACCACCTGCATGTACTGGACGGGTACAGTAACGCAACGCAAGTCTAGGTCACTCCTCATGGCGTGCGTCTCTTTTTCTCGGGTGCAAGTTTACTGCGCTGGCATTATGCCGGCTTGCAGAAGATAACGTACCAATTTTCCAAAACAAGAGACAAGAAGAAGAATAAGACTGGTGTACTTTCATAGTCGACTCCAATGGAAGTCCATAGTGCTCGTAGAATTTGTTCCTTAAACTCCCACTAATGTTAGAGCAAGGATGAAGAAGTGTGAGGTTAGATAGATACTGGCCTCAATAGTTATGTAATGCGTTTGCAAGTTGCTAGTTGTAGTGCAACACAAATTTCTGCTGAATGATTGAGTTAATCTTAAAGAGCATTGGTTACAGACTATGTCTTTCTTTCTTCATATAGGTTCTCCTTCCAAACGAACAAGGAGGAAGGAGCTGGCTAGAGCGGCCCGGCAACGGAGGATCGATGCCACTGTGGCCGAATATCGGCGGCTGGTGGCCCTGGAGGACGAAGAAAGTGTGCAGTCGACCACAACAACTACGTCGTCTGCATCGGCCTCCGTTCCCCCACGGGCTGCCAGTGCCACCCAGCACAGTGGTCCACCCAGACTGAGCCGGGCTGCCAAAGCCAAACGCCACCGCCGAGTAGCAAGGTCAACAGCTACAGCTTCCTCTCACAGCCGTTGCACCTACAAGGCATTGAAGGCACGCCTGCGCCGCAGTACCCTGATGGTGTCCCGCCTCCAGCAGGAGCTCCACCACTTTTCCAACCAGTTGGAGGGGCTCCGCGTAGAGCACGCCTTGCTCCGCCAGGAGCATGATGCCCTGGCCCAAAAAGTTGACAGCATCCACCCATAGTGTCCCTTGCCCCTTTTTTAGAGACTTTTGGGGGGTGGGAATTGGGAGTTGGGTTTTTGGGGACTTTTGAAGGACAATCGTTGGGGTTAGGGAGGGTCTTGCGGGAGATTATTTTGTTAGGGATATAAATATACTTTTTCAAACTTTATCTGAGCATACCCGTTTCTTACTGCTTGCCTGGTGGGTGGGGGTTTAACGTTGACTTTGTTTTCCTGAAAGTTTAGTTCCATTTTCTTCCTTTAAGTGTAAATGCCCAAATGTTTTCAACACTAAGTGCCTCTCACAGACTAAGTGAAGTGAATCCAAGAGTCCTAGGACTTTAGTAGTACTACCTTCAGTCTCTCGTCTCTCGTACTAATACTCCATTATACCCCCAAACCACCAAACGCTTATCTTACCTGTAATTTGTGTTTGAAAGTAGGGCTAGACCCAGGGCTGGCTCCACGGGAAACAGCGAATAAGGTTGGCAATCTTGGTCGGATAAAATTTCCTCATAGCGGTGGTACTAGTGGTGTGACACAGTGGCAGTTGCATGCCTATGAAAAAAAAGAAAATGAAATCTGGTTTGTCCTCCTGAGCAATTCAACGGTACAACTGAGAATATAGCAGGTGACAGAAGTACAGTAGAACAGTGCCACATTGTAGCCTAACAAATGGTAAAGTATAACTACTAATTCGGTTGAAGTTTTTTCACATTAGCAATGGTTCTTTGTCAAGCAGAGTAAGAAAATATCCTCAGATTTCTTCACCAGCCTGTTGCTATCACCTTATCCTCCCCAGCAAGTGTGTGGATTTATTGCTGTCATTTAGTCACACATCAATCAAAACCACACAGCCCGGGGGAAGAGGGTTAGGGTTTGAAAAATGGATGGGTACAGGGGTTTTTGGGAAAGGTTTTGGGAGACAAGAAAAAATAGCACAGCATAGACAAACAATTGTGAACATAAACAAATCTTTGGGTACAAACCTATCCATCAATCTTTGAAAGTGCATGCACTACTGCATACATGTCAGTGAAAAGTAAGTAGTACATTCGACAACTGTGGAAGAAAGAATGCGACAGTACAGGGCCTGTGTGGAATAAATTATTGATAACGATATTCAACATAAGGTCTCTGTAGCCAGATACCCGAGAGCCTTGCTGGTCACTATAAATCCATTCACAACAACACTCAGTGGGGTTGGTCTGGAAGGTATAGTAGATAGAAAAGGAGAAATTGCTTTTTTTCTAGGTGTCCCCTCACTCACCAGGGTTGCCCCTTGGTGACATGCTTCATCATTGGGGCCATCCCAGTCCTCTACGGCCTGGGGCGTGCTGCGACTTGCGAATTACGTAGGAGCACTTACAAATGACTATGTGTGGTGCAGATGTGATAGTGGAGTGGACTAAGTGATGTGTTAAGGGATCAATTTAGAAGCAGAGAGAGATCCAAGAAATGCAGTCACAGTCAGAGAAAAAGGCAAGGGATACTGTATCTATGTGGTTGTAGTGGTCCTGTTGGAAGTGGTAAGTAAGTTGCCTGCAGAAAAAAAATCCTCCTATTAGCGGCACTCCTCCATTGCAGCCGACGCTTCGTCCATCGATGTTGGTCACCAGAAGACACTCTGTAAAAAAAAGCACAGCATAGACAAACAATTGAACATAAACAATTCTTTGGGTACAAACCTATCCATCAATCTTTGAAAGTGCATGCACTACTGCATGCATGTCAGTGAAAAGTAAGTAGTACATTCGACAACTGTGGAAGAAAGAATGCGACAGTACAGGGCCTGTGTGGAATAAATTATTGATAACGATATTCAACATAAGGTCTCTGTAGCCAGATACCCGAGAGCCTTGCTGGTCACTATAAATCCATTCACAACAACACTCAGTGGGGTTGGTCTGGAAGGTATAGTAGATAGAAAAGGAGAAATTGCTTTTTTTCTAGGTGTCCCCTCACTCACCAGGGTTGCCCCTTGGTGACATGCTTCATCATTGGGGCCATCCCAGTCCTCTACGGCCTGGGGTGTGCTGCGACTTGCGAATTACGTAGGAGCACTTAAAAATGACTATGTGTGGTGCAGATGTTATAGTGGAGTGGACTAAGTGATGTGTTAAGGGATCAATTTAGAAGCAGAGAGAGATCCAAGAAATGCAGTCACAGTCAGAGAAAAAGGCAAGGGATACTGTATCTATGTAGTTGTAGTGGTCCTGTTGGAAGTGGTAAGTAAGTTGCCTGCAGAAAAAAAATCCTCTTATTAGCGGCACTCCTCCATTGCAGTCGACGTTTCGTCCATCGATGTTGGTCACCAGAAGACACCCTGTCCACTGCCTGCCTGATGCTGAATTGTGGCTTGCTACTGTGAAGCCTGACTCCATCCTTTTTTCCCCATTGCAGAGACTGAAACCCGGCCTGTAATTATTCAACGAAAAACAGGAAGTGATATAATATTACAACACCACTGATAAATAAATATAAGGTATGTAGGCTGTGGAGTGCAAAAAGTCACAATTTGATTTTCCTAGTAGACAGTACAATATTTTTGAAAGTGCGTACTCTGAGTCACCTTTTGAAGGATAAATAAGTATGGGCAAATTAATGTAGCGGATCTTGCCCCTCAAGCTAGGTGTACTGTAAACTGTGTTTTAGAACAAAATTAGATCTTCCTAGCAGTGCTCCCACCCAGACCCTTACTAAAGCCAGTCGCAAAAATGTAGAAGACCCCCAATCAAATCTCAAAAAACGAGGCCTAGCAGAAAACTGGTGACAAAACTTACTTTGAAAGTAAAAGTAGGCCGAAGTACCCCCTTCCTAATTACCCCTTACCCACAGTGGATTGCATTCAAACCACTTGCAAGCAACCAAGCAAAAGTAGCCATAGCCAGCATCGCTCCAAGACTCGAAATCCCCCCCACTCGAACACATGCAATAGAAATACTGCTAACCCTAACGAACCCTAAGTTAAGAATAGTGGCAAAGGCTTTCTTTAACTATGCCAAATCCCCCCTTTCCCATCATGGATTTTCTTCAAATGACTTGCAACCAAAATTACACATTCTCACGAGTGCTCTAAGACCCCAGAACTCAGTTGCAAAAATCTAGAACACCCCGAAACACATGCAATCCTGCTGCTAGGGCTAACCCTAACGAACCCTAAGTTACAAAAAGTGCCAAAAGGCTTTTCCGCGAGGATTTTGTCCCAACCACTTCTACCCGGTATTAGACCTTCCCAGGAATGCCCCAAGACACGCCAACCCACCCGCTAAGAAGCATAACACCCCCAAACAGGCCAAAAGCATAATCTCATACTTGCAATATTTCTCGGCCTTCGGTCCAAACGCGCTGCGTAGCTAGGCCATAAGTCGGGGTTGCCACGACGGATTTCCTGAAAAGCAAATGCAATCAAGATTAGAGTGTCCCAGCAGTGCTCCCAGACCACGAAACTCACCCACAAACAGACGGAACCCCCCCTAATCGCACCTCAAAGGCAAGCAAGTCATCAAAAACACAAAAAAATTTCCGCCTGGGATTTGGTCCAAAACACTTTTATCCGGTATTAGAGCTTCCCAGCAATGGCCCCAGAGCCGTCAACCCAGGAGAAAACGAGTAGAAGACCCCCAAACAGCCAAAGAGCAAAAGTACAAAAATGGGGACTTAGTCAATTTTTCACAAATTTCCCAAATCACTCCGCGCGCGCTCTGCAGCTAGGCCCTAACTCCCCTCTGCCACCATGGATTTGCTTCAAACCTCTTGCAAAGTAAAGTATATATAGCCAGCAGTGCGCCCAGACCCCGAAACCCACCCACAAACACCAGGAAGCCCCCCAAACAGGCCCCCGAAAACGCTACATTGAGCAAAATGTCAGAAATAGCCAAAAAAAAAATCGGCCTGGATTTTGTCCCAACCACTTCTACCCGGTATTAGACCTTCCCAGGAATGCCCCAAGACCCGCCAACCCACCCGCCAAGAAGCATAACACCCCCAAACAGGCCAAAAGCAAAATCTCATACTTGCAATATTTCTCGGCCTTCGGTCCAAACGCGCTGCGTAGCTAGGCCATAAGTCGGGGTTGCCACGACGGATTTCCTGAAAAGCAAATGCAATCAAGATTAGAGAGTCCCAGCAGTGCTCCCAGACCACGAAACTCACCCACAAACACCAGGAAGCCCCCCAAACAGGCCCCCGAAAACGCTACATTGAGCAAAATGTCAGAAATAGCCAAAAAAAAATCGGCCTGGATTTTGTCCCAACCACTTCTACCCGGTATTAGACCTTCCCAGGAATGCCCCAAGACCCGCCAACCCACCCGCCAAGAAGCATAACACCCCCAAACAGGCCAAAAGCAAAATCTCATACTTGCAATATTTCTCGGCCTTCGGTCCAAACGCGCTGCGTAGCTAGGCCATAAGTCGGGGTTGCCACGACGGATTTCCTGAAAAACAAATGCAATCAAGATTAGAGTGTCCCAGCAGTGCTCCCAGACCACAAAACTCACCCACAAACACCAGGAAGCCCCCCAAACAGGCCCCCGAAAACGCTACATTGAGCAAAATGTCAGAAATAGCCAAAAAAAAATCGCCCTGGATTTTGTCCCAACCACTTCTACCCGGTATTAGACCTTCCCAGGAATGCCCCAAGACCCGCCAACCCACCCGCCAAGAAGCATAACACCCCCAAACAGGCCAAAAGCAAAATCTCATACTTGCAATATTTCTCGGCCTTCGGTCCAAACGCGCTGCGTAGCTAGGCCATAAGTCGGGGTTGCCACGACGGATTTCCTGAAAAGCAAATGCAATCAAGATTAGAGAGTCCCAGCAGTGCTCCCAGACCACGAAACTCACCCACAAACACCAGGAAGCCCCCCAAACAGGCCCCCGAAAACGCTACATTGAGCAAAATGTCAGAAATAGCCAAAAAAAAATCGGCCTGGATTTTGTCCCAACCACTTCTACCCGGTATTAGACCTTCCCAGGAATGCCCCAAGACCCGCCAACCCACCCGCCAAGAAGCATAACACCCCCAAACAGGCCAAAAGCAAAATCTCATACTTGCAATATTTCTTGGCCTTCGGTCCAAACGCGCTGCGTAGCTAGGCCATAAGTCGGGGTTGCCACGACGGATTTCCTGAAAAGCAAATGCAATCAAGATTAGAGTGTCCCAGCAGTGCTCCCAGACCACGAAACTCACCCACAAACACCAGGAAGCCCCCCAAACAGGCCCCCGAAAACGCTACATTGAGCAAAATGTCAGAAATAGCCAAAAAAAAATTGGCCTGGATTTTGTCCCAACCACTTCTACACGGTATTAGACCTTCCCAGGAATGCCCCAAGACACGCCAACCCACCCGCCAAGAAGCATAACACCCTCAAACAGGCCAAAAGCAAAATCTCATACTTGCAATATTTCTCGGCCTTCGGTCCAAACGCACTGCGTAGCTAGGCCATAAGTCGGGGTTGCCACGACGGATTTCCTGAAAAGCAAATGCAATCAAGATTAGAGTGTCCCAGCAGTGCTCCCAGACCACGAAACTCACCCACAAACAGACGGAACCCCCCCTAAGAGCACCTCAAAGGCAAGCAAGTCATCAAAAACACAAAAAAAATTCCGCCTGGGATTTGGTCCAAAACACTTTTATCCGGTATTAGAGCTTCCCAACAATGGTCCCAGAGCCGTCAACTCACCTGCAAAGAGGTACAACAACACCCCCACAAGTGCTGAGTCTTTCTTCATTGGGCGTAAACCAGCCCTCTGGTTTGATGGAAATAGGAGTCTGGAGGAGGAGGATAGAGGAGCATGTTCTTTTGAACTTGTGAACCTGAGGAATGCAGACTGCGGCAACTTCAAATCAATTAGCAAACCAGCGAAGACAGTTCTGCTGATGGGCTTGATTTTGTGATTATCTGATTAAAGTTTGAAATATATTAACTGTGCACAACAAAGAAAGACAGACACACAGGAATAAAAGTGAATAGGGACGAAAAAGAAAGTTATTGATTCGTTGTCTCATTTTCAGGGCTCGGTATCACGGTCCAGGAATAAGAATAAGGCTTCGTCATCATACTCTGCGAATTCAGGCAGGGTGAGCTCAGTGTCACCTGACAGAGTAGAAATTCCCTCATCTATGTTGCTGGCCACCTCCTCTTCATCCGGCACGCTCTCTCGTACTCTGAAATCTGGTGGTATGAGGTGCTGATTCATCTTGATCATTGTTAACCTCTCCACATTTTTGGGCGCGAGGCGGCTCCGTTTGGGAGTTACAATGCCACCAGCAGCACTGAAAACGCATTCAGAAGACACGCTTGCGAGTGGGCAAGACAAGTAGTTTAAAGCCAGGTTGGTGAGCTGTGGCCACAATTCTTTTTTCCCATGCCAATACGCCAATGGGTCAGAATTAACATAGACCTCTGTTGAGTCATTCAGATAGTCCTTCACCATCGACTCAAGGTCCTCATCCAAGGTTCCTCCACTTTGCTTAGCTCTTGCTGTGCCTCTGACCTTTTGAGAACCAAACCCACGCAGAGCTAGCCAATCCTCTTCAGCCTCCAATGTTTCTGTTGTGTTTCGTGCAGATGATCCGGTTGCCGGTGTCTTTAACGGCTGAGAGGTCACTTGTGCCACAGCCACAGGTGCAGAAGTGGATTGTTTTGACTGGGGATGGCCTGCTGATGTACTGCCATTTCCTTTAATTTCCAGCCGTTCTGTTTCAAACCTCTTGGCTGACAAGGCTAGCCAACGTTTGTACTTTGGAACATGTTCATCATCAAAAGGAAAGAATGCTTGGCCTGCCAGCGCCTTTTTGTAGCGTGGATCCAGAATAGTAGCACAAATGTAATGCTGTTCTGAGTGGATCTTTTTAAGACGTTCATCACCTTGTAGGAGCTCTAATAATTGCTCAGCCAGAAGCAAAGAGTCTTGGTTTTTGTCATCTTTTTCAAACACAGAACACACCTCCTTCAGTTGGTCCTCCAGCATGTACAACAATGGGATAGCTTTTCCCAAATTAGAGTCCTCCTTGCTGACTGCACGCATGAAGAACTCAAAAGGACGAAGCATGCGTGTCAGGCTTTGAACTATGTTCCATTGCGGCCCACCCATCCTCAGCTCCTCTGTACCCTCTGTAAGGAAATATTGATCGAGTTCCGTATACTGCTCATACAGACGCTCAAGCATGTAGAAGGTTGAGTTCCAACGTGTTACCACCTCCTGGATGAGTGCTTTCACTGGCATTTGACGTTGATATAGCAGGCTCCTCAGCTGCTTCCGGGCCTTAAAAGAATGGCTGAAATGCTTGCACATTTTTCGGCAGGTGTCCAATACACTGTACGCTGCACTGCCTTTATTACCCAAGAATTTTTGGACAACCAGGTTTATACAGTGCGCCAAACACGGCACTCTGAAATAGTAACCGTCCCTCATGGCCTTAACTATATTGGCGCCATTGTCCGTGGAAACATAACCAACCTTGCGTTTTAGTGGGGACAGCCAGTTAAGGACCTTTGTGTTAAAGACATCCAAAATGTTTTCTGCTGTGTGACGTTTCTCCAAACCAAACATGGCTAGTGTTGCATGTTTCCGAGCAGCTTTAAAAACAATGTCCGTGTCAACACCTGTGTTTAGCTTTGCTTTAGCCCCTGAAAAAGAGACCCAGTGTGCAGTGATGCACATGTAATCAGCGCCTGCGCCACTGGTCCACATGTCTGTTGTCAGATGTATAGTGTGAACAGCACTCTTCTGCAAAGCTGCCCCAATCACCTTCAGAACATCTTCATGTAGTGCTGGAACCGCAACTCGGGCAAAATAGAACCGGCTAGGAACCTTCCATTTAGGGCAGAGCGCTGCCACTAATTCTAGAAAACCAACCCCTTCTACAAAAGAAAAAGGGAGAAGGTCCAGAGCTAGCATTTTAGCCAGCTTAGTGTTATACAGACGCGTCATTGGGTGGTTGCGTTCATATTGCGCTTCTGTAAACAACATCTTTTTAATGTTGCCCTGGACCAAGGATTTACGGGATGATGATGATATCTTCGACCCACTTACGCTCGCTGATGAACTTTTCCGCATTGATGTCTCAATCTCTCCCACACTCTTAGTGTGGCTCACATGGGGTGTGCTGCTGACAGGGGTACTGGGTGTAAGTGAAGTGTTTGAATCGTCTTCTTCCTCCTCGTCATCATCAGATGAAAAATCAACGATTTGATTCCATGCAATTCTGGCTTGCATAAACGCCTCTAGGTGCAGAAGCCATTGGACAGGGTGCGCTCTCTTAAGATGACCTCTCTGGCCTCCGGTACCATAGTTAGAACCAAGCTTACCACGACCAACTCGAACCTTACAAAGGCTACAAATGGCTACGTTTTCCATTTTTGGGCAAACACTAAAGAAGTCCCAAACTGGAGACTTGAAATGTCTTTGGGGGCCGGAGGAGGCGGCGATACTGGTGGTGGTGGTCCTGCTGCTAATGCCAGATGAAGTGGAGGATGTGGATTGCCGAACTTCAGTACGTTTTGCACTTTCACCACCACGAATTGAGGTCGAGGACGAGGTGGGTACCTTCTTGCGAGGAAGAAATATGGAAGCGGTAGCTTTTGGTGTACTACTTAACTCCAAATCTAATGATTCCATTTCCATTGCCTCCTCGCCGACATCATCATCACGCTCAGCAGCTTCTCGGGATAGGGTCAAAATGTCTCTTTGCTGCATGCCCGGTGGGGCTGCAGTGACCTTTGTGATGACTGGCTCGTCGTCATCGTGAGAGGCTTCATCACCAGCAGTATCTGTCACTTCTTGTTGAGCCTCATCACACTCCATAGGTATGAGTTTTTTGACGACCTTCCTTTTACGCTTAGGTACCTGTGTCAGATCATGGTGTGCCTCACTGTCAGACCGCAGTTGTGGTTCCCAAGACAGATCACTTGCATCAGAACGAGGTGGGCTTGAAGAAGATGTAGACACCCCCCTTGATCTTTTCCTTGCTAGGGATGTGGAAGACAATGAATGATCATCAGGAGGAGTGGCTTCCAATGATACCTCGGCTTCATTGTTGATTTCCTGATGTGCCCCTACTTCGGGAGGAACAACTATTGTGGGCACTTGTGAACCTCCATGCACCTTTGCTTGCGCATCTCCTTTTGCTGCCTCTCCTTCCACATGTACTTGGGCGTGTACTTGCACATGGTGTTGTTGTTGCGGCTGTGGTTGTTCAACACTTGTCAGATGAGTTACAACAACCTGTGTTGATTCAGGGACATTGCTGCTACTTTCTTGCGATGAGCCAACATCACTGGTCGATGGTGATTGGAGAAGTACACTGACTGCCTCTGAAGCACTCAAGGGCTTTGACTTAAGTTGGCGTGGTGGTGGAGGCACTGAACCCAATGGAGCAGGGGTGCTGCTCCCAGCTTGGTCCCCAGCAGAACCTGCTGCTGCAGGCGTACTTTTTTTTTCTCCCAAAAAACGTGGCGGGTGGCACACCAGCCTCCTTGGTAACTTGCTTCTTCTGCTCCTTACTAGCAACTTTCTTGCTAGAGGAGCTACGGAGACCTTTTTTTGGGGCCATCTTCTTCAGAGCAGGTCAGACAGCAGGCCGCAGTTGCACGAATTGTAGAGTTGTCTGAGGCCAGACGTGACGTCGCGTGACGTTATGCTGCACACACACACCGCTGCAGGACTTCTTCCTGGCACTGGTGGTTCTCTTGAGTCTTGTGCACCTAAAAAAAATGGAAGACAGAGGAACATCAGTTCAGTTATACAGCACAAAAAAATCGAAAAACACTGCAAAATCAGCACAATCCCAATCCATCCATGCCCTCCATAATGTTTAAATTCAAGACAACCCACAGAAAGACTAGGCCCATGCAAGACTCACTACCCCTGGGCATAAATAAAGGTTGAAAAGTAGGCAAAATGGTTGCAGGCCTAACAACAAAGCCTGCATTCAAAATGGCCACTTGCCTGCCAGCACATGGCCAGTGCCTGTAGCTGCACTCAAAATGGCCACCAGCCACATGGCCTGTCCCTCCCCATGAACACCCCCAAAAATCGAAAAACACTGCAAAATCAGCACAATCCCATTCCATCCATGCCCTCCATGATGTTTAAGTTCAAGACAACCCACAGAAAGACTAGGCCCATGCAAGACTCACTACCCCTGGGCATAAATAAAGGTTGAAAAGTAGGCAAAATGGTTGGAGGCCTAACAACAAAGCCTGCATTCAAAATGGCCACTTGCCTGCCAGCACATGGCCAGTGCCTGTAGCTGCACTCAAAATGGCCACCAGCCACATGGCCTGTCCCTCCCCATGAACACCCCCAAAAATCGAAAAACACTGCAAAATCAGCACAATCCCATTCCATCCATGCCCTCCATGATGTTTAAGTTCAAGACAACCCACAGAAAGACTAGGCCCATGCAAGACTCACTACCCCTGGGCATAAATAAAGGTTGAAAAGTAGGCAAAATGTTTGCAGGCCTAACAACAAAGCCTGCATTCAAAATGGCCACTTGCCTGCCAGCACATGGCCAGTGCCTGTAGCTGCACTCAAAATGGCCACCAGCCACATGGCCTGTCCCTCCCCATGAACACCCCCAAAAATCGAAAAACACTGCAAAATCAGCACAATCCCATTCCATCCATGCCCTCCATGATGTTTAAGTTCAAGACAACCCACAGAAAGACTAGGCCCATGCAAGACTCACTACCCCTGGGCATAAATAAAGGTTGAAAAGTAGGCAAAATGGTTGGAGGCCTAACAACAAAGCCTTCATTCAAAATGGCCACTTGCCTCCC
Source organism: Lissotriton vulgaris (assembly GCF_964263255.1). NCBI lineage: Eukaryota > Metazoa > Chordata > Amphibia > Caudata > Salamandridae > Lissotriton > Lissotriton vulgaris. The sequence goes on along the minus strand of NC_141689.1, from coordinate 885,361,652 downwards.
AGCACATGGCCAGTGCCTGTAGCTGCACTCAAAATGGCCACCAGCCACCTGGCCTGTCCCTCCCCATGAACACCCCCAAAAATCGAAAAACACTGCAAAATCAGCACAATCCCAATCCATCCATGCCCTCCATGATGTTTAAATTCAAGACAACCCACAGAAAGACTAGGCCCATGCAAGACTCACTACCCCTGGGCATAAATAAAGGTTGAAAAGTAGGCAAAATGGTTGCAGGCCTAACAACAAAGCCTGCATTCAAAATGGCCACTTGCCTGCCAGCACATGGCCAGTGCCTGTAGCTGCACTCAAAATGGCCACCAGCCACATGGCCTGTCCCTCCCCATGAACACCCCCAAAAATCGAAAAACACTGCAAAATCAGCACAATCCCATTCCATCCATGGCCTCCATGATGTTTAAGTTCAAGACAGCCCACAGAAAGACTAGGCCCATGCTAGACTCAAATACCCCTGGTGAAAAGGCCACAAGTACAGGCCCAAAAAACGAAAATCACTGAAAAATCAGCACAATCCCATTCCATCCATGGCCTCCATGATGTTTAAATTCAAGACAACCCACAGAAAGACTAGGCCCATGCAAGACTCACTACCCCTGGGCATAAATAAAGGTTGAAAAGTAGGCAAAATGGTTGCAGGCCTAACAACAAAGCCTGCATTCAAAATGGCCACTTGCCTGCCAGCACATGGCCAGTGCCTGTAGCTGCACTCAAAATGGCCACCAGCCACATGGCCTGTCCCTCCCCATGAACACCCCCAAAAATCGAAAAACACTGCAAAATCAGCACAATCCCATTCCATCCATGGCCTCCATGATGTTTAAGTTCAAGACAGCCCACAGAAAGACTAGGCCCATGCTAGACTCAAATACCCCTGGTGAAAAGGCCACAAGTACAGGCCCAAAAAACGAAAATCACTGAAAAATCAGCACAATCCCATTCCATCCATGGCCTCCATGATGTTTAAATTCAAGACAACCCACAGAAAGACTAGGCCCATGCAAGACTCACTACCCCTGGGCATAAATAAAGGTTGAAAATTAGGCAAAATGGTTGCAGGCCTAACAACAAAGCCTGCATTCAAAATGGCCACTTGCCTGCCAGCACATGGCCAGTGCCTGTAGCTGCACTCAAAATGGACACCAGCCACATGGCCTGTCCCTCCCCATGAACACCACCAAAAATCGAAAAACACTGCAAAATCAGCACAATCCCATTCCATCCATGGCCTCAATGATATTTAAATTCAAGACAGCCCACAGAAAGACTAGGCCCATGCTAGACTCAAATACCCCTGGTGAAAAGGCCACAAGTACAGGCCCAAAAAACGAAAATCACTGAAAAATCAGCACAATCCCATTCCATCCATGGCCTCCATGATGTTTAAATTCAAGACAACCCACAGAAAGACTAGGCCCATGCAAGACTCACTACCCCTGGGCATAAATAAAGGTTGAAAAGTAGGCAAAATGGTTGCAGGCCTAACAACAAAGCCTGCATTCAAAATGGCCACTTGCCTGCCAGCACATGGCCAGTGCCTGTAGCTGCACTCAAAATGGCCACCAGCCACATGGCCTGTCCCTCCCCATGAACACCCCCAAAAATCGAAAAACACTGCAAAATCAGCACAATCCCATTCCATCCATGGCCTCAATGATGTTTAAATTCAATACAGCCCACAGAAAGACTAGGCCCATGCTAGACTCAAATACCCCTGGTGAAAAGGCCACAAGTACAGGCCCAAAAAACGAAAATCACTGAAAAATCAGCACAATCCCATTCCATCCATGGCCTCCATGATGTTTAAATTCAAGACAACCCACAGAAAGACTAGGCCCATGCAAGACTCACTACCCCTGGGCATAAATAAAGGTTGAAAAGTAGGCAAAATGGTTGCAGGCCTAACAACAAAGCCTGCATTCAAAATGGCCACTTGCCTGCCAGCACATGGCCAGTGCCTGTAGCTGCACTCAAAATGGCCACCAGCCACATGGCCTGTCCCTCCCCATGAACACCCCCAAAAATCGAAAAACACTGCAAAATCAGCACAATCCCATTCCATCCATGGCCTCCATGATGTTTAAGTTCAAGACAGCCCACAGAAAGACTAGGCCCATGCTAGACTCAAATACCCCTGGTGAAAAGGCCACAAGTACAGGCCCAAAAAACGAAAATCACTGAAAAATCAGCACAATCCCATTCCATCCATGGCCTCCATGATGTTTAAATTCAAGACAACCCACAGAAAGACTAGGCCCATGCTAGACTCAAATACCCCTGGTGAAAAGGCCACAAGTACAGCCCCAAAAAACGAAAATCACTGAAAAATCAGCACAATCCCAATCCATCCATGGCCTCCATGATGTTTAAGTTCAAGACAACCCACAGAAAGACTCAGTCCACCCACCACTGAGTACCCCTGGGCAAAAGGCCCCAAAACAGCCCAAAAATCGAAAATTCCAAAATTTTAGTTGCAGCAACTGTAATGCCCCAAACAAACTTACTTGTAAAATTTCTAATCCAACAGTGATCCAAAGAAAGTCAAAAAGGCCTCAAATCCAAATATCCAGCAGCATCCACAAAAAGTAATCCTTCCAGCTCCAGATCCAAATGAAAAGTGACCAGGAGATGGACAAAGCACTGGGAGGAGCCTGCTGAACAGGAACAGGAAGTTGAAGACTGTGGGGCACTTCCTTCCTCCCACCCCCTCCCCCCCTCCCCAAAATGGACTCCTCGCTAAAAAAGTGCAGGCAAATGTCAACCTAAGGAGTTATTCAGATAAAAATCATCATTTCTAGAAGGTTTATGCTGCTTGCTGGTGGATTTCTTGTGCAGAATTGCAAATTTTATATTTTCGCTCGCCGCATCTCAAATCTCGCAATTGCGAAGTACCGCGAGACGTGACCTCGCCGTACTCGCGTTGACAAACTCTCGCTGGCAATCCGCGATGACGTTGCGCGCTCGCCAATTCCCGCGGGATCACACAGCAAGATCCAAAATGGCGCAGCACTCGCAAACTATCGAGAAAAACAACCCGGCAAACGATGACAAACGCCGCGCGCTGCAAAAATTGTATCACCAACGCCGCGCGCCGCAAAAAAAATCCGCTGCGTGCGAATTTGCGGATTTTGCGGGAAATTCGCAAATCTCGCGGATTGCGAATTTCCCCAAAATCCGCAAAATCCGCGAGCGAAACGGATTTTCCGCCCATGCTTACTGAGAATAGACATAGTGTGCTCCAAAGCAAATTTCAATATTGTATGACAGAAGATCTTTACTTAGGACATCACATATTGAAAGGTGCAAGAAAGGTGTTGCATGAGAGAATCTCTGCAATCATGCAAATTAATCAGCGATGTACTCAGAGAGAAGTCAGGATGTTTTTGGGAATGTTGGGCTACTGTTGCCAGTGGATACCCAACTTTTCCTGAATGGCCAAGCCTTTATAAAGGCAGATACACAAGGATGTGTCTGATTCAGTTCCCTGGGACAATGATTGCTTGAATGCCATTCTGGAGCTGAGAGAAAACCTTTGTCTCGCTCCTGCCTTAGGAATGCCTGATTACAACAAAGCGTTTCCGCTCTTTTGCAGTGAGAAATAAGGTTGTGCTCTCTCAGTATTGACTCAGAATCGTGCAGGTGCCTTTAGACCAGTTGCATACTTGTCAGCAACTTTAGATCCAGTAGCTTCAGCATTGCCTGGATATCTCAAATTCGTAGCTGCAACAGGTGTCAGAATAAAGAGGTGTGAGAGTATTGTAATGGGTCACCTACTGACTGTGTAGGTTCCTCATTTGGTTGAGATACTGTTGTCAAGAACTCGTACTCAGCACGTATTGAATTGTTGACTCACTAGGTATGAGCAGATTATTCTGGCTGTGGAGAACATGAGTTTGAAAAGATATATTCTTTTGAACCCTGCAACACTGTTACCTTTGCCTGACTGTGATCAGATGAAACTGAAGTGGAACATGACTGTGTTAATGTCACTAAATAGTGCACCAAGCCACGTCCTGATATTATGGATGAACCCCTCCCAGAATCTGATTATACCCTATTTGTAGATGGCTCTTGTCTTAGAGACAATGAAGCAAATTTAAGGGCTGCTTATGCAGTTTGAACTGTTACCGGAATGGTGGAAACTGCCTGGCTTGAAGGAGTAGGTTCGGCTCAGGTGGTAGAACTGTTAGCTCTTACCAGAGCCTGTTGTGTTTCAAACCAGCTGAAGGTGACGATATTCTCAGATAGCCAGTATGGCTTTGGTGTTGTTCATGACTTCTTCGGACAGTTATGGTCCCCGAGGGTATACATGGTCCCCATCCATAATGGAGAAAATGAGAGAAAACTGGTAGAAGCACTTCAAATGTCATCACAGGTTGCAGTGGTGAAATGTTCTGCCCATTGTAAAGGAAATTACTTTGTGATCATTGGTAACATATGTGCTGGCAAAGCTGCATGCTATTGTGAGCTGAATATTTGCACTTTCAATGGTGAATATGTTAATGACGGATCTGATGAACCAGATTTCAACCTTTTGATGAAAATTGCTGATGCTTGGGAAGAGGTTAAGAGGTTGTAAGAGGAGGCTTCTGAAGAGGAACAGCAGGGCTGGATTAAGGGAGGATGTGTGAAATGTGAGGATGAAATTTGGATTTCAGGAGATGGAAGACCAGTGTTGCCTGATAGCTAGTTGCACCGGATGACCAGGTTTTACCATGTGTTACAAGGAAGGGTCAACCAAAACAAAGTCACTGGGACCTGGGTAAGTAGTGTTACAGTAAGAGGGGTCACGGACAGAAATATTAATGGATCAAAAGAAAATGAAGTAAATACAACAGATTTGAGCGAGTACAATGTTGTTTAATCACAGAATACTCAACCGCAGATTACATTACATTTGCATAGAGGCATCACTCGGTAAACATTAGTGCCCAAGAAGGTAAGGGGATTGGGAAGGGAAAAGTGAAGTGGTAGGAAGTGTGATTGGGTTAGGAGCGTGATACATGTAAACCATACTCATTTATAAATGAACAAAATTTAATTTGGCTTCACCGGGGAGCCCGACATCAATATCAAAAATGATCGTAGAGTTACAGGAGACCAGACATCAGAAAAAACAGCAGTACAATATGCGCTGGGGGTAGTCGCTGGAACGGGAAATGATAGTCTATGTTTCGACCCTGGATAGTGTAGGAGGGCTATTTCCTTACCGGCGGGTCTTCATCAGGACGGTAGAAACAAAGGGGAGGGGGCAGTTGGGCAAGTATTAGTTGCCTCACTTGCTGCTCATAGGTAGTCAACAGGGCTACCGGGAAAATAGGAGGGTGGTATAGTCCACTGCATAACTCAAAATTATTCGTGGGGGACCGTGCCATCAGTAGGGAAATTTCACATGACTGGAAAGTAGGATGAATACATCCAAGCCTCCGATCCTGTCTGGTCGGAGTACAAAGTAGAAAGGGAATACGGGCTTGAATCACTGGTGGTTGGGTGTGAAAGGAAGTCAATCCACTGCTTATTCTGGCCCTTGACTACCTATGAGCAGTGAATGAGACAACTAGTACTTGCCCAACTGCCCCCCCCCTATGTTTCTACTGTCCTGATGAAGACCCGCCTGTAAGGAAATAGCCATCCTTCACTATCGAGGGTCGAAACGTAGACTATCATTCCCCGTACCAACGTCTACCCCCAGCGCAGATTGTACTGCTGTTTTTTCTGATGTCTGGTCTTCTGTAACACTGCAATCATTTTTGATATTGATGTCTGGTTCCCCGGTGAAGCCAAATTAAATTTTGTTCATTTATAAATGAGTATGTTTTACATGTATCACTCTCCTAACCCAATCACACTTTCTACCACTTCACTTTTCCCTTCCCAATCCCCTTACCTTCTTGGGCACTAATGTTTACCGAGTGATGCCTCTATGCAAATGTAAAGTAATCTGCGGTTGAGTACTCTGTGATTAAACAACATTGTACTCGCTCAAATCTATTGTATTTACTTTATTTTCTTTTGATCCATTAATATTTCTGTCCTTTCTGTCCGGGACCCCTCTTACTGTAACAGGTTTTACCATGGGCTGATGCATGTAGTGAGAGATGCGATGGTGTGATTGTTTCAACAGACTTGGGGGCATATTCACAATAAATTGACGGAGCATGGTGTGGGCATTGTTGGCTTAATGCTGTATATACAAGGATACGGTGCAGCCCTGTGTTTCACCCTGCACCGGTGCTAATTTGCAGTGGCCTAGCGCCAACGCAGGCACTTTTGCACCATTGTTCAAGGGGGCCTGAGTTGCAGGGGAAGATTGTTTATGTGCAGGAAGGTGTCCCTTCCTGCACACAAAACAATCACCAATGGTGTTTTGTAACTTCTACATTTGCTGCAGAATGCAGCACACACAGAAGCTACAATGCGTGATTTAAAAAAAAAAGTTTGCTTATGTGCAGAAAGACACACCTTCCTGCACATAAACAATCAATGGTGTTTTGCTGTTTCTATGTGTGCTGCACAATGCAGCACACACAGAATTAGCAAAAATGAATAGAAATAAAGCATTTCTCATCATTTTGCCAGGGAAAGACCAGGTTTTTTTTGGGCTACATTTTGGCGCTGCCACATATTCACACCACCCTTGTAAATATTAGGCAGTGTCAAAATAAATGGGTGTTGTGGTGGAATACACAACGCAACACCCATTGCCCCCCCCCCCTTTTACCATAAGTATAGCGTGAAAGGGTGCCATATTTACAAGGCAGCATTAAGCCACATTAAGGGGCTTAATGCTGCTTTGTAAATAAGGCAAAACCCGTATCACCACCACAAAGTCACTAAAAATGATGTTCTGATGGCAATAGGCGCTTGTAAGTATGTCGCTTGGTTCAATCCAAAGATTCTTATGATGGCAGAGGATTTGTGTTGAAGATGTATGATCTGTCAGCAAATGAATTTTGGAAAATGGTCTGCCGTTACACAAAGTTACATAGAAAAGTCAGGAGGTCCTTATAATAGGATGCAACTGGATTTCATTGAAATGCCAATGTGCAATGGATTGAGTTACATTCTAGTGGTGGTGTGCATCTTTTCACATTCGGTGGAAGCATAACCGACTAGAAGATGCAATAGTCTCACTGTAGCTAAATTGCTATTGAGTGAGCTGATTCTGATATTCGGACTTTCAATCTCAGACCAAGGAAGCCATTTTAAGAGGGTTTGAGAATGCTATGTGCAGCCCTGCATGTAAAACAGAGATTACATTGCAGTTATCATCCAGAGCTTCAGGCATTGTAGAACAGGTCAACAGCACTTTAAAAACCAGATTGGCTAAAGGACCAGCCTGATGCTCTACCCTTTGTACTTATGAGCCTTCGCAGTGTTCCCAATCGAAAGACTGGATTATCGCCCCACAAAATAATAATGGGACAAGCTATGAGACTGCCTGAGGTGCTTACAAACAAACTTGTTAACATCACAGACAATTTGGTGCTTGATTACTGTAAAGGATTAGCTGATGTGGTCCATTTTGTGTCTCACCAGGTTGAAGCTACAATAGCACTGCTGCATCAGGAACAGTGCCACGATCTTGGTCCGGGAGACTGGGTCATGGTGAAGAAACATGTGAGAAAGAATTGTCTCGAGCCTTGCTTTTGTATCCCATACCAGATGATCTTGTTTACCACAACTACTGTGAAGTGCGGTGGTCTACCGAACTGGGTGCATGCATCCCACATTCGTAGAGTCTATTGTCCCAATGAATGAGTAACAGCCCTTCTCCCAAAAGAAATGCCAGTGTTGCTCGAAAGGCTATGAGAGGAGGTCAGCCAAGCATTGGTGGATCAGACGGAGTCAGAGATGGCACTTGAACAATCTGAGGGGGTCTCAATGAAACTGAAGTTGTATCTCAAGCAGAAGAGGCTGATGTGGTGGTGGTGAATGAATCAGTTTCTGACCCTCACGCAGAAGCTAGTGTTGTGGGGCTGCGAGAGGCGGTGGAGGAATGCTTGCCAAAGAATAAGAAAAGGCGAGGACTGAAGTTATCTTCTGAAATAGCTCTTTTGCCCCTAACTGAGATCTATGGGAAATCTGAACTGAGTGGAAGCAAAAGGGAAGGAACATATATCAGTAGGTCTAAAAGATCGAGGGTTCGTGGTCGAAGAAACTCTTTACCTGAGTGGATCTATCGAGCCACAAATGCCGACAAGGGGGGCAGGTCTGTAACCTCTGTGCTAATAGTAAATTATCTGCTGAAGATCTCGGGGACTGATTTCATTGTTCTTGCATTTTCCATTCCTTATCCACCAAGATTGGGTGGCTTGAGAAAACTGATATTAAATGAAACTGTTTTTCTTCATTTAAATACAGAAGAATCTCCTTCGGAAATTGCAGAGTTCTGAGAAGATTTTTTGCAGTTACTCATAAGTGAACTGGATTCTGTACTTATAAGAAATGGTAAATGAATTTTATGAACATTTGTCAAAGTGTTTGAAGAATAACACCTAGACACGAGTGGAAGAAGAAAACATTTAGGGTTGACAAATTAGAACAACATGGAGTAGGGTTAGGGAAGCCTCTCGAAGATTGTACACATTTTGTTTAATAAATTTGAAGCAGATAGAGATTGTTGTTTTTTGCTGTTGCACAGGTGGAGATTGACAGAGAAAAATCTGTTGCTGCTATTTCTTCCCCCTGAATATAAACAGTATGGTATCAAATTACAAGTTATAAACGTAGATACATAATAAGAGTAGTGATAACACTTTGGGTATTAACCTTAATAGTATTAATTGTAGGGCTAAGCTTAGGTTCAACCAATGCAAAGATGAGAAACATGCACCTGAACAGTAATGAGTACAAAAGTAGATGGAGGTTTATATTCATTAGGAGACTCAGAAATAAGCTACATGTAATGCCATATGGTAGTGGTATATGATGCTATGTAATTCCCTTGGCCACTGAAGCAGGACGCTCCATACAAACCTAGTAATCCCATGCTTCCATTGTATTGACATACTCATACAACAAATTAGTGTAAGCATTTAATGTCCCCCGGCTGCAGCGCTCCATTAGTGCTCAATATAACTTTTTCTTTTATGATTTTTGAATACTCCATATAGTCTATACATTCTATATCTTAGAAGGGACTTTGTAAAGTTCTAAGGAGCCCAAAACCAACCTGCCAGCTCATCCTCAGATTTCGGTGAAGCAATCATATCAATCCTGCTCTCAAGCCTTCACACGGAATGTTATCAAAGTGAGATCTCAACTGAGGACCTTATACGTATTGCACAAGTCACTGCATGGGGGAACACCTGGCTTCCGAAGTGACTTTTCTAACACTTTCTCCCATTGCAGCAACTGCTTTTGACCCCCTTCAGCTTAACGGATATCATCCTAATCAGATACAACAGATATGGTGTGAGATCTCTACTCATACTAGGATCTACAGACAAAAGATCTTCACCCCCAAAAATTACACTGTAGGCAGACCTAAAATATCAGACTTATTTGAAGAACAGCCCCTTTCACTCCAGATTTCACGAGAAGGCAATACCAACTTTAGTGCCACACATCTGCCTTCAGTCCATTGTCCGGCCAGAAAAATGCCCTTCAGAATGGTCATGTGCCTCAAGTTAATATTTGCTCCCATACTTGTTGCAGACACTAACGAACCTCAAATGGTTTGACTCTAAATGTATGCTGTCAATGTTCAAAGGCTATTATTTAAGACTCAAGTATAGAATCCCCAGACTTCATTGTACATGAGTGTCAAAATGAACAAATACCCAGAGCCTGTGTAAACTGACTGTCCCTCCCCCCAGTACTCTCAGGCCCAAAAGAAGAATGCAGCATTTTTAAAAGCATATAAATACAAGCTCTGTACATTATAATTTCCAATGCTTGAAATTCTACACATATGATTTTAGACTTGTGTGTCAGTGCACCATACAGGATAGCTAACTTCTGTTGAGTTGTGCTTCTTGGTTTATGAAAACATAATGATGTGGTACATTAAAGCTACTTGTGGAATGACATTTGCTCCAGCTTACTCCCAACTGTGATAATCTGAGCCCATTTACTTTCTGCTACCCATGGGTTTTTATCTGCGTGAGAGGCAAAAGGGAGAACTATTTTCAATGTCAAGGTTTTACTGTGTAACCCATGAGGTCACACAATAATCTAATCCACAACTTGAAAAAGGTCTAACAGGGTTTATTACAAATTCAAAAATAAGCTTACAAAATTCTAAATTAGTAAAACGTGTCCAAATCTCCTGAAGAGATGTGCTTGATACAAAAGAGAAAGTATTGTCAGTTAAATTTTGACTAAATAAGCAATCAGAGAAAAGAACGATGAATCAAGTTGCATTAATTTAGTCTTAACAAGCAGCATTAATCCTGCCCTTTCCTACACTATCCTAGCAAGGATCCCCTATACTACTAATTGATTGTCAGTTTTAGGACCAATATCAGAAAAAGAAAGAAATGGTATTAGCAGTTGAAGTCTTCAGTAAAAGTATTCCAAGCATGGGTCAAGCAGCATGAAGACACACAAGCCTAAGTCTGCAACCTACGAAGTCTTAAAAGGTGTCTCTTTTCATTAAATAGACAGTATCAACTGAATTTGAAATGACCTTCCCATGGGTATTTTTCCATCGGCCTGCTTGATTCTTCCAACCTCGTTCTCACACAGATAAACAATCCATTTTGTCCTTAGCCATTCTTCTTCTGCTCTATGGGAACTTATCCACGCTTGTTACCATGTTCCTCTTGTGCTACTTTGTCCTTTCACAACTCACTATTCAAACAAAACAATAACTCTTCTATGCTACCTAATAAGGCTTTATCAACACCTGCAAAGGAGACAAAATACAGGAAAGCATTCCACATTGAATGAGAAGCACAAATCATGGGAACAAATCATGTTAACTGCATTGTATACTTGCACTGGAATAAAGCGTTAGGCTAGAATAAATTACACATGAAGTTAGATGAACACACGTTAGACCTTAAAATAAAAGCCATCTTAACAAATGCACTAAGTTACCTATGCGTGCACATTGCTCTGTAATTAATAAATGTAGATAATTCACAATTACATAATTTCCATTAAATTACTGATAATACACGTCCCTTACAATACTATCCATTAGTCACGTTTTATGCACAGAGTTTACTCATGTTAACCTCTACATGAAATATTCTAAATGGACAATACCCCTTTGTTAGTAAAGTTAGTCACACAGAACATTTGAGTGCCAACTATAGATGAATATGATGCACTCCTACATTATCTCACATTGAAATCAAAATTACGCTTTCCCAATCCTCCCTCGGATAGTGTATCAAGCCACCACATATTCTCTTAATCTTATCAGATGAACAAAGTGAAACCCTCCTGGTGGCAATTTATTTTCTCTTGAACTCCTCCAAGCATTTCATTTCATGATACTGTGTGTTCTGCTTCTTTTCCAATTGAATATCATTCCTTTTTTGGACGTTTCTTTCCCTTGCTTTATATCTCCTGTACACTGCGATAATCAGCAGTGGTCTCAAAATCGATCCGACCTATACTTCCCAAATCTGGAAACCGCCTACCTACAGCATTCAATCCATGTCTAACTGAGTCCCACACACATTCTATTGCCAATCCACCTAATTCATTATGCAGACCAGTAATATTCTTTTTGTACCTAAGCAAATCCTTACCCTTATCTTGGATGTAAGTACATAATTGTTGAACCTTTAACATCAGACAGACTCTGCCTTCTTTTGTGGGTGAAATGTCTAGCATTAAGTGATTTTGCATAGCCATAGCTGCAATAGCAGCCATCTCAGTATTTACAATCAACAATCCTCCAGCAGTGCTATTAGATTACTTATCAACTATAGTAGACAGCTTTCTAATCTTCAGGTAATTCAATATCACCCCTTCATTTGGTATGATTGCTCCAAAAATATCTCCCACTATTTCTCCGGCACTTACACCACACTTGGATCTTGACTTCTCTTCCTAAACAGGATGATCCAAATTCTTCATGTGATAAATCTTTGGAAGCACTGTCCCTAAATAACACATACCATACTATTTATTCTGCAACTTAAAGTAAGCCTTCTAACCACAAACAAAAATTAACTCCATGAATCAAAGGATCCGCTCCATCCAAGAAAAACTTCAAACTTTCTTGAACTGCAAAATTATGATCACACTCATGCTCACCCACAAAAACAGTATTGTTTTTATTCTTGCCATTGTGTATGCATAATTTCCCTTGATGTTGCTAATCTAGTTTCAATGCTCCCATTGTTCCTGCCGTATGATGTGCCACTTCTTCTTGTGACCAACATGTAATCTTAATCCCCACAGCTGCCTTTTCATTGACTGCTCTATACCTGTCCTGTACCTGCTCCAAAAGTTTCTTTCAATATCAGTGAGGACGCATGTTACATTATTTCTATGTGCATAAACTGTGTCCAATGTACTAACTTGTGTGAAATATCTATTTACAGTTTCAGAAACCCTAGCATCAGAATGCCTATTCAAATGCTTAATTAGCAGAATCTCTGAAAAAACTAAATCATAGTTTGAATAATAATACTGGCAATGTCCTTTTCCATAAAAAAGAATCAGAAATAAGCTACATGTAATGCCATATGTTAGTGGTACATGATGCTATGTAATTCCCTCAGCCACTGAAGCAGGAAGCTCCATACAAACCTAGTAATCCCATGCTTCCATTGTATTGACATACGCATACAACAAATTAGTGTAAGCATTTAATAAATAATATTCTCTGGATGAATCTTCATGTAAATTCTGATCAGGTATAGGTGATACAATGCACTGATCAATCAAGTATAGGTGATACAATGCACTTTTAGGGATTATTTATTTTGCTCAGATATGAATTTACCTTGAAAAAATGAAAAGACCAGAAGTGTTTGGCAAAACAGGAACAAGTTGGTTTAATTAAACACAGGGGACCTGATTCATAAAGGCACCTCCACACTCGTGGCAGACCCTGCAGTTGTGGGAGAGACTCTACACTTAGGTCAGAATCTCCGCAATAAGAATTCTCAGTGCAGAGATTCCGCCCAGAGTGTGGGGACTTCAGTGTGAATCAGACCCAGCAGCCAGGAGAGCATCAACAGAGTTGTGTCTGAAGACATATTCAATGTACAGAAGTTTTGTCTGGTAATATATACAGTACTTTAGGTACAATAAAATGATTACATATTCTTCTAAAGCTTGTAGATTAGGGCCTAGTCATGAACCATAAATACAAACATCTGATAAGGGGGACACAGGTGTCTCTGGACCTCGTTGAGAGCTAGTGTGGGCCAGTGTGTATGTGTCCAGATATCCAGCATGGTGAACGCCTGTTCATTGCGTGTGATGTGCATGCTGTGTTCTGATAGGCTGAGTGTTCCTAACTACATGTGGCATTTGACTTTGAGGCATTTTGGGAATGTGTGCCTTTGGCCAAATGAGTTTTATTGGGGCCAATCTCCTCAGACCTGTTTGTGGTGTAACTGCCTATCTGTGGGATCAATCATGGTTTTCCATGTTTGTGCATTTGTCTTAGGGCTAAGTGTAACCCCACCTGTCTGACCCCATATCTCTGACTCGGGGTTGATGGGGAACACATCTCAGGTGATTTCGACAGCAATGACACAAGTTTGTTATTACGTGTACATATGAAATGGTGGTCATTGATATCATATTTACACACGTTCTCATTATCATGCGTACATTTGTCACAGGGTGCATTAACATTGTTTTTACTGATATTAACATTTATATGAAGGCTGAAAGATAAAGTTGCTGTCTTTGAAACTACGTAATCAGGTTTGACTACTGGACTTGGCTCAGCATCTGTGATGTTGGACAAATCACTTAATCTCCCAGAGCCTAAAAAACAGACAAACAAAAACATGCACATGGTTCTTCTAAAGTGCAGTACTGCTCTTGGGGCAATTTGTGCTATATAAAACTACAAAAAAAGGTACTATCAAACAATACTTCCAGGAGGCAGGCTTTTGGAACATTTTGCTGCGGTGGGATTTAGGCACATCGATTGGGGCAAGAGCAATGGGTCAGCATTGATCTTTTTTAATATCTCTGTTTGTGGCTGTTAATTGATTTATTTATTATAAGTATTCTTGTGTACACCTATGTACCACATATGTAGCAGAGAGCTGCACTAAGAACAGAGAAACACAAGGATCCAATAGGGAACTGATTGAGCTAAACAGAAAGAAGTGATCAATTAATGCAGTTCTTATTTATCACATGAATTAGTGGCTGAGAAAAGGTAACAGGGTTTTATTAAAGAAGAGATGGTTAAGAGCCCTGAAGTTTTGAGGCAGAGTTCCAAAGTCTAGAGTGAAACCCAGAAAAGGATTTAGAGTTGCTCCTAGTGAGAGGGACCTCTGTCCTTAGTAAGATGTAATTTCCATCCAATGTTATACCTGTAACACATATATTTTGGTTGTAGGACTTTTATGTGATACATCCATTCTTAAATGAAATCCAGGCTTCAAGAGGCAGCCAATGGAGATCCTTCATGATTGGGGTAATGCGGTAATACTTTTTGCACCTATTATGTATCTTCTACAATATCGATAATAGATGTAATCGGTGACAAGAAGGGACTTTTGGATCTTGGCAAAAATGGCCTTGCCAACACCAATATATATTTAGACTAAATATTGAACTACTGATGTCCTCATGTGAGATCTAAAACTTTGTTTTTCAATGGAGATAAAGCTAGTAGTGGGCAGTTTGTGATAAATTCCCAATATGAGTCTGCCATGCTAGCTAACAATCCAGTAAATGCCTATGTATCTGATCACCTGGAAAATTTCAGGCATGATGTTGAATTGCATAAGGAATCAGACAAGGCTGCTTTGTAACCCAACATGGGAGGAACTTCTGAATCTTTAGTTACACCTTTTACTAACTCTTTGGAAACGCCGGGGACTAGGAGCATACTGAGGCCTTTTTGACAAACTGAATACATCAAGGCCTGGGGAAACTGGAGATATTGGATATTACAAGCAACGTCTCATGACGCTTGTCTCCGTTAGTGTTCTTTTGATCTGGACATGTGTACCGACTCATGAATATTAATACTTTGCCCTAAAGAAGCCCTCTTGAAGGGTAAAACGCGTTGGCTGTATCCTAAAATGGTAGAAGGATATTTGAAATAAAGGATTAACAACGCACAACCAACACTACCTGCAAAATAACTCTTTTTTTTTGTGTGTTAACCCACTGTTGTTTTTGTCTGTATTGCTTCTTATCCGCCCTTGAGTATTTTGTATTTATCTGTGGCCATGTGGCAGCTGGAAATTTGAGGTGGGCAATACATGTGCTTAAAATATTAGTGACCAGACTAGGCGGTGCAGTTGTCGCGAACCCTGCTGCCTTTCTCTTGTGTAGAAGGAATCAGACAGGGCTCATTCAAGGGGACTTGATTATATAGCAAGTTGAGAATACTGCTATACTCATCTGTTTACTGTTCATTTTCAGAGAAACGGAAGGCAGGGTCTTGTGCAGTACAAAGACTTTCCTTTGAAGCTTGCCTAATTCAAAGGCAGAAAGGGGTGTAAGAATTGGACCTCTGACACCCCAAAAGAAGAACACCTCTGGACTGAAGATATTCTACCAGGAAGAAGAGCTGGATGCTGTAGGAGGGACTACCACTCTGCCTGCTGCTTTGTTATGCTGGCCTGCTGCTTGCGGCTTCTGTCCTAGGAGTGAAAGGACTGGACTTTGCTTTCTACATCCTGCTCCCAAGGTTCTCCAAAGGCTTGTGTGCTTGCCTGCTGTTAAGAAGTCTCAGGACCATCAAAGACTTCACCTACCAGTGCCTGGGCTCTTTTAATGATAGTCCTGACTATCCAAGTGGTGTCAAATCCAGTTCTTGGGCCCTTGAAAGTGTAACCTGGTGATCTTAGGGATAAAATCCACGCATTGACTCCCAGTGCCTGTTTTCTCGATGCATCGCTGCAAAAGATCAACGCATCACTGCTGCCTACCCTGAAGTGTTGTTTCTGCTTGAAGCATCGACCACGGCTTTCACTGCAGGCCTTAGCTCGCCTTTGCAGCTCATCAGAAGAATCACTGCAGCATGAGCCCCGAGCAGCTGAAGAATCAACGCAGCTGTGAAATCAACTTAGCGCCTGAATTGCTGCTGTCACATCGACACAGTGCTTCTGGATTTTTGACGCATTGTCTCTCAACTCCCATTCTTAATTGACACCGCTCCGATGTAAGGAACCGAGGCCACTTGTTTGGAAACCAATGCATCACATTTCCTGCCGGTAAGGAGCTGATGCATCACCTCCCCTGTGTATTTAGGAACCAACACTTCGCTTTGCTTTTACGGCACCTCACCTCCTCTGCGCCTTGCACCATCGACGCATCTAAGGTACATTGAACTAAATTGAATGGATCCATTGATTTTGATGGACTAAATTTGCTGAATTTTTTAAAAGTGATATTTTGACTTGTGTATGTTGGATTTTTGTTGTTTTGGTCTTGGGTTATTCAGATAAATATTTGTTATTTTTCTAAACTGGTGTGGACTCCTTTTGTAGTGTTTTCATTATGTTACTGTGTGTGTGCAAATACTTAACACATTGCCTCTGAGATAACTTTGACTGCTCGTACCAAGCTACCAAGGGAGTGTGCAGGGCTTCTCTTAGCTGTGTGACTCCCTTACCCTGATTGGAGTGAGGGTCCCTAATTGGACGGAGTGCAAACTAGAGACCCCCTTTCTAACAGTCCTTAATGAGATCACTTAAGGGTTCAAAGTAGAAACTGAACAAGGTAGGGTCAAGAATAGAGGCTTGAGGGACTCTTGGAAGTCATTGACAGGGTTCAACATATTTTGCCATCAAAGTTCTTACAATCTTTTAGGGTCTGCAGAAGATCTTCTTGGTTGAGATTATCAAATACTGCTGGGAGGTTGAGTAGGATGAATGGTTAGGAGTCTACATTGTCCATGATTTTGAGAGCATCATCTGGTATTTGTAGGAGAATGGTCTCCTTATTTCGATATTTCAGTGAACATAGACTGGAACTCATCCAATAAATGACTGTAATTAACAGTTAGCTTTAGTTGCAAATTGACACAACTTTCCAGCATTTTGGCCAAAAAGGAGCCTGGATATAAAGAGGTAATTGTTGACATCATATAGCTGACTTTTTTAGTAAAGGAGAATCTTTCCCAATTTTTAAGCAGTCATCAAATATGCCTTGTTGTAGAAAGAGGTTTATAAGGTTGTACCAGTGTGGCATGCAGATGATGCACATCACATTTGCCAAGGTAGCCAGTAAAAAGTCAAAGAAGTGACTGGATGGGTTGGTTTTAGAGATTATGTTTTCCCATTCTATCTATGAGATATCTCTAAAACTTGACAAAATCTGTGAACATTTCCTGTCCTGTGTAGAGCACAAGTTAATAAACACAATGCAGGGAGGCATGCTTCAATATTTTTGATTTTACTATGATCAGATGTTGGCAGGAATGTGATATAGAAAATTTATGTTAGAATAAAAAAGCAAGGAAAGGGGGTATGGGTAGTAGTTGGAAGGTCATTGGCTGAAAGGAGTCATGGCCATAGGCTACAAATGGGACCTACGATCTGCTAACTGAGCTGAATACAAAGATCCCAATGCAAACTGACTTTACCTTATCCAGGATCTCCAAGCTGGATTGGGTGTCCCAAGGATCTTTTCACAATAAGACTTCCAGAGGCTAAAACAAACCCCAAGGTGTAGTTTCACATGCATTATTTGACTTTGGCATGTCAAGAATGCTTGCATCTGATGATCTGTGGACAGAATAAAGACTTGTTTTTTCAATACACATGGAAGACCTTTGGATCTATGCTACACTCCTTCCAACAAGCCATGATGATAAGATGCAGCAGTGATGTCTCTCATCAGATTCAAAAGTAATCTCCGAAGTCTGTCAGTGATGGCGACAGTTTCATAGCAGATGGAAGAAGAAAAAAACTGGTCAGGTTCCACCAATAGCTTTCCATGCTTAGAGCTGATATTCTTAGAGCCTCAGGAAACATAGAGATCTTAATACTCATGTGGATCAGAGGGAGCAATTCTGACTCACAATTTGTAGGGCCTCTACTCAGTATGGTAGAGAAGTAAAACGATAATTAACAATAAAAATTGGCTGTTTATTGTATCTTTTAATAGTACATAGTTTTGACTTCTCTGGCCAAGGTTGGCACCTGTATCCTATATGATGGGCAGTTAGACATAGAGTTTAAAAAAACTGTTGTAGTGTATGTGTTTTCCACCTTTTTGGGCCTGGCCCTTTTTGCAGGGTTATCCCCAAACCTTTTCTCCGCCTATTTTTCTGATCTTCCTTTTGTTGCTTTTAGTACTCTGGGCACTTTACAATGCATGTGCTCTTTCCTCTAAACATGGTTTAGTTGGTTTACCCTTGTTAGGCATATTTGAATTACTTCTACGACCCTTCTAAAGTGGTATCCTATATAGCCAGGGTCTGTAAATTAAATGCCAATATTGGGCCTGCAGCACTGCTGACGCCACCCGTAGAAGTAGCCTTTCAAACCTGTCTCAGGCCCGCCACTGCAGGGCCTGCCTGCACAGTTTACTACCCCTGTGACTTGGCATTTGAAACTACTTGCCAAGCCTTTAACTCCTGTTATTCTACATATAGGACACCCCTAAGGTAGGCTCTAGGTAGCCCAAGGGCCAGGGTGCTGTGTAAGTAGAAGGTAGGACATTTGCATGTATTGGGTGGCATGTCTCGCTAGTGACAAACAACCTCTTTTGTTTTTCACTGCTGTGAGACCTACTTCTCTCATAAGCTAGCATTGGGAATATATATATATATACATATATATATACATATATATATATATATATATATATATATATATATATATATATATATATATATATATATATATATATATATATATATATATATATATATATATGTATGTGTGTGTGTGTATATATATAAATATATATGTATATATATATAAATATATATATTCACTAAGGAAACATAGGTTTCAGGGACGTTATAGTTATTTGAACATTTGTCTCATATAAAACCAGAGAAAATCGCCTGTTATAGTTAGTTGAGCTAACTATAACTTGCGCGCCTGCAATGCACTGGTGATGATGACACATATTACATCACTCATGACATGGTCAGTGACATCACTGATGACATCTCAAATGACACCACTAATGACATCACTGATGATGTCATCCAGTGAATGTGTGTCTCTGGAAAGTTTAAATATTTTTCATATATATCTATGGCAAGGTGTATTGAAGAATGAGTGGATTTACAAGTGCTTGAATGGATGATTTACTAGATGTGTGATTGACTGTATAAGTGAGTGATTGAACGTGTCTTGCTGAATGCATGGGTTAGTGACTAAACTATGTAAAAGTCTGTATTAGTCTCTCAGTTGGTGTGTAAGCGGCTGCATGGGTTGGTGAGTAGCTACATGAGTGTCTATATGGGTTATTGATTTTTTGTCTGAGTATCTGTATGGGTTCCTGAGTGTCTGTGTGGGTGGCTGTGGGGGGGTGTGTGACTGTGCATAGATTTCTGAGTGGGTGATGTACTGGTTGTATGGATTCAAAAGTCCATCTAGGAAGGGCAGTATGGGTGAGTTAGTGTGTGTATGGGTGTGTTGGTGAGTGAATGAATGTCTCAGTGGTATAAGTGTGAGTAACTACATATGTTTTAAGGCAGTATATGTGATTGTTGGAATATATAAATGACTATACGTGAGAGTAAGTTATTTGAAGAGTGTGTGTATAAATGAGTGTCTGCTTGTATCAGTGATTGTATAAAACAGTAAGTATGTGTTAGTATCTGCATAAATAAGTGATGTGGTGTGTGTATAAACTGTATACATGAGTAAATTGGTATGTGATTGATTCTTTGCATGACTGACTAGGTGAGTGAATAACTCTATGGATGAGTAGCGGAGTGTTACTGTATGTATAGGTGTATGATTGCATATTATAGTACAGTATTAATGAGTAACTGCATGTATAAGTGACTGCATGTGTGTACAGACCTAGGAAATTGTGGGTGGTGTGTAGTATCTGGCATAGTTGTGTATATGGTTTCAAAAATAGTAGTCTGTATTTTAGAGTGCATGAATCAAACTTTGTATTAGGGCATCAGTATATGCATCAGATTTTCAAGTGGATGATGTCATCAGTGATGTCATTTGAAATGTCATTAGTGATATCATCAGTGATGTCACTGACCATGTCATGAGTGATGTAATATGTGACGTCATTACCAGTGCATTGCGGGTGCGCGAGTTATAGTTAGCTCAACTAACTCTAACAGCCGAATTTCTCTGGTTTTATATGATTCAAATTTTCAACTAACTATAACGTCCCTGAAACCTATGTTTTTTTAGTGAATTTCTAAGTTTTTTAAAATGCGAATTCCTAACTATAACGTCTGTAAATCCTATGGTTTTTTCAGTGAATTTCAACGGTTTTTTAAATGTTAATTTCATATTTTAATGTTTATAAACCCTATATTGTTTCTATTATATTTTTAAATATTTTGGAACTCTATTATACTTCTTTTTTTTAACTTGAAAAATTGTGTAATGTTTTATATCTTCCCCCAAAAATATGTTTCTCTTTCTTTTTTTTAAAGAAAACTGCACTCCCATACCGGTAGCGTACCAGACCTAATCACCATGCAAATCCGATTCACCATATTGCTAAACTCGTAAATGATGGGCATTTCGTATCCGACGGGTTAGTAATACAGTGTCCCGCGAAGCATCATATACGCATGAAGTCACCCCAGCTGCTACTTTGGTATCCGACGAGTATGCTGTACCAAGCAACACTTTACGTCATGTACGTATGGGGTCACACCCGATGAGATGAGTGCAAGCCGCCAGGCCCTGTGTTACATCACAGAGGTATGGTGTTGCACCAGGTACACCATGTCCTCTTTTTTTTGTCTTAAAAGTATATCTAAATAACTTTAAAACAGTATATGACAGCAAGCGATGATCTAAAATATTTTAAACATTTATATATTTCTAACTAATAAACATATATTATGATAAATATATTTTCTCAAAATCGCGTCGAGTGCAGCCTCATTGCACGCTCGGTGCGCGATTGCCATGTGACCTTTAAAAAAACATTTGATTGCTTCATAACATTTCCCATTGTAACAGTTAGGCGACCCCACCCATTTTAGTCATTCTCTCTACAGCATTTGATGAAAGACACCACTTCACCTTAAACAACTTTTTTGAAAAGTTTATCTTTCTGTGTACACATATCTTATACTACACACAACATGCAACGATCATCTTGATCAATATTCATGGTCTGTACATTAAGCCTTCCACGTGTGATGGCCATGCATCTGAAACGTTGCATCAAAAAACAAATATGTGTTACACGATGCCCCTGGTGTGTGTGTGCACATTGTTGTGCTGCCTTTCGGCCTGGGTATTGGTTGCTCTAAGGAGTATCATCAGCCACGGGCAGAGTGCACATCCTAGATCATATGTGACAAACAGTAAAAAGTAATGTGTAGATTTGTATTGCTGTACGCTCTGTTGTCAGGCTTTACCAGTATAGTAGTGTGTCATAAGTGAGACTTTCAGATTCACGTTTGACATACATTGCTTGACTGTAATGAGCGTTATCACTATGTATGACGTAGCCTCACTGCTGATCCTCCCTCCATCCGAGGACATTCCCATGTGTATGCTTCACAATAGCAACACTTTCAATAATACCGCACACCATTGACATGTATGTCTGCGCATATCCACAACCTTGACAACGACATGTAATGTTCGCCATTCAATCTTTTCGAACAGTATCTCATTAGCGATAGTTGCTGCCCTCCCAATACATGCTACATTAATATAAATTGCGCGATCTGCGACGTAAAAACTGCAAAAGAAACACACATAACTACACTTCCTGGCCAGGCATGAAATGAACAACGCCCAGATCCCTGGTACAATTACTCACACCCCTAGGCTAAGCAAGCCCAGCCCACTTTGCATACATATAAATAGGATAACAACGACGCCACTTGTCCCAGTTCTTCCACACTGCCTCAGGTGATATGGCTGCATCCACTTTGCATATCATAATACGTAATAAAAAAAAGGATCCATGAGGTGTACACCATCCTGGCAATCATCACTGGACATCAATTGTGAACCCTACTGCCCATCGTGTTTCCAAAGGGATTCATGAGGTGTACACAATCCTGCAATCAACACTACAACTGAATTGTGAACACTGCCGCCCGTAGTGTTTGCACACACAACAAAGACAGCAGGTGAGCAGTGGGGCCTGGGTGCACAGCGGCTCCAATTGAGTTTGTGGCTGTGGGAGGGGTGGGCTGCATCAGCCTCAGTGCGCAGGTATGAACAAGCAAAGTTCCCTGCGTAATGATGTGATCTCTGACCTTTTTCAGTCACATCTCTGGCTCATTTTAAAGACCTGCTGGACCGTACTGTAGGCCTGAGCCAGCGTGCAGCGCTGCTCTACAGACATGTGTTGAGCACAGTGCTGCAGGAGGGGTGGGCTGTATCAGTTTAGGTGCGGAGGTGCGAAAAAGCGATATTGCCGTGGGTAATGATATGATCTCTCACCTCATCCAGTCACATGTCTGTCTCATTTGAAGGACCTGCTGGACCGTACTGTAGGCCTGAACCAGCATGCAGCTCTGCCCTACAGGCATGTGGCGTTGGCTTTTAGGGCACTGTAGTGAGCTCATTACTAAGTGTACATGCACACAGGCTTCCGCCACTGCATTACATGCACACATTATGCTTCTAGCATGCGCTCTGTTCCTTTGTATGTGAATTCTTGTTATAACATATTAATATTTAACGTTGTGTATTGTCGTACACTCCAACTCCTCTTTGAACCATGATTACCACTAACAGTTGGTAGATGGTACTTCAAACGCAAAGGATGCACTCAACTGGTGTTTTCTGTTAAGCTTGAAATAAACCTTCATTTACCTCCAGACATTTCCACCATTAAATTATTTCTCCCTTTTCAGACACTGAATTAACCGAAAATAGGCAGAGTGGGTGCTCACCCCGTGATGATGCTCTCAGCATTCTGACGCCTTCCATCGTGGTATCAAGGCACCATCCCCGACCGGAGACCTGCTCTCCCGCCCTAAAAAAGTACCCCGGACTCGGAACTTCCACCCGCACGTCGTTTGCACACCGATGGTGGCAGGTCAGCAGTGAAGCCTCAGTGTGCAGGATCTACAATTGAGCACAGTGCGCGGAAGGGGCTGGGGTGCATCAGCCTCGGTGCACAAGTGCGAACAAGCGATGTGGCCATCCATAATGATGTGATCTGACCTCTTTAAGTCACATCTTTGTCTCATTTTATTGACCTGCTGCACCGTTCTGTAGGCCTGAGCCAGCGGCCAGCGCCCACTACAGACACGTCTTGATCACGGTGCTACGGGAGGGGTGGGGTGCATCAGCCTGGGTGCGCAGGTGCGAACAAGCAATGTTGCCCTGCGTAATGATTTGTTCTCTGACCTCATTAAGTCACATGTCTGTCTCATTTTAAGGACCTGCTGGACCGTACTGTAGGCCTGAGCCAGTGGGCAGGCCGGCCCTACAGACACATGGCGTTGGCTTTTGGGACCTGCTCTCCCACCCTACAAAGGTACCCCAGAGTCGGAGCTTGCACCGGCACGTCGTTGGACACACCGGTGGTGTCAGGTGAGCAGTGAAGCCTCGGTGCGCGGGTCCTACAATTGAGCTTAGTGTGGAGGAAGGCGCTAGGGTGCAGCACCCTGGGTGAACAGGTGTAGGCAGGCGATGATCCGGTAGCTAAAAATGTAATCTCTGGCCTCATTCATATGTTTCATTTTAAGGACTTGCTCGACCACACTCTTTCTCGCGGAACCCATCGTCCTAGACAAATGGGTGACGGGACGTAAACACTGAGGGCTGGGTGCAATAGGCCGATGCTCTGTCTCCTCCTCCCTCTGTTCTTTTGACTCTCCCTCCCCTTCTCCCTTCCACCCACTCCCTCTCCCTCCCATTCTCACTATCTTCCTTTCATTCGGACTACATTTCTTTTCCTCTTCCACATGGGACACATACTTATGTTTAATTTTCGTCTTTCATGTTTTGTACGCTGCTTCTGGAGGAGTCCCACCCATGTATTTCATGTTATACTGTTGTTTGTTCCAATAAACTTGCGTTTCCATTTATTTGTGTTGTTTTAATAAAGAATATTTTTTTCCAATAAATAAGTGAGTGTATAGGTCATCTTTTTATGAAAACACTTGTCTGTAGTTTATTGGGAAAATCGTCTGTTTATAGGAGGATATGAGAGAAAACATTTGTAATTTTGTGGTGCACCTACCAAATATAAACCAATAGACTAATACATAAATGAAGCCTGTGTAATTCTACAACTGCATTGGTTCTATGCTTATATCGCTTTATAACACCATGAGTACTGCCCGTGTGATTACAGAACCAATAAGGCACTGCCTAGGACCACAGCGACTTCAGGGACTGCCGATGCCCACCCTGCATATTTAGGTAAAGGCCCGGAGGGTGGCGATCCCCGGTCTTCAGTTGGCCTAGAAGCCCCCCGAACAATCAGTAAACAATACCTGAGAATGTGGCGATCCCCTAGGCTACGAAACGTCTCTGTGCCCTTCCGCACCTCATTTACATGTGACATTAAGATACCCAGTCCTACAGAGACCCCGCCATATAATAATAGGATTATCCACTGAACATTACCAACCAGGAGCCTAATTTAAATCAACGAGTGAGACCCTGCTTCTTTTTCTCCATTTTTACCACCGGGAACCGCTCTATTAAAGCGATATGAGGTTTTCCTCCTCTCGCTTCAACTAGTCAAACAAGGATTTGCTATCACAGGGTGGAAGCCATGCACCCGCCCTCTAATAGCAAACATAAATGTCCCGCGGATGAACACCCCGGGACATTGTATGAGCTACGCCTGGGAGGTCGCGCTCCCTAGGACCATGATGCATTGGCTAGTGTAAATGCATACTAACACTACTTACACAGGTGTAGTACAGAGACCAGAGTGTAGTGAAGAGGCAGAGGAAGCGCAAAATCAAAAAATATAAATCCTACCAGAGGTCAGTTGACGTAGTTCAATGAGCCGACGACCCTGGGATGAGTAGAAATAGCTACACGAAGAAAACGGGTCTTCAGCACAACGCAAGCAACTTTGAAGTATTGGTGAGTGCTGCCTTCTTTTTACCTTCTTCCGCTCGTCACCAAATTTATGTAGTGAAGTGGCAGACAGCAGTGGATCCGATAAGTTGATATATTGCAGAAAAACAAGACACTTTAAACACCCACCAACAGGAGCAGACAGCAAGGCAACCGTCTTGTCCAGCACTGTGCACAAACTCCCCAAGGATCCCCTCATGACAGGCCTACATTCTAACATTACATACTTACATTCTAGTAGCATTGCATACTAACATTCTACTATGTCTTAGATTGGAATACTACACAGAGCACATGACTTACCGGAAATGAGCTCCTGGTTTCATTCAGGAGTCTTAAGACGGGTAGAGGTGAGTAGTTTGTTTCCCACTCTCTGTATTAAATAAACGCAAACTAATACTACTTCCACAGGTATACTACAGTAGCACATCAACTGACAGCAATGAGCTCTGGATTTAGACTCGCGGTTTAATCCCAGAGTCTTCAGACCAGTAGCAGAAAGTAGTTTGCTACCCAATCCCTATACACTGTAAACGCATACTAACACAACTTACACAGTTATACTACAGCGCCTAGTATCCTACAGCGCCTAGAGCCCATCACATTACAGCATTCAGCTCGGTTTGATCCCGAGTCTTCACACCGGTAGGCGTGAGTACTTCGCTTCCGGTATAATATAAACACACACGGTAGCGGTCAGTAGTTCGCTTCCCACTTCCCGTATAGTATAAACGCCTACTAACACTACTTGCACACTTATACTACAGCGCCCAGAGCCCAATCCCTTTACAGCAATCACCTCGGTTTGATCCCCAAGTCTTCACACTGGTAGGCGTGAGTACTTCGCTTCCCGCTTCCGGTAGAGTATAAACCAGCGATAGCGGTCAGTAATTCGCTTCCCACTCCCTGTATGGTATACAAGTGTACTAACACTACTTGCACAAGTATGCTACAAAGGCGAGAGCACACCACTTTACAACAATGAGCTCACGGTTTAGGCTCCTGGTTTCATACCCGAGTATAGCAGCATATCATCTCAGCACCATGTCACTCTGATCAAGACCGTACTTTCAGAGCGGTAGGAGTGCCTACTTCGCTTCACACTCCCCCACAGAGCTTAAAGTGCTCCTATCCTCCTTTCCTACTTTTTTCGCTCTTTTTTCCCCTTACTCTCTTCAACAGAATCACAAAATGGCGGCCAACACTTCCTAGTTGCAACCGCTCGCAATCAATAAGCAGCAAGCTCGTGCTCGTAACGCCTCAGCCAATCAGATGGCAGAATTTCCAAATATCGATATCTGTAAATTTTGATACTTCTCATAAACTACTAAACGGATTTACACCAAATAAACAAAAGCGTGCTTTCTAGACTAAGACCCTTCTCCCTGCCAAATTTGGGGTAATTCCGTTCACCCATTCGACCTGCAGCCGTGTCTAAAGTTTCCTATGGAAATTAACATGGAGAAAACACGTTTTGGGACCCCCCTTTTCTCTCAGCCCCCCTTGATGAATCACTCCCAAACTTTCAACATAGGAGCTGATATGAACAAAGAATTAGTTTGGCAGAATTCATGAAGATGCCAAAGTTATAAGCAATACCTACTGGCGATCGCCAGTAGGTAATATATATATATATATATATATATATATATATATATATATATATATATATATATATATATATATATATATATATATTATATATATATATATATATATATATATATATATATATATATATATATATATATATATATATATATATATATATATATATATATATATATATATATATATTATATATATATATATAGACATATATATATATATATATATATATATATATATATATATATATATAATATATATATATATATATATTATATATATATATATATAGACATATATATATATATATATATATATATATATATATATATATATATATATATATATATATATGTATATATATAAATATATATATATATATATATATCTAAACAACCAATCTCATTGAACACCGAGAACACTTAAGACGGCGGTCTGTCGTGAGAGGGCGAGCTTCAAGAAACCACAACAATCGCTGAAACTCTCCAAAGGCATCCAAAGGAAAACATCAACCACTGACTCTCAAATGCTTCTTAAGCAGTATTTTTTCTTAGCAAATTATCGGCAACTAGATGCGTTTCGGGACCTAGTCCCTTGATCACGAGAGTGGTCTTGTGATCAAGGGACTAGGTCCCGAAACACGTTGAGTTGCCGATAATTTGCTAATAAAAATACTGCTTAAGAAGCATTTGAGAGTCCGTGGTTGCTGTTTTCCTTTGGATGCCTTTGGAGAGTTTCAGCGATTGTTGTGGTTGCTTGAGGCTCGCCCTCTCACCACAGACCGCCGTATATATATATATTTATTTTTTTTTGCAATTATTCACCCGTAACTTCCCTTTCTCACGGAAAGATGAATGCGGAACCAAAAAGTTCTTCGTGCCGGGTAATTATTTATTTCTGATCACCCTGCATCGCCGCCATGATGCATTTCAGCCCCACCTGGGCCTTTATCACATATATATATTTATATATATACCAAACTGCACTGCAAGGAGACGGCTGGGAACTCAGTTCTGCATGCAACCTGTTCCGATCCCAGACATTTAATCCGCAGTATCCCATATGGGGAAGTTATGCAGATTCGCCGAATTAGCAGCAATGGCTCCGACCTAACAGTCTGTCAGGAAGAGGCACTGGTAAGATTTCTAAGCCGAGGCTATATAAAAAAAAAGACTTTATTCAGGCACATGATAGAGCCAATGCCTCATTTCAGGAAAGTATTTCAGACAGTATAAGTCGTGGCACTGAGATATCTCTTAAAGTCAGCAATTCAGCCAACACACAAACACAATCTGTAAGGCTTGTTACAACTTATTAGAAACAACACAAACAGATAAGACAAATAATGCAGAAAAATTGGCCCATTATAAAGACGGATTTAACACTTTCTCAGTTATTACCTAGTCCACCTGTACTAACTTTTAGAAAGTCAAGGGCCATGCGAGACAATTTGCAGGGCTTGCAAATTCGGAACTAGTACTACTGAATATTGGAGTCCCTTTTGCGACACTCCAACTAAAATTGATGGTTTTTATACATGTCGCACAGATTATGCGGTGTATGTATTACGTTATACCTGCAATTTAAGATATGTTGGTAGCACTAATTTGCAAGTGTATAACCGCATTCTCCAACATTCGAGGGCAGTAGTCAACTCAGACCCAAGTTCTCCTGTAGCCAGGTATTTTAAGTTAGCCCACAATAACATTTTAAAAGACCTGGGCTATTTTATAATAGGGGTGGATCCTAAAACCATTAGAAGAGGAAAACGTGAGCGTCAACTCGGACAATTGGAGAGTAGATTCAATGTAGAGCTCGATACAAAAATGCCGAACGGGTTCAACATAGGGGAGGACCTACACAACTTTTTTTTATAAAAACAGTCCTTTGTCTTCCCTTTACTTTTTTTACTGGGCAATATTTGCACATGAGTTTGATTTTTTGGGGATCTTTGAAGATATGTTTTTGCACATGTGACATGTGTTCATAGATAGTTATTTATCTTCATCTGCACATATTTAAACATAAGAATTTATCAAGTGTTTTTTACACCATAGTAGAAATGGTTATTTTCTTTCACTATTTATTATGATGTCCTTTCGTGTTTTTATAATATATGTATGAGTTAATAATTATTGCTTTTATCTATAATATTTACTTACATATTTAAGTATTTAAATTTCAAAACTCGAATTGTATGATTGTATAATACCAAAGTACATACTTGAATAGTATGTTTTTAATGTCTATGAGCATGTGATTGTAAGATTCATGAGTTAACTCAGGTGCATTGTATTTGCGGTAACATCTTTAGTTGCACTATTTAAGTATCACAAGGTTTGTGGCTTGTCGTGTGATCAATACAGACTGTGTCTGTCGAAATGCGTCATGCTGGGGCACTGGCCAGGCTGACTAGATGCCATCAATTAAAATAATAAAAGCACTGAGAAACTTCATCTGAGTCCCTCGAGTGGTCCTTACCTGTTTTTGGTCGTGCTGAAGAATGTTGGCGTGTTGCAGGTTTTTGTGCTATATATATATATTCACTGAAAAAAACCATAGGTTTCAAGCCTTATATAGTTAGGAATTAGCATTTAAAAAACCTTGCAAATTCACTTAAAAAACCATAGGATTCAGGCCTTATATAGTTAGGAAATAGCATTTAAAAAACCTTGCAAATTCACTTAAGAAACCATAGGTTTCAGGCCTTATATAGTTAGGAATTAGCATTTTAAAAAACTTGCAAATTCACTTAAAACAACATAGGTTTCCGGCCTTATATAGTTTGGAAATAGCATTTGAAAAACCATTGAAATTGCTCCTATATAGTTAGTTGTACTAACTATATTTTGCGCACAAGCAATCCACTGCTGATGATGTCACATATTACATCATTCATGACATGGTCAGTGACATCACTGATGACATCACTGATGATATCTCAAATGACATCACTGATGACATCACTGATGACATCTCATTTGACATCACTGATCATATCACTGATGATATCATTCATGTGATAATACGATGCACCTCCTCATACTCTATTTAAGGCTTGAAACCTATGTTTTTTTCAGTCAATTTGCAAGGTTTTTTAAATGCTAATTCCTAACTATATCAGGCATGAAACCTATATTTTTTTTCAATAAATTTCAAAGATTTTGTAAATGCCAATATTATTAGCGGATAACGTTTATATATGTTATTATCCTTCTGGAACCACCTGAGCAGCCATCTTGTTTCTCAGGAGAAGTGAGGCACAAGAGAGCACAAAACAAGAGTGGAAAACGCAAAAAGGGGGCAGGGTTGAGACCCCCTGACCACCTAGCCCTTCTCATTTTTTAAATCGCGAGGTACGCTCACGGTCCACGTACCGTACGCGTACGGTGCGCGTACACCGCAATTTGTTAGAATTTTTTTTTTTTGCCCTTGGGGTCCTTTTGGGACCCCCTGAGAAGAGCTAGTGGGTTGGGGGGTCTCTACCCTGCCCCCTTTAAATGTTTTCCACTCTTGTTTTGGGCTCTCTTGTGCCTCAGTTCTCCTGAAAAACAAGATGGTGGCCAACACTTCCTGGTTTGGACAGTTTGGAATGTTGACAGTCGACTGCCAGCCAATCAGAAACTCGCTTGCGCACGTAAGGGTACGCGCACGTACGCGTACGGTACGGGTACCGTACGCTTACGGTGCGCGAACGGTGAGCGCATATAGATATAAAATTTGCTCAAATTCAATTTTCTCAACACCTACTGAAGGGATTTTCACCAAATATAGAAAAGGCACTACTGCATACCTGTCCCTACCATTTTGCCAAGTTTGGTGTAATTTCGTACATCCATTCGGGCTGTAGCCGTGTCTAAAGGTCCCATAGAAAATGCCATTTGAAAAATTTCAAATTCAATTTTCTCAAGAACTACTGGAGGGATTTTCACCAAACATAGCAAAGGTACATCTGCATACCAGGCCCTACCATTTTGCCAAGTTTGGTGTAATTCCATTCAGCCGTTCGGGCTGTAGCCGTGTCTAAAGGTCCCTATGGAAATTAACATGGGGAAAACATGTTTTGGGACCCTCCTTTTGGCCCCCGCTTGATGAATCCCCCTTGAAACTTTCAGGGAAGGAGCGGAACGGAGCTGGCCAAAATTCTGGAAAATTACACACAGATTCCTCAATCGGCGCCAAAGTTATTCTCAATAGAATGTTGAGCGCATATAGATATATAATTTGCACAAATTCAATTTTCTCAACAACTGCTGGAGGGATTTTCACCAAATATAGAAAAGGCACTACTGCATACCTGTCCTTACCATTTTGCCAAATTTGGTGTAATTCCGTTCAGCCGTTTGGGCTGTAGCCGTGTCTAAAGGTCCCATAGAAAATGCCATTTGAAAAGTTTCAAATTAAATTTTCTCAAAAACTACTGGAGGGATTTTCACCAAACATAGCAAAGGCACATCTGCATACCAGGCCCTACCGTTAAGTTTGGTGTAATTCCATTCAGCTGTTCGGGCTGTAGCCATTTCTAAAGGTCCCTACGGAAATTAACATGGGGAAAACATGTTTTGGGACCCCACTCTTTTCTCGGCCCCCACTTGACGAATCCCCCCGAAACTTTCAGGGAAGGAGCGGAGCAGAGCGAAGAAATTTTAAGGAAAATTACACGCAGATTCCTCAATCATCGCCAAAGTTATTCCCGATAGAATGTTGGGGATTTGCTAGGGTAACTAGGTCCTAACTATATATACACCTACTGGCGACTGCCAGTAGGTAATATATATATATATATATATATATATATATATATATATATATATATATATATATATATATATATATATATATATATATATATATATATATATATATATATATATATATCACAGCTACAAACGATCCACAAATCCTTAATTCGTAAAGAAAGCAGCACACTCAGGTGGTAGTTCCACATAGATTTAATGAGGGAACTTACAGCATACGACGCGTTTCGCCAGAGGGCTTCGTCAAGATATGGCATATCTTGATCCCTCATTAAATCTATGTGGAACTACCCCCTGAGTGTGCTGCTTTCTTTACGAATTAAGGATTCGTGGATCGTTTGTAGCTGTGATAAATACAACGGGTACACCCCCGTTTTGGCGTGCACCCGCTCACGAGTGCAACCGGCTGGTGTTTGGAGCATTTGATATATATATATATATATATATATATATATATATATATATATATATATATATATATATATATATATTACCTACTGGCGATAGCCAGTAGGTATATATAGTTAGGATTTTTTTCCTATGGGATTTTTGAAAATTCTATGTCGAATAACTTTGGCGTTTGAAGACAGAATTGGCTGAAATTTTCAGGAAAATGGAACATTTTGTTTCTGAGCAGCCCCTGAAAATTTGGGGGGGTTTCGTCAAGGGGGGGCCGAGAAAAAAGGGGGGTCCCAAAACATGTTTTTCCCATGCAATTTTCCATAGGGCGGTTGGCCTCACTTTTAGCCTGAACGGCTGAATGGATTTACACCAAACTTGGCAAAATTGTAGGGACTGGTAGCCCGATGTGCCTTTGCTATGTCTCAAGATATAGGCTCCAGTGGTTTTTACGAAAATTAACTTTGAAAAATATATATTGGGCTACATTGGGCTATATATATGTTGGAGCCCAAATGTAGCCCAATGTAGCCCAATGTAGCCCAATGTAGCCCAAAGATGGCCACCAGAGACAAAAAAAACAAATGTAGCCCAAATATCAGCCAGATGTAGCCCAACTATAGCCCAATGACAGAATGTCCCAGAGTGTTCTAAAGAACAACTAGAGTGCTAACAGTCCTACTTATTACAAAGGTATGGCACACCTGAAGCCATCTTGATTGGAATAAAGTGGTAACTCTTAAAACATTTAATTTAAAAAGGAACAAAATGAGGGGGTTCATTTTGCCATAGAAAGTATGATTAGCGAATATATGACGAAATCCCGCATACCATCAGTCCGCAAAAAAAATCCCGCATGTACTATTAGGCCGCAAATTAAAATAACGAAAACCTTTAGAACGAATATGCCTTTAGCATACACTAAACAACTAAACTACCCTAAACCCTAAAACACTACCCCCAGCATGACCCTACACTACACAAACAGTACAACACTACCCTAAACCCTAAAACACTACCCCCAGCATGACCCTACACTACGCAAACACTACAACACTACCCTAAACCCTAAAACACTACCCCCAGCATGACCCTACACTACACAAACACTACAACACAACCCTAAACCCTAAAACACTACCCCCAGCATGACCCTACACTACGCAAACACTACAACACAACCCTAAACCCTAAAACACTACCCCCAGCATGACCCTACACTACGCAAACACTACAACACTACCCTAAACCCTAAAACACTACCCCCTGCATGACCCTACACTACGCAAACACTACAACACTACCCAAAACCCTAAAACACTACACCCTAGCATGACCCTACACTACGCAAACACTACAACACTACCCTAAACCCTAAAACACTACCCCCAGCATGACCCTACACTACGCAAACACTACAACACTACCCAAAACCCTAAAACACTACACCCCAGCATGACCCTACACTACGCAAACACTGCAACACTACCCTAAACCCTAAAACACTACCCCCAGCATGACCCTACACTACGCAAACACTGCAACACTACCCTAAACCCTAAAACACTACCCCCAGCATGACCCTACACTACGCAAACACTACAACACTACCCTAAACCCTAAAACACTACCCCCAGCATGACCCTACACTACGCAAACACTACAACACTACCCTAAACCCTAAAACACTACCCCCAGCATGACCCTACACTACGCAAACACTACAACACTACCCTAAACCCTAAAACACTACCCCCAGCATGACCCTACACTACGCAAACACTACAACACTACCCAAAACCCTAAAACACTACCCCCCAGCATGACCCTACACTACGCAAACACTACAACACTACCCAAAACCCTAAAACACTACCCCCCAGCATGACCCTACACTACGCAAACACTACAACACTACCCAAAACCCTAAAACACTACCCCCAGCATGACCCTACACTACGCAAACACTACAACACTACCCAAAACCCTAAAACACTACCCCCAGCATGACCCTTCACTACGCAAACACTACAACACTACCCAAAACCCTAAAACACTACACCCCAGCATGACCCTACACTACGCAAACACTACAACACTACCCAAAACCCTAAAACACTACACCCCAGCATGACCCTACACTACGCAAACACTACAACACTACCCAAAACCCTAAAACACTACCCCCAGCATGACCCTACACTACGCAAACACTACAACACTACCCAAAACCCTAAAACACTACCCCCAGCATGACCCTACACTACGCAAACACTACAACACTACCCTAAACCCTAAAATACTACACCCCAGCATGACCCTACACTACGCAAACACTACAACACTACCCAAAACCCTAAAACACTACCCCCAGCATGACCCTACACTACGCAAACACTACAACACTATCCTAAACCCTAAAACACTACGCCCAGCATGACCCTACACTACGCAAACACTACAACACTACCCTAAACCCTAAAACACTAGCCCCAGCATGACCCTACACTACGCAAACACTACAACACAACCCTAAACCCTAAAACACTACCCCCAGCATGACCCTACACTACGCAAACACTACAACACTACCCTAAACCCTAAAACACTACCCCCAGCATGACCCTACACTACGCAAACACTACAACACAACCCTAAACCCTAAAACACTACCCCCAGCATGACCCTACACTAAACAACCACCACAACTCTACACTACACTAACACAACACTACACTACACAACACTACACTACACTACACAATCACTAACCCACGAAAAAATTAACACAAACCCACTTACCTCTCTCGTCATCGTGGTTTTCACAACGCAAATGCATTTACCATACATGCCTTTAAAACGTAATTCTTTGTAAAGGCATGCGCGATAAATGCACATGCGTTTTGAAAAAATGCGGGATAATGGTATGCGAGGTCAATGACCTTGCGGGATAATGGTATGCGGACTGAAAGTCTGCGGGATAAAAAATGCGGGAAAATGGCTGCAAACCATGATTAGCAGCAGACTTCCCTGGTGAGCACTAGCTTTACTACAGTGATCTAATGAGCAACTAGAGTGCTAACATTCAGAATTTATGGCAAATGTGTGAAACATCTGAATGCCTTCTTGATAGAACCAAAGTAAACAAGCATTGAAAATGCAATAGATCTCGCCCTCGTTTAAGTTAAAGCCATTCTGTTTGTAATGAGGTGGCTTTTTAGCTTTGCTTTTATTAGTGTTTTTAAAACTTTCATGTAAATAACATGCATATGTATGCATATATGTATATGTATGCATGCATTTATATTTATATAGATATGCAGATTATATATGTTTATATATGTATATTACCTACTGGCGATAGCCAGTGGGTATATATAGTTAGGGTTTTTTCTCTATGGGATTTCTGAAAATTCTATGTCTAATAACTTTGGCGTTTGTGAACGGAATTGGCTGAAATTTTCAGGAAAATGGCACATTTCGTTTCTGAGCAGCCCCTGAAAATTTGGGGGGTTTCGTCAGGGGGGGGCCGAGAAACAAGGGGGGTCCCAAAACACGTTTTTCCCATTCATTTTTCCATAGGGCGGTTGGACTCACTTTTAGCTCGAACGGCTGAATAGATTTACATGAAACTTGGCAAAATTGTAGATATGGTTTGCCCGACGTGCCTTTGCTATGTCTCAATATATGTGCTCCAGTGGATTTTGAGAAATTAACGTTTAAAAAAATATATATATCTGTGACAGCGCTCCGGTTTAGCGCCCCGGTTTGCGTACCTGACGCGTAACGGAACTTCGCGAAGCGAAGCTGATTGGCTCTCCGGTGTCTGTCAACATTCTAAACAGTCCGGAGCGGCCGCCATCTTGTCTCTCGGTACGATCGAGAGACAAGATGTGGTGAAAAACGAAGGGGGAAATGAAGGAAAGGGGGCAAGGTAGACCACTCCTGACCCCCTAGGATTGATGAGGGGGATATTAAAGTGCCCCGCGGGGCAAAAAAAAATAAAATAATTTTTTTGCGATTTTACGCCGTAGAGGCGCGTCCCGGTACGCTCACCGGGCAGCTCACCGGGCAGCTAACCGGGCAGCTAACCGGCAGCGTAGCTGTCAACATTGTAAACAGTCCGGAGCGGCCGCCATCTTGTCTCTCGGTAGGTTCGAGAGACAAGATGTGGTGAAAAAAGAAGGGGGAAATGAAGGAAAGGGGGCAAGGTAAACCCCTCCTGACCCCCTAGGATTGATGAGGGGGATATTAAAGTCCCCCGCGATTTTTCGCGGTAGAGGCGCTTCCCGGTACGCGAACCGGGCAGCTAACCGGCAGCGTAACGGGAGTCCGCCATCTTGTGTTTTTGGAGCGTCCGGTTCGCGTACCGGGTAGCGTCCCGGTAAGCGTAACAAGGGGAAAACCAAGAGAAACAGTAAAAAAAAAATTAAGGGAGTAGATTTCCAGCAAACTTGACAAAATTGTAGGGACTGTTTGTTTGATGTGCCTTTGCAAGGCCTCAAGATATGTGCACGTGTGGATTTTGTCTAATTAAGGTTAAAAAAAATATATATATCTGTAAGCGTGCTCCGGCACGCTTACGTTACGGGTTTTGTTTGCGCTGCAGAGCCGATACGTCACGGTTATGCGACGCGTCATGAGGCGTCTCACGTGGCTACGTGATACGTCACGTAATAAAGAATATATTTTACAGCTATAGATATTAGCTTTTAAAAAACCAATGAAATTCACTGAAAAAACCATAGGTTATAGACCATATATAGTTAGGAATTTGCATTTACAAAACCTTGAAAATTCACTGAAAAAACCATAGGTTAGAGACCATATATAGTTAGCTGGACATTTTATTGACATAAAACCAATGAAATTCCATATATAGTTAGTTGCACTAACTATATATCGCGCACCCGCAATCCACTGCTGATGATGTCACATATTACATCATTCATGACATGGTCAGTGACATCACTGATGACATCACTGATGACATCTCAAATGACATCACTGATGACATCACTGATGACATCTCAAATGACATCACTGATGACATCATGACACACCAATACCAGTTACTACATACGCACTCACTGATTCCTACGTCTACACACACATTCACTCATTCACCCATACAATCACTCATACATACAGTCACTCATTATTACAACACTATCATATGCACTCATACACCTATGCAGACACTCACACACTGCCACTCATCCATGGAGTTACTCACACATCTAGTCAGTCCTGTAAAGAATCAATCACACTTCCATTTCCTCATCTATACAGTTAAACACAGAACACCATACTTCAGTGACATCACTGATGACATCACTGATGACATCTCAAATGACATCACTGTTGACATCTCAAATGACATCACTGATGACATCATGACACACCAATACCAGTTACTACATACGCACTCACTGATTCCTACATCTACACACACATTCACTCATTCACCCATACAATCACTCATACATACAGTCACTCATTATTACAAGACTATCATATGCACTCATACACCTAGTCAGTCCTGTGAAGAATCAATCACACTTCGATTTCCTCATCTATACAGTTAAACACAGAACACCATACTTTTCACACATATACTAACACATACTTACTCTCTTATACAATCACTGATACAAGTACACATTGATATGCACAGAGTCACACACCTCCCAGCCAGCCACACACACACTCAGTCTTCCATACATCCACTCATTCTTCAATATGTAAAACTTATTTAAACTTTACAAAAACACACAGACACTAGATGATGTCATCAGTGATGTCATTTGAGATGTCATCAGTGATGTCATCAGTGATGTCATTTGAGATGTCATCAGTGATGTCATCAGTGATGTCACTGACCATGTCATGAATGATGTAATATGTGACATCATCAGCAGTGGATTGCGGGTGCGCGATATATAGTTAGTGCAACTAACTATATATGGAATTTCATTGGTTTTATGTCAATAAAATGTCCAGCTAACTATATATGGTCTCTAACCTATGGTTTTTTCAGTGAATTATATATATATATATATATATATATATATATATATATGCAACCCAGCTCCGGTATAGAAGAAGCCGTCTTGCAGGGCGGTCCGCGGTCAGGGCACCGGAAGCCCTGCACACTATCACACCAACACTTCCTCGCTCGAGAAAGATTACCACGGACACCTCACATGGATTGCAGATAGTTTAATCATATGGAGACTGAGTCCCAGCCGGGCTGTAAGTCGTCAATGCAGTGAATACGACTTCTCGTGCAGTCACGAGCTGCATCTGGCAGCAGTCCGAGCTGAAACAAAACTCGGGGCGGACAGGAGTAGTTCCGATACCTCGGGGGAGAAAAAAGGCTGCAAAGCCGGTGCCAGCATCTCTCCTGCCACTTAGTAGAGCGGGGTCTCTTGTGCACCTCTGGCTAGTGCACCAATTGAATCACCAAACAACACCCCTCCGGTTGGAAAGGAAAGAGGCCACTCGGGGAAACCTTCAGAGAGCCGTTTATTCAGACTGCACAGCATAATGCATTTCGGCATTTAGCCTTCCTCAGATGCTGCTACACACCGGTTCAACCTCCACCCACGTCTTTTTGAAGTGTCCTGCCTTGTCATCACTGGACGGTGAGATCCCTCCCCAGATCACATGTTCGTTCACTCCAAGCAGTCCAAAATGAACTACACTTCCCAGAAAGCGCCGCTTCCTAGCGGGTGAAACGTGGAGGTGGGATCACTATTAACAGGGAAAAGCCGTGGTAATGCAAATGGAGTGTTCCAGTAAAATAAAGTCCTTAGGCTCTCTTGGGTCCCCTTTACCGCTCCAGCCTCTTGTGTGAGTCCCAGCCGGGCTGTAAGTCGTCAATGCAGTGAATACGACTTCTCGTGCAGTCACGAGCTGCATCTGGCAGCAGTCCGAGCTGAAACAAAACTCGGGGCGGACAGGAGTAGTTCCGATACCTCGGGGGAGAAAAAAGGCTGCAAAGCCGGTGCCAGCATCTCTCCTGCCACTTAGTAGAGCGGGGTCTCTTGTGCACCTCTGGCTAGTGCACCAATTGAATCACCAAACAACACCCCTCCGGTTGGAAAGGAAAGAGGCCACTCGGGGAAACCTTCAGAGAGCCGTTTATTCAGACTGCACAGCATAATGCATTTCGGCATTTAGCCTTCCTCAGATGCTGCTACACACCGGTTCAACCTCCACCCACGTCTTTTTGAAGTGTCCTGCCTTGTCATCACTGGACGGTGAGATCCCTCCCCAGATCACATGTTCGTTCACTCCAAGCAGTCCAAAATGAACTACACTTCCCAGAAAGCGCCGCTTCCTAGCGGGTGAAACGTGGAGGTGGGATCACTATTAACAGGGAAAAGCCGTGGTAATGCAAATGGAGTGTTCCGGTAAAATAAAGTCCTCAGGCTCTCTTGGGTCCCCTTTACCGCTCCAGCCTCTTGTGTGAGTCCCAGCCGGGCTGTAAGTCGTCAATGCAGTGAATACGACTTCTCGTGCAGTCACGAGCTGCATCTGGCAGCAGTCCGAGCTGAAACAAAACTCGGGGCGGACAGGAGTAGTTCCGATACCTCGGGGGGGAAAAAAGGCTGCAAAGCCGGTGCCAGCATCTCTCCTGCCACTTAGTAGAGCGGGGTCTCTTGTGCACCTCTGGCTAGTGCACCAATTGAATCACCAAACAACACCCCTCCGGTTGGAAAGGAAAGAGGCCACTCGGGGAAACCTTCAGAGAGCCGTTTATTCAGACTGCACAGCATAATGCATTTCGGCATTTAGCCTTCCTCAGATGCTGCTACACACCGG
Source organism: Lissotriton vulgaris (assembly GCF_964263255.1). Classification (NCBI taxonomy): domain Eukaryota; kingdom Metazoa; phylum Chordata; class Amphibia; order Caudata; family Salamandridae; genus Lissotriton; species Lissotriton vulgaris. The sequence continues at coordinate 885,321,745 of NC_141689.1, read as the reverse complement.
TTCAACCTCCACCCACGTCTTTTTGAAGTGTCCTGCCTTGTCATCACTGGACGGTGAGATCCCTCCCCAGATCACATGTTCGTTCACTCCAAGCAGTCCAAAATGAACTACACTTCCCAGAAAGCGCCGCTTCCTAGCGGGTGAAACGTGGAGGTGGGATCACTATTAACAGGGAAAAGCCGTGGTAATGCAAATGGAGTGTTCCGGTAAAATAAAGTCCTCAGGCTCTCTTGGGTCCCCTTTACCGCTCCAGCCTCTTGTGTGAGTCCCAGCCGGGCTGTAAGTCGTCAATGCAGTGAATACGACTTCTCGTGCAGTCACGAGCTGCATCTGGCAGCAGTCCGAGCTGAAACAAAACTCGGGGCGGACAGGAGTAGTTCCGATACCTCGGGGGAGAAAAAAGGCTGCAAAGCCGGTGCCAGCATCTCTCCTGCCACTTAGTAGAGTGGGGTCTCTTGTGCACCTCTGGCTAGTGCACCAATTGAATCACCAAACAACACCCCTCCGGTTGGAAAGGAAAGAGGCCACTCGGGGAAACCTTCAGAGAGCCGTTTATTCAGACTGCACAGCATAATGCATTTCGGCATTTAGCCTTCCTCAGATGCTGCTACACACCGGTTCAACCTCCACCCACGTCTTTTTGAAGTGTCCTGCCTTGTCATCACTGTCATCACTGGACGGTGAGATCCCGCCCCAGATCACATGTTCGTTCACTCCAAGCAGTCCAAAATGAACTACACTTCCCAGAAAGCGCCGCTTCCTAGCGGGTGAAACGTGGAGGTGGGATCACTATTAACAGGGAAAAGCCGTGGTAATGCAAATGGAGTGTTCCGGTAAAATAAAGTCCTCAGGCTCTATATATATATACATATATATATATATATATATATATATGTATATATATATATATATATATATATATATATATATATATATATATATATATATATTCAATGAAAAAACCATAGGTTATAGACCATATATAGTTAGGGATTTGCATTTACAAAACCTTATTTTACTCGCATAAAACCATTGAAATTCCATATATAGTTAGTTGCGCTAACTATATATCGCGCACCCGCAATCCACTGCTGATGATGTCACATATTACATCATTCATGACATGGTCAGTGACATCACTGATGACATCACTGATGACATCTCAAATGACATCACTGATGACATCACTGATGACAACATCCATGACATCACTGATGACATCTCATTTGACATTACTGATCACATCACTGATGATATCATTCATGTGATAATACGATGAACCTCTTCAGACTCTAATATAACCTTAGATACAATCAGTGTAAACAGACACTCACAGACTGTCACTCATCCATGGAGTTACTCACACACCTAGTCAGTCATGCAAAGAATCAATCATACCTCCATTTCCTCAACTATACAGTTATACAAACTTTACTTATTTAAACATATACTAACACATATTTACTCTCTTATACAATCCCTGATACAAGTTCACAATGATCCATACAGCCACTCACACATTCACTGGCTCTTATGCACAGTTATTTATATATGTCAACTCTCACATGTACTGTGTTTTAAATATGTACTTACTTTGACATGTAGCACTGAGATATCCATTCACTCACCAATACACTCATGCACACAGTCAACCGCCCATACAGCTGTTTCCACATGCACTTTTGAACCCATACATCTAGTGTATCAACTGCTCACACATCTATGCACAGAGTCATACACCTCCCAGCCACCCACACACACACTCAGTCTCCCATACAAATACTTGGGCAACCAATCAATAATCCATATAGTTACTCATATAGCTACTGATCAACACATGCAGCAGTTTACAGAACAACAGACATAATGATGCACAAATTAAGACAGTTTAGTCACTAACCCATGCACTCAGTGAGACACATTTAATCACTCACTCATACAGTCAGTCATGCACCTACTAAATCCTTCATCCAGACACTTATACATCCACTCATTCTTCAATATGTAAGACATATTTTAACTTCACAGAAACATACAGTCACTGGATGTTGTCATCAGTGATGTCATCAGTGATGTCACTGACCATGTCATGAATGATGTAATATGTGACATCATCAGCAGTGGATTGCGGGTGCGCGATATATAGTTAGCGCAACTAACTATATATGGAATTTCAATGGTTTTATGCGAGTAAAATAAGGTTTTGTAAATGCAAATCCCTAACTATATATGGTCTATAACCTATGGTTTTTTCATTGAATTTCAATGGTTTTTTAAATGCAAATTTCTAACTATATATGGTCTATAACCTATGGTTTTTTCTGTGAATTTCATTGGTTTTTAAAAGCTAACATCTGTAGCTGTAAAATGTATTCTTCTTTAAATCCCAAAATATATTTAGATGTTTATTGATAATTTTTTTTTTTATATTTTTTTTCTTCGCTTCTAGTTCGCGAACCGGGAAGCTTTCCGTTAGCTCATCTTGATGCCGCGATCTAGTCCGCGAACCGGTCAACGTTACGTTAGCGGAACTGTGACGCGTCGCGGAAGTGCGACGTATCACGTTATCGCGTAATGCGTCTAATGACGCGCCGCGTTAGCGCTCCCGGAAGTGCTCCGGACCGCGAACCGGAAGCGATCTGGAACGCGGCGCGCGCCGCGTAACGTAAGCGGAACAGGTCATGTGACTTGTTTATCAAACTTTTCATTGGTTCATTTCACTTTTGGTTTCCAAATGATGTATGACTAGGTCATGTGACCTAAAAATAACACTTTTCATTGGTTCAGAACTTTTGCTTTCCCCAAATCATGTAAACCCCTCCTTATTTCCTCACTCTGACTTTCATCTTGGTGAGAGAAAGACCATTTAGCTAGAATTGAACAATGGCTTCTGTACTTGCTGCAGCTGGTGGAACCCCACCACCACCTCCACCTCCTCATAAGAAGAGAGGACCACCTAGTCAATTTATCACTAACAGAGAGGAGGAAGAGGAGGAAGAAGAAGAAGAGGACAGAGAGGAACAACAATTTGTCGAAGAGTTGCCCCGGGTTTCAAAGCGAAAAACAAGTTTCATCTGGCAGTTTTTCTCCATCCCTCCTGGATCAAAGAAGGTGAATGCTAAATATGCCACCTGCCTCATCTGTGATTACAGATTGTCGAGAGGCACAGACAAAAAATACAGTATGGGCAACTATACGATGCATCGACACATGAGCAGGTGGCATCCCTTAAACTACAGCCGGGCTGAGTTAAGGGATCTTCAAGACAATCCCACGACAACTCCTGTGGCCAGATCTACCTCCACAATGTCTTTGACGGGAAGAGAGGCACAAGAAACTGTGCCAAACATTCAACCCAACTTCCAGCATATGAAGTTAACTTGTATATACTGTGGTGGTATGCTGTCGTATGGCAACATGAGCATCAACCTGATGAACATGGCGTTCGAAAATCATAAATGCCCTAATGCACCCAAGAAGTAATTTTTTTTTTGCTCCAGTTGAGCCGTTTTCAATGCCTGTTTTTTGTTGTCTCCCCTCCATAAAAAACACAAAAAAAACATAAAACAGTTCTAAAAATACAAAAAAATCAAAAAATGTTCAAAAAAAAAAAAAAAAAATAAAACAACAAAAACAAAAAAAAACAGTTCTTTTCAGAACTACCTCCCCTTTCAAACAAAATTGCTAGAATGTTTATCACTCTGGCAAGCTCTATTTCTTTTGGTTCGCTTCAAGTTCGCTGACCGGTTCGCGAACTTTAAGCGAACTAAAAAAATATTTTTTTAAAAAAAAGAAGAGTTAGTATAAGGGAAGTAAACAGAGAATAATGTAAAAAGAAAGACAGCTATAGAGAGTAAATGAGAGATACTGTCAATGACATCATCAGCAGTGCATTGCGGGTAAAAAGAGTAGAAAACATTTACCTTATAATTCTTGTTACCTTTTTTAAATATTTTTTCATACTTTCAATCTGTAAAACAAAGAACAAACATTTCCAAAAATATTAAAACATGTATTTAAAAATTAGAAAAGACAAGGGAAAAGGTTCAAAAACAAACAGTTTTTCAACAACTTTGACATTTACAGAAGTCTCTGCTTCTCTACGTCCCCTACACAATCCTAAAGATATATATTCGAAAGAAACTGTATCTTGATGTTGATGAACTCAGGCCTATTTTGGAACATGATGTTTTTCTTGCACTGCTAATGTCTCACAATAGTGATGCAATAGCAGCGCAAAAAAGATGTAAAGCCATCATAAAATTGTGTCTAACATTGTAAATGCTTGATTTAGGATGCAAATAAGATGTGTGCTTTCAAGAGCTTTCTTTGAGGTGAGGCCTCTTTTCTTTTTTTTAAAAAAACACTACCCAGAAGTACAGCACTGAAAGCATTAAAATTGATATTTACAGAACTCAGCTTACCCATATGTACCTCACATTTCTAAATGTATATCATAAGGACAAAAAGCATAACATTAATTATACATGTTAAATGGTTTCTTTTTGCTGTTCTCAGAATGTATCAAATTTCACTTAAATCAGTGACTTGAAGGTATTCATCATGTAACAGCGGGGAAAAAAAAACACAATCAAAATGACTGTGTTTAAAAAACCCATACAACCTAAGAAATCTGATTTCAAAACTCCTTAAAATTAACTTACTTTCAATGACGTCGAACGATCTCCTATGAACAGCATCCACTCTGTTGTGCTACAAATATTTTCAGCCCGCCACTTTCTGAAAGAAAACCTCCATCGATACGTAAAATATGTTACATAGAAAAAAAGACTTCTCTCATTATATCACATGTTTCCACTAGGCCAAATCATGTTGCCGCGATTCGCAAGTCTTGTTATTCTTCCAATCAAATCCCGACATTTTCTATTTTCGCAACTTTCAAAAATAAAATATTTGAGATTATTTTCACAATCCTGGACTACTAATAACTTACTCTTCTTTGTCACTCATGTTCTCCTTTTCCTATGACACTGATACTGCTTACTATGAAGCAGACTTACTTGCATCAGGTTTATATAGTTGGATTTTTAATCTAGACAGCATTGCAGACTTACATTCCCTCTACTTAAAATTTTGGTTTTAAAAACACCAGGTAAGAATTTTTAAGGTCAAACGGCAATTTTTTTTTGAACGTTACAACGGAATCATTACAGAATGACCAGCCGTTTCCAGACTTTAAGTAAGCTGTATAATGTCCTGATGTTGTTGATGGACCATCGTGATAGATAATTGCTACAGTAACAAAAGTCCTCCCTGATATTGACAGCTGAGAAGCCACAACATTTTTTATTAAAGTTGACAATTTTGATCCATCAGGCCTACAACGTTGGATCATTAAAATGACATACTGGCCATATCTACGTATAAATAATGTTGACATCATATCACATTTACATTGGCTACACTCCATGTTGTGATCCGCTGCATTTACTAGCTTATTAAAGGACACTGATTTACTGTCTGGCAAAGTTAAATATATAAATCTTTCTGAGTCTACACTAGTAGTACTTGATACCATACAGTTCTCGCAGTCATGCTGCCATTGATAAGAAAGCCCAAACAGGTGATCTACATCTACACCCTCATCTTGCAATACATCAAGCATATACATTAAAAACTCCTGACAATCTTGCTGATTATTTTCAGAGAAGTCTGTTTGACCTGAACATTCATCTAACAGATAACGAACTTCAGACACACTTTCTACTTTTGTCCGATCAGTGCTACATTTCTCTAACACAGAATTCAACAAGCAGCATAAACTTTGTTCAGAATTCAACAGAATCTGTTCTTTTAAACTCTCTAGTGAAAAGAGAACATTAACCACTACATTTGCATAGCAGTTGACACCAGAACTGTTTTCAAATTGAAAACCAACAATATCTTCAACAGAATCCACTTTCTTTCTGCTAACAACTTTCGGTTCATTGACTTTTAGTCTTTTTGCAACAACCTCCCTACTGTTACTGATATTTCTACGTTTCTGGCCTACCACACGTTTCTCAAACAAAGGATATTGAGGCAAATGTGGCGCATACTCTCTTCTTAACCTATTGTATTCCTTAACACAATCTAGATCCGCACAAATGTTTGTGACATCACAGTCAATCAAGTACAATCCCGATAAAGTTCTAACTCGTGACAATGCCTCATATGCCATACCCTCCTTGAACACAGAACTGCCAATATTCACCAATGCACAGTCTACACTTAAACCTTGCGATTTATGGATTGTCACTGCATATGCCAAGCAAACAGGAAACTGTTTACGGCGAACATATAAGTCTTTAACAAGCAAAAACCTAGCAGAACAACGACCAATTTGCTGTACTTCCTCAATGCCATCAAATTTAATTCTTAAAAATTCTATTCCATCTCTATTTTTGTATTTCTCAAAATCAACAACATTACCCATTGATCCATTTACCAGACCTCTTTCTACATGTAAATTCCTTCTCAAAATGATTCGGCAATTTAAACACACATTCAAAGTCTTTTCAAAACCCGCTGTCTTAGATATAGTCTTCTCTAATGAATCCAATTTTGATTTCAAATTGTCTGACAAAATAATTGTTGATCCCATATGCTCTAATTTGTCGATAGCTTCAAGTTTCACAATCTCTTGCTTTTCTAAATTCAACATTTTGTTGTTGAAGATGGCACATTCTGCAAGAGTTGGCATGAGACATATCCCAGATTTCTTCTCAGTAATTTTCTGAAAAATATTCTCAGGCTCAATCTCTTGTTTGGGATATAAATTTGACAGTAATCGTGCATTTAAAGCTTCTTTCCCATACTCGGTCACTTTTCCAATTCTAATATCTTGTAGAATATTCTTGTAATCTTCATCCTTTGCCTGACGCATATTTTGATGCAGTTCAGCATAATTGAAGTTTAACCATATATTGACGTTGCCAATGCTCCCTAGGCACTTCCTGGTATCTTCATGCGTGAGTATTTTGAACACAGGTTGACCTTTTACTGGTGTCAGCTGCAGAAGATCTCCGAAAACAATGATGTGTTTCCCACCAAATAACACATCATATTCAGTTTTAAGTACTTCTTGCATTCTCAAATGCACAAAGGCAAGCATGACATTTGAAACCATGCTTATTTCGTCAATGATAAGTAGTTTCATTTTCCTCAAGACTCTTGAAACTTCACAGCATGCATCTCCAGATAACTTGTTGAATTGTAATTTGTTGTCATGCTCCACCGGCAGCATCAGTAGACGATGCAAAGTAATACCTTTAATGTTATGTGCTGCCAGTCCAGTAGGAGCGGTGACAACACAAGACAGCGATGACTCAGTCCTTTCCTGCAAATAACAAGAGATTGCTTTAATGAGGAAACTTTTTCCAGTTCCTGCTTCTCCACTCACGTACAGTCGGACAGGCTTCAACGATGTACATGAGCACTTGTTCTTCTCATGACTTAATCCGTGCTCAATTTCCTTGGTAACTTCATCATATATTTTCCTCTGCTCAACGTTGAGTTGTTTTTCCAAGTCTTCTAAGTTAACTGAATCCTCCTGAGCATGTGCCATGGCTCTTTCTACTTCACTCATAGCAGTGGCAGCTTCATTTTCGATAATAGGTCCTCCAAGTGGATCTTGACTCAATGAAACAGAACTCTGACTGTCCTGCGAACTGTCTCTGGCAATCTCGGCTGCAATCGTTGCTTCCTGCTCAATTTCCAAAGTTAGCATTTCTTGATATTTAGAAAAAGCAGGACATTCTATGGACTCCTTGGCTGCATTGAAAGAGTCTTCGTAACAGAGGAAATCTCCAAGCAGTTCCTCTTCTGCACGCCAAGGCTTGAAAAGTTGCAAAAGTGCTAAATAGAAAAACTCCTTTTTTTCTGGAGATTCACCACTCAATTTTCGATGGTTTACTAATTGGCATTTTCTTTGCTTGACCAGGCATCCTTCACTTCCAATTACAGCATACACTCCTTTCTCAATATCTTCTTTGATGTTCCTCTTGAATATATAATTTTGGAGAACCTCATATAAACAAACATTCTCAAGGTGACTGCTTCGATTTGGATAATATGTATCCAACATGTTGGTCTTCAAAATGTCGGTACTGTTTGGTTGCTTTTCTGCCAAATACTCAATTTCCCGGACAGGTTTTAGAACTCGATTTCGCGTTGCAGCAAGACCAAGACTCGCCCAAACGAGACTCCTGGATTTGGCATAGAGACTTGCTGAAGACAATCGATCAGAACATTCGTAAGCTCCGATTTCTCGATGCGACAACATCTTCAGACTGAAACTGTACAACTTCTTGCTGAGGCTCTTTTCATGGGAAATGTCCTCCCACATATCCTTCAGTTCGGTCTTTTCTTTTTTGGTGATGTAAGATGTCACATACCGAGCCACAGCCATACAGTTGTCAGCCACAAACTGTATATCCATGTTGGCATTCCACATGGACAAAATCACTGGGTTGTAGTCATTGATGTACTTGGACTCTTCATTCCCTTTCAAATTGTATGTATTCTTGGGTGATTTCCTCGTCACATTATGTCGCAGCGAAGACATCAAACTGTTCACTCTTCCTTTAGAAATCACCGGTCGTGGAAAGTTGAAACGACATTTGGTGTAGAACTTGTCCTTGTTTCTGAATTTACGACGACAGTACTTTCCACAACGATGGCTTTGGAAACGTAGAACTTGTTCTCTTAGACTTTTCTTGTCCGTTGCGTTTGGAACAGCACACGTAGAATACTGTTCTATGAAATTCATCACTAAGTCATCCGGATCTGTTCCAAATTTAGGTGCATCCTTGATCCACAACAACATATGTATATGAGGGGCACCTCTTGCTTGGTACTCCTTTCTCCAGAAGAAATCCAACACCTCTCCAAGAGGTGGATTCTTTTTATTTGTGATGAAAGACATCATAGCTTCAAATCTATGATTGAAGTACCTGCATACATTCACTGGATCCAAAGAACACAGTTCTCCAGGTGTCTTGAATTCAATGTTTTCAATATTTCCATTTGCCTCTCGTAGAAATTCAAGTAAGTCTTCCCAGCCATACTCGGCACAGCTCAGAGTGAGGAACCATGTTGGAGTTCCTAAGTTCCTCAGCATACATTTTAAATCACCATGACGACGGTACCAGTACTCATTAGTACCACGCTGACACGCCATGAGATTAATTAAGTGAGAATCCAAAATACTGTCTTGGACATTGACTTTATGCATAAAGTCACTTGCCGAGATGTTTCGCATCTGTATACCACTTTTTAAGATGTGGTTCACTGCATATGACAGTCCAGACAGATCGCTTTCAAACAGGAGATGAAACAAATAGGGAATGCATTGCCGAAACCTAGGATCTTCTGCATACAATCGTAAAGTCCGGTATTCAGACGCAGGAATTTGATGAGGTCGCTCATCATATCTTCCTCCTTGACCTGTGGGAAATAGCTGTGGGAAACACCGAGCTTCCAAACTTTCCTCCCAAACACTAATGGGACTCCCTTTGGCTTGTTTCATTTGAAACAACTCAATAGCATTCCCCATGACTTCCTTGGAATGCAAAGGATGAACACTATAATGTTCATATATTTCTTCACTTTTAGAGGCCTCTACTTTCTCAATTTGGCCAGCACACAAATCGCTATCCTCTTCATCACTTACTTCCTCTTCTGCAACATATACATTCTTATAGTACTTATTATTTTTCTTCAAATACACTGTTGCCTTTTTGACTTTCCTAACATCCACTAAATCTTGCCATATTTTCTTATTCTTTGTCGGAACCCCATTAACCAAGATAACCAGAGGTTCCTCTTCCACTTTTTCTATTCCAATTGTGTTAATGTTTTTCTTCAAATCTAGAGGCAAATAAACAACTCTTCCCTTTAATCCTCTCTGTAAATCTGCTGGAGGCAACTTCCCTGTCTTTGGCTCCATTCTTACAATAGCCTGAAAGGGATGGATACTTTGAATCAAAATAGATTCATAAGTATTTAAATCCTTCAATTCAGAAGGAATCTCAACCAATTCCAGATTATTTTGAACTGCCCTAGCAGGCATCTGGTTTTGGTTTAATTTATTACAACAATAAGTACACACACGTTGATCCGATCCCAAATCAAAATAATTTTCTACCATCAAGTATGTGGCAAAATCCTTCCATTCACTATTATTTTCCCTTTCACTTTTTGCATATAAATCCACTACCTTAGTCTGATTCTTATAATAAGTGCGTCGACAACATACACAAGTGAAATTAGGCCTCTCACTTGATTTCATCTGAAACGTGGCAATTTCCTTCTGAAAATTATCTGTACTGGAAACCTGTACATTATCTTCCACATTACCCTCTACTTCAGGGTCAATTTGAACATTCTCATCTTTACTACCAAAGTAACAAAACTCAATTTCTTCACAAATATTTTTCACATCTATTTCAGAGCCATGCAAAAGAGCAGCACATAATTGTTTAAGCATAATTGCTGGACTCTTAGCATAATACAACATTCTCACTAATTTTCTCACTTTATTATGATGCACTGCTAGCATCCTGAAATGATGAAAAACACTCTGGCATACTCTCCTGGAAAGACAAGCCAGTGAATGACCACGCAAACCTGTCATTTGTCTCACTCTGCAAGGATCTAAATCTTGCAACAACTTCATTTTCTGCTTCAAACTTTTCTTATTAAATGTCCGTATAAAATCACAAAGCAAATTGATGGAAACCTGTCGCACACTGCAAATAGAACTACACTTCCAAATGTACACAGGACCCTTAGGACGTCTTCCTAAAACCTCATCACTTAGCGCCTCTTCTGTCTCTGTTGTCACAAGTTGTTCTTTTTCAACTGGACAACCATCCTTCACTTCATAAGCTCGACCACTGATGTCAACTGCATGCACCAAATCATTATCCTGAAAATAAGTCTCCTCATTAAAAAATGCCTCAGAACTTGAACTATGCATCCATTCTCCGGAAAAAACTTCACAAAAGTTAGTACGATTTACTACTCTCTTCCATCTACTTTTTGTTTTGAAATCAGAAATTACCTTGCTTAGTTTCCTAATTCTATTGATTACCAAAATAAACAACTTTCGCTTAATTTCAAAAGCATGATCAATAATTTTCTCTACATTTTTCTTCTTCTTATAAAATGCCGCTTTCTGTTGGCCTTTCTTTTTAATACTTTTCAATAAATTAACTAATATCCTATTACGGAACATTCGATTTCGAATGTCCCTAAACTGTTGTTTCCTTCTACTATCATGCACAGAGTTATCTCTTCCTCTACCAGTAACATTTGTGATGGGTCTCTCCTTTCCATTTAAATTACTTTTCTTTTTGTGAACTGAAACATTTTTTTGAGCAAAACTTTTTTTACTACAAATATTTCTTAAGAATGATTTCGTCCTCTTACCCGGACCTTTCTTGGTGTTTTGACAAGTATTTGGGGAAGAGGACTGCTGCAATAAAACATCATCCTGCTGTCTTTGACGTTTTCTAGCCTTTCGTATTCGACTTTTGGAAGGCATTTTCCAAACTATGAAAGAATCTGCAGTTGAATCTGTGGAAAAATATAATATAAAATGTTATTAACCACTATTACCAAACAGTAAATAAATAACAGTCATCTAAAACTTAATGCCGTACTAATTATTAAACATAGCAAATGTTTTCCACCAGCACTGCATCACAAAAATGACACTCAATGGTACAAAAAAGGCATACAACACTCATAAATCACTCCCTAATATTTTAAATCATTAATTCAGGATGACGATAAGATGTAGCCTATCTAAAGATTTGTTTAGGCCCTGATCTTTAGACTGGGGTAAATGTGTGTCATTGATCCACATTCAGTCCATCACCTGTTTTGTTTATTTGAGGTGAGGCCAACACATGGTTGCAGATAAGATTTTCACTGAAAAATATCAAAATAAAAAAACATGTGAAGGCCTACCAATGAAGTAAATCATTAAATGAAAACCAATACATTTCTGGAAATATGCACTACTAGTGCTTCATAAGATGTTTTGGGTCATATTTGTAAGGCATTTGAGTATCTAGTATGCTATTTTACGTTCTTCGTGGTGCAAATTTATTGTAAATATGCTCCCACCTGCGGTTGGCAAATTTAGATTTTGATTATGGGAGTTAGATAGGCATGTTACTAATTTCCCAAAAATGGTGTATAACCCCAAACAACCTTTGAAGCAAATGCTCTTAGCCATGTTATCCACCTCCCATTGGATAACATGGCTAAGAAGTGCTTGCAAATGTGAAAAAAAACGGCCGCAATGCATGAATATCGCAGAAAAATCAGCGATATTCATACATTTTCCAGCAAATGCTCTTAGCCATGTTATCCACTTCCTATTAAATAACATGGCTAAGAACTGCTCTGGGCCTCATGAGGAACGCTTTCCATTTAAAAAGGGAAAAATAACATCAAAAACACTAAAATGCCTTCTAAATATGACCCCAAACAACCTATGAAGCTCTAACAGTACATATCCTGAAATTTAATTGATTTCAAAATTCGTTTTTAAACACAGCATATAAATCAATTGTATACCTGCATTCATGAAGAAATGACTAAAAATGTCCTTGAGACACATGATTGTGTTTTCTGGAATGCCCTAGCACCATTTTTGAGACACTATTAACATGGCTAGGTAACTCCCATAATCAAAATTTAAATTTGCCAAGCGCAAGTGGGAGCGTATTTACAAGACACTTGCCCCAAGAGGAACGCTTTCCATTTAGAAAGGTAAACATAACATCAAAGACACTAAAATGCCTTCTAAATATAGCCCCAAACAACCTATGAAGCTCTAAAAGTACATATCAAGAAATGTAATTGTTTATCACAAATGCGATTAAAAACAGCCGCAATGCATGAATATCGCTGAAAAGTCAACGATATTCATGCATTATCCAGCAAATGCTCTTAGCCATGTTATCCACCTCCCATTGGATAACATAGCTAAGAACTGCTCGCAAATGTGAAAAAAAACGGCCGCAATGCATGAATATCGCAGAAAAGTCCGCGATATTCATGCATTTTCCAGCACATGCTCTTAGCCATGTTATCCACTTCCTATTAAATAACATGGCTAAGAACTGCTCAGGGCCCCATGAGGAACACTTTCCATTTAAAAAGGGAAAAATAACATCAAAGACACTAAAATGCCTTCTAAATATGACCCCAAACAACCTATGAAGCTCTAACAGTACATATCCTGAAATGTAATTGATTTCAAAATTCGTTTTTAAACACAGCATATAAATCAATTGTATACCTGCATTCATGGAGAAATGACTAAAAATGTCCTTGAGACACATGAAAGTGTTTTCTGGAATGCCCTAGCACCATTTTTGGGACACTATTAACATGGCTACGTAACTCCCATAATCAAAATCTAAATTTGCCAAGCGCAAGTGGGAGCGTATTTACAAGACACTTGCCCCAAGAGGAACACTTTCCATTTAAAAAGGGAAAAATAACATCGCAGAAAAGTCAGCAATATTCATGCACTTTCCAGCAAATGCTCTTAGCCATGTTATCCACTTCCTATTAAATAACATGGCTAAAAACTGCTCAGGGCCCCATGAGGAACGCTTTCCATTTAAAAAGGGAAAAATAACATCAAAGACACTAAAATGTCTTCTAAATATGACCCCAAACAATCTATGAAGCTCTAACAGTACATATGCTGAAATGTAATTGATTTCAAAATTCGTTTTTAAACACAGCATATAAATCAATTGTATACCTGCATTCATGAAGAAATGACTAAAAATGTCCTTGAGACACATGAAAGTGTTTTCTGCAATTCCCTAGCACCATTTTTGGGACACTATTAACATGGCTAGGTAACTCCCATAATCAAAATCTAAATTTGCCAAGCACAAGTGGGAGCGTATTTACAAGACACTTGCCCCATGAGGAACACTTTACATTTTAAAAGGAAAACATAACATCTTAGACACTCAAATACCTTATAAATATGGCTCAAAACAACCTATGAAGCTCTAGCAGTACATATCCAGAAATGAAATTGATTTCTTAAATAGTTTTTAAAAGCAACATCTCTGTTTCAGCTTACATAACAGACCATAAAATGGGCTCCATGTACCACAATAACTTGTGTTACTGCATGCCAGAATGTTACACCAAATATGCAATTACAATTTCTCTATGAAACTAATTCTATTAGTATATCACTAGAGACAAAACCACATTTTAAAAACACAGCTTTCTTCATCATTTTCTCCTTAAATCATACTATTCTCTATCTAAATTAAATAAATCTTTTCTCACCTTAGCAAATATTTTTTGAGTTTTGAAAACAGTCTAAGAAATACACCAAATTGTCTTCAGCAGAAGAAAAAGGATGCACTCCAAAGGCTGCAGCTATTGAAAGCACAGCAATACAGATATTCTTTTCACATATCTCTCATATTAGCCAATCATACCTCTTCCCTCACTTTTTTCAAATCAAAACCCTTCCCCCCTCTGCCCTGTCTGCCTTGTTTCCATAGCAACCACCTCCTGGAAGACCTCTCATGTTTGCAAATTCACACAACAATGTTTCAATTGAACTCTGAACTCTCAGTGCACCTGCGTATCCAGTGCAATCTTTCATTAAATGTTTCTTCCTTGACCATTCAAATTACATCTTTCAAAGAACACATCCATGCACCCTAACTTTCTGTTTTCAGAAATGGAAATGCACCAATCACTGCTAATGAATCATTAGCATTGTAAATCCACAGTTTTTTTTTCTTTAGAAACTCCTACTGTTTCAACTGCCCTTTCATTACCACACTTCATCTGACTGCAGAACAACCTTCTCCCACCATGTTTAAGGTCTGGATTGTTGGACATAGTTACATCCACTGGGCTCAAAGGTATGCTGAGAGCAGAAATTTACCTAACCTCAATTTACAAGATGTGGAAATTAAGTGGTTGGGCCAAAGAGGATTAAAATGTCACCAATTGATACCATTGGTGAAAACCTTTATGCATTTGCCAAAACCTGACCTGTTAATAGTGCACTGTGGAGGTAATGATTTGGGCACTTTGACAGGGGTAGGTCTGGAAATGCTTTTAAAGGACACCTTTGAGCAATTAATGGCACTTTTTCCTCAAACTGCCTTGGTATATTCCAATATATGCCAAAGACAGAAATGGAGGTGGTCCAACCAATTTTGTCCACAAATTGAGAAAGCGAGGAAGCATGTAAACAAATCTGTTTCAGCTTACATGAGAGACCATGGAATGGGCTCTCTGTACAACAATAACTTGCGTTACTACATGCAAGATATCTACAGAGGAGATGGAGTTCACTTCTCAGATGAGGGCAACAGAATTTTCATTCTGAATTTAAGACTGTGCATTGGTACCTACTTATAAGTACCTAAATGTACCATAAACCCAAAAGCTCTTCTCAGAGCTACCCTACATCTGATCACTCACAATTATTATTTTTCTCTAACTTTTTTCACTAATTTTCCACAAAATTCGCTCCCCGGAGCGCTACCCGGTTCGCTAACCGAAAGCTAACCTCGCGGAATTTTTTTAAAAAAAGTTTTTTTTTCCGCACATATAAGCCTCCTCAGCCACGCTCCGAAAACCTAGGGGGTCAAGATAAGTCTACCATGACCCCTTCTACCCATTCTAAACATTATTTGCCCTCCATCTTGTATCTTAATGCGACCGAAACACAAAATGGTGGACTCCCGTGACGCTTAAGGTTCGCTAACCGGGCCGCTTCCCGGAAAGCGGTCCTAAAAAAAGGCGGGAAAGTAATTTACAGAAAAACGACTAGAGACACTCTCACCAAATATAGATTAGCTCATACTACATAACAATCCCTTCCATTCTCACAAATTTCATTGAAATTCCATTTAGCCATTTAGCCTGTAGACCTCTCCAAATACCGTGAGGTAAATTACTTCACAAAACACATCTGAATTGTTGGAATTGACAACCAATGAAAATGTTACTTTCATTTTCTACTTTTATTACCTGACATTTGATTGGTTATTTACCTGTATATATATAAAGGGAGAGAAGGAAACACAGCCATTTTGACTACTACTTGTTGTTGTATATATCATTTAGAATATCACTAATAACATCAACTTGTTTCTAAAGGTAAGTTGTTATTTTTAAAACTGAAGTATATTGTGCACTATAAGTAAATATGGTAAACTTTTTCAGATAGTTATATACTATCCCTCTGTAAGAGTTAGACATTGAGAAAGGCTTCTTTATTATAATTATGGACTGATTTAGGTTTCTGTGGTATAATTATGAATTTACTTATGCTTCTTCACAGGCACTTTTTAATAGTACTACTTCACGCCTGAAACCATACAGTGCCCATAGATTACTTCTCTGTTATAAACTCACAAGTGCCTGTCTGAACTTAAACCCAACAGTGCCCTATCTCTACTGATATATTTATTTTTTATGCAAATTACAGCAATAAAATGGAAGGTGAGCAGAATGTTTCCTTCGAAATTGTTCTGGAGACCAACACAGAAAAAGTTATTGCGGACAATGATGACTCAGATTTCATGGATGAATCACGGGACCATGAATTAGTTCAATGTGTAGAATCAGTGGATCATTTACTTCATTATGATGACGGTCAAATGTTTGAACTTATGTTCACTGAACAAGAACACATATCAGACAGTGAAATGCTAGACGTTGTATTAAATTTCGAAAAACAATCCGAAAAATAAAATTGTATGTAATATTAAAAAATTGTTTGAGTCTTTAATCATTTTTATATGTAATTCATAAACTAGTTAAATGTTAGAAATGTTATTAAATTTTGAAACACAATCACAACAATAAAAAATTGCTTAAAAAATAAAAAAATTAAAAAATAATCAACAAAACCAACAAATAATTAACATACAGTATTAGAAAAGTCTTTCATTCTTTTATCCATAAAGTTCGCTGCCCAGAACGCTTTCCGGTTCGCGAACTTGGCGCTTACCACGCAAAAAAAAAATTTTTTTTTTTTTTTTTGGACCCTCCTAGGCCCTTTTAAAACCTCCACATAAAACCTAGGGGGTCAACGAGGATCTACTATGCCCCCTTATGGTAATTTCCCCCTTTGTTTTGGCCTCCTCTTGTCTCTCGATCCTACCGAGAGACAAGATGGCGGCCGCTCCGGACTGTTTAGAATGTTGACAGACACCGGAGGGCCAATCAGCTTCTCATCGCAAAGTTCCGTTACGCGAAAGGTTCGCTAACCGGATAGGTGCCCGGAGCGCTGTTACAGATATATATCTTGATTTAAACGTTAATTTCTCAAAATCCACTGAAGCACATATATTGAGACCTAGCAAAGGCACATCGGGCTAACAGTCCCTACAATTTTGCCAAGTTTCGTGAAAATCCATTCAGCCGTTCGGGCTAAAAGTGAGTCCAACCGCCCTATGGAAATTAACATGGGGAAAACGCGTTTTGGGACCCCCCTTTTTTCTCGGCCCCCCCTCCACAAAACCCCCCCAAATTTTCAAGGGCTGCTCAGAAACAAAATGTGCCATTTTCCTGAAAATTTCAGCCAATTCCGTCCACAAACGCAAAAGTTATTAGGCATAGAATTTTCAGAAATCCCATAGGGAAAAAATCCTAACTATATATACCTACTGGCGACCGCCAGTAGGTATATATATATATATATATATATATATATATATATATATATATATATATATATATATATATATATATATATATATATATATATATATACAGGGATTCGCCTTGCAGCAAGAAAGAAACACACTCACTCGATTGCAGGAATTGAAGCGGATTTATTATCAGCTGTTAACTGCCATGCCCAATGCGTTTCGGTACAGCCACTTGGACCTTGCTCACGGGATGATGTTACACAAGAATGGAGGCATCAGCACACAGTTACTTTCTTTTTTTGCTGTGCATTGTGGTTAAAGTGCTTAGTGCAATTATTAAAAGTGATTTGTTCGTGCCCAGTTCATTGTGAGTTTTAAAACCATTTTTCTCATTATGGCTAAGGAGATAAAGTAGATCTCTTTCATGAGGCAATAATAGAAGACCTCTATAAAATCAAAAATGTCACCCACAAGGATAACTTACCACAACAAGAAAGGGAAGCATTAAACAAACTCCAACAAGATAAAACCATTGAAATTAAGCCTGCGGATAAAGGCGGTAACATCATTATCCTTGACAAAAGAGACTACATTGCAGAAGCCAAAAGACAACTAATGGACATGGAATGTTACAATCAATTAACTCATGATCCTACCAAAGAAATTGAAAACAATCTGACATCTTATCTACAACAGTGGCTTGATAATGGGCTAAAAGGTGAAGAAAAACAAAAATACCTCGCTTGTAAACATCCAAACATGGTGACATTCTATTGCCTAACAAAAATTCATGAGAGCAGAGTCGACCCCCCTCAGAAGACCTATAGTCTCCGCAAATGGTTCTTTATTGGAACCAATTTCAAACTATATTGATTACTTCCTGGCACCACTGGTTAAAGATCTTAGCTCTTACCTACGAGACACCACAGACCTCCTACAGAAACTAGAAGGACTCACATGGCAACCAACTTTCAAACTTGTTACCATGGACCTAATTTTGTTGTACACAAACATTGATCATCCAATTGGGATCCAGACGTGCAAGTATTGTTTAGGCAAAAGAAACATCCAATACCATCAGCATAATAACATGCTAATTGAAATGATCACTTTTTGCCTGTACAATAAATTCTTTTTGTTTAACAAACACATTTTTAAACAAATCAAAGGCTGTGCCATGGGTTTTTCCTTCTCTCTGAATTATGCCAATCTAACGATGGGATGGTTTGAACAACAAAAGGCTTGGGCTTCAGAAAATTATGAATTCTTGGAAAAGACTATGTTATGGCTCCATTTTATAGATGATCATCTGGGATGGCACAGAATTAGAGTTGTTAAGATACTTTGGCAAACTAAATAATAACGAAGCAAAACTGAAATTCACCTTTGAAATCAGTGCCAAAAAAGTGATATTCCTGGACACAAACATATACGTTAAAAATAACTCCCTACACACAACTTTACATCGCAAAAAAACTGCTACGAATGCGATATTACAAGGGAAAGCTTCCATAATGAATCATTAAAATGGAGCACCCCTTTTGGGGAGTTCTAAAGACTCAGGAGAAATTGCTCTGCAGATACAGAATTTATCAAACACAGCAAGCAAGCACCGGATTTAAGAAGCGCAAATACCCCAAAAAAGTAATTGAAAAAAGCTTACGAAGAGTATTAAATCAACAACGGAGTGATATATTAAATAACTCAATGAATGCAAAAACCAATGAATCTGAAAATTCACAAACAATAAGACTTATAACAACATTCAATGCAGAAAACAAAAACTTGACTAAGATCATCAAAAAACATTGGGGTATTCTACAACTTGTTCCGGTATTAGCAAAAATCATTGGTGATCATCCAAATATCACCTACCGCAGAGCAATATGGCCGAGATACCCGCCACCCCCTCTCAACACAATCCCCGAAAGGAGGGAAACCGGAAACAGTTCTTGAAGTTTTTGGAAGTGGGATGGAGTGACCATCCCGGCCGTATTTATTAAAACAAAATTAAAACATTAAACGTTTCATGTTATGTACAATTTCATTACCACATTACGATGTTTGGCTATCCTTAACAGATTCTCTAATACAGAGGTTCTCCTAGCCGAACTAGCATCCTACAAACATTTTCTTGACATATTGAAATTGTACATCCTAACGTTTAAGGGCCAACGGCAAGGTCATAACCGGTGTCAAGATCCCTAACCCGACTTACCCCTCCCACTTGGGAGGGGCGACAGCACGGAGGCGTACCTCAAGTGCAACTACTACCAATTTCCCTTGACTTGACGGGGGCACCTAAAGACTCGACGCCAGTTAAAGGTCGTTCGAATACTCGTGTGAGGTATCTAGAAGGTATCGTAGACCTTATCCCAACCCCACACAACTTACCGCATCTGCCGTCGCAGATGTCACTGGCCCCGGGAAATTCCCCAGGAGGGGGCTGTAACCCCTCCTACAAAGGAAGGGGCCTTGACCGCCTTTTCCTTTACTTCCGGCGACCCATCCTTAGAAGGGACCGCCTCCCCATTGAGGGGCCAATGGCCACCTCTCCCGAGCGCTCCCATCCGTGTTGGGTGACGCCCACTCATAGGGATCTACCAATTAGTGCTCACCGATCATGACCTTACCGCCTACCAAAATAAATACGACAGTGCTAACAAAGACAGTGCTAACAAAACCTAAGAATACATTGGCCACTATGACCGAAAGAGCATGCTTAAAATTCAACACTATATCTGAATCTCTTTAATGGCAAAACGTACTCAAACCGACCATTCTTTATTATACTCAACATCAACATGACTCCACAACCTGTAAACGAAATGGAAGCAAAATTAATCAACTTTATTACAAACAACTGGCTGTCTTCAGGGGCTGGTGGGTGGGTCAAAATTGGCTCTTCGTTCTGTCCCGAGCTCACGTGCAGCGAGGAGGTGCAGCTTCAGGGCACAAGAACAAGAGGATGTCTTCTGGTCTTGCGTCCCTTTTTATCCGTCTTCAGGGCGGGCGTATACCCGCCCCTGCCTGCCCCGAGGGCGTGGCTGGCTGCGTCAGTGTCTAGGCCAGCCCACTCTAGGGCGGGAACGGGCGCGCCCCAGCTACGCCGCTTCGGGCATACCAGCCGAGACGCGCCCCCCGCCCAAAAATGGCTTCCCGGGGGGATCGAGGCACTCCGCCATAAGTTCGGGGGGACCGAGTTGGTCGCCCCTTTCCATATGGCCGAGATACCCGCCACCCCCTCTCAACACAATCCCCGAAAGGAGGGAAACCGGAAACAGTTCTTGAAGTTTTTGGAAGTGGGATGGAGTGACCATCCCGGCCGTATTTATTAAAACAAAATTAAAACATTAAACGTTTCATGTTATGTACAATTTCATTACCACATTATGATGTTTGGCTATCCTTAACAGATTCTCTAATACAGAGGTTCTCCTAGCCGAACTAGCATCCTACAAACATTTTCTTGACATATTGAAATTGTACATCCTAACGTTTAAGGGCCAACGGCAAGGTCATAACCGGTGTCAAGATCCCTAACCCGACTTACCCCTCCCACTTGGGAGGGGCGACAGCACGGAGGCGTACCTCAAGTGCAACTACTACCAATTTCCCTTGACTTGACGGGGGCACCTAAAGACTCGACGCCAGTTAAAGGTCGTTCGAATACTCGTGTGAGGTATCTAGAAGGTATCGTAGACCTTATCCCAACCCCACACAACTTACCGCATCTGCCGTCGCAGATGTCACTGGCCCCGGGAAATTCCCCAGGAGGGGGCTGTAACCCCTCCTACAAAGGAAGGGGCCTTGACCGCCTTTTCCTTTACTTCCGGCGACCCATCCTTAGAAGGGACCGCCTCCCCATTGAGGGGCCAATGGCCACCTCTCCCGAGCGCTCCCATCCGTGTTGGGTGACGCCCACTCATAGGGATCTACCAATTAGTGCTCACCGATCATGACCTTACCGCCACAGGCCGGATAGTTGACCGGCTATCCGGACCCCCACAAAACTCCTACCTAAAGGTCATGTTTCAACGTTTTTTAACCATGCTAAGAAGTCTCCTATGAGTAACTCATTTCCCACCCGGGACAAATGCACACCATCCCCTAGATACATACTGTCATCATTAATACAACCATGCGAGATAGAATGCAATGTCCTGGAACGGAACAACCTACTCACTTTGTTATTAAGTTTTCTAACAGAATGGTTCAAAGCAGGAATCGAAACAGCCCCCCGCCACACTTTTCGTGGGATCATATGAGACCACGCAATTATGCACCCCGGAACTTTCCTCGCCAACCAACTTACAGTGGAAAGCATTGCCTCTAGGAGAAGTCGTCTACCGGTGGTGACCAAATCATTGCCCCCTAAATGTACTATGACTATAGACGGCGGTGACCTCGTCCGCCCTAACAAACCCTCAAAGAATGCCTGAAACTGGTCAATACAGAGACCGCCCCTTCCGTAGAAGGACACCCTGTACCCGTATTCCCCAGCTACGTGAATCATGTCACCTGCTTTGAATACGTCAGCGGCACGCCTCACGTATGAGTGGCCCACGACCCACACCTCTTTCCTCACAGCCGGTGATGTCTGACCGCTGGCCTGGTGTTGGGTCGACTGCATAGTCCGCCCCGCCTCGAAGGCTTGCGTAACTGAAAACCAAACAAAAGACAAGAAGCGTGAGTACATTGTCATAGCTTCACAACATGTGCAACCGCACATACCTCTTATAACAATTGGAGGACCAGCGCCCCACACGTTTCACTTGTTCCACATTGAGACCCCTGGCTGTAGCTTCAGTGGCAGCCCCTATCCGGAAGGAATGGGTCCCAAACTCGCCCGGGTCCAAGCCCGCTGCGGTAATTGACATCGCGAGCACCCGCTGAAACTGAAATTTCGTCAGTGGGGTGGCGTCCGCGTGTCTCAACAATGTCCCTCCCCATGATGCCACCCTTCGTGCTAGGTAGTCTTCTAAACACTTTACCGGACACATGGAGGACCCTGGAATCCTGCGAATGACTATGCAGTCCCCTACCCCACCTTGATCGGTTTTGGACTTGACAAAGGATACAGTCATCGTCTCACTCCAGATCTGAACGTGTTCCCGGCACAAACCCCCCACCACATCCTGTTTGTTCCTTGCCACCAGCTCACTTATCCTCATCGCCCCGTGAAATACAAGCGTAAAAGCAGCTCGGAACAAACAGGCCTCGAACTGAGACGAGCATGTGGCGGGGAGTGTGGCCAGCAACTGGGATAACCTATCCAGACCTATCGGGCGCCTCTCATCTACTCTGCGACCCTCAAGGCGTTGCCACCCACGCAGCGCTTTCTGTACCACAAAAGACGCTGTCGGGTCCTGGATATTATGAGCCCTGGCAACAAAGGAAATGGCAGCACGATGCCTCTGGGCTGTAGCCACCGACTTCCCAGCCCTACGCAAGGACATCAGAAAATGTACTACCCAATCCTCATGCCCCCAAAGCCCCCCTCTCTCAGTCCCCAAAAAGGCTAAATAGGACCGGAACGCCCCTTCGTATGCCTTCCTCGTCCTTGGTGCTAGACTCTCTCCCATGAGGTAACGAAGTTCGGGGCACTGAGAGACCAGAGAGCTTCGGGAAAGGGTGCCGGCTCTGGGTCCGCTGAGGGAAGGAAACCCGAGAAAGCCTGCATTTGAAAACGAGACAGTGCATCAGCCGCCTGATTCATCACCCCTGGGACATGTTTCGCTCTGAATACCACGTTCAGTTGCATACACAGTAAGACAATTTCTTTAAGCAGCCTTAAAATCATTTTACAACGTGCTGCCTGACTATTGATGCATTCTACAACGGTCATATTGTCAGACCAAAATATGACAGAGTGATTTTTGAATCCATCGGGCCAGGTTCTGAGGGCCACCAAAATGGGAAACAGTTCAAGGAAAGCAATATTACTCGTCAGCCCCTCTTCATGCCACCATGTTGGCCACCTTTGTGCCGACCATTTTGTGCCGAAGATGGCGCCAAAGCCCATGCTTCCCGCTGAATCCGTCCATAGACCAAGCTCTTCAGAGGACAAGGCTGGTTTGTTCCAGACGACTCGACCATTGAAATCCGCCAAAAATGCTAACCAAATACGCATGTCTTGGCGGACCTCAGCCGATAGTCTCGTGCGATGATGACCCTCCTTTAGGCCGACCATCGCCTGGGCAATTGAACGGGAAAAGGGGCGGGCCATTGGGATCACCCTCAGGGCAAAATTCAACTTCCCCACCAATTGCTGCAATTGATGCAGCGTAACTTTAGATGCATTTATACACATTTGCAGGGCTGCCCTGAATTTCGACACTTTGGCAGCTGGTAAACGAAAACAACCCTCACTAGAGTCCAACTCGATCCCCAGAAACTCGAGGCAAGTCGTGGGACCCACAGTTTTACCTGGTGCCAATGGCACGCCAAATCGATCCATTAATACACAAAATTCAGTCAAGGCCCGGGCACATTCGTCATCCCCAGCGGCCCCAAGGAACAGAAAGTCATCAAGGTAATGCATCACGTTTCGAAAACCCGTTTCCTTCGTGTAAACCCATTGTAGAAAACCACTGAATTTCTCGAAATATGCACAAGATATAGAGCACCCCATCGGCATACACCTATCCATGTAATACGAACCTTGAAACATGAATCCCAGAAGACGTTGGTCGTCCGGGTGTACCGGGAGCAAACGGAACGCTGACTCGATATCTGATTTCGCCATCAGCGTCCCGGGCCCCAAGCGATTCAAAATGGCTACGGCCTCATCGAATGATGCGTACCGCACCGAACATACCTCTGGATCAATTGCATCGTTCACAGAAAGGCCATGAGGAGCTGATAAATTGTGGATCAACCGAAACTCACCTGGGTCCTTCTTGGGGACCACCCCTAAAGGAGAACAGACAAAATTCTGTACCGGGGGAACACTAAACGGGCCGGCAACCCGACCTCGGATAACCTCTTTCCGGATCTTATCCTGCACTACAGTCGTATGCTGCAAGACGGAAAGTTGATTTTTGCACGTCCCGACACCCTGAAAGTCCCCCACCGGGATGCGGAAACCATATGAAAAACCGTTCCGCAGCACCCCAGCAGAAGTACGATCTGGGTATTCGCTGAGCCAGGGAATCATCGCCAAGGTATCAATCGGGGTTGGTAAAGGCGCCCCTCGGACTACATTAGACCTGTTTGGCGCCTCCTTTACCCCCATTCTCACCCGTTCTGGCTCTGCACGAGGACTCAGGATGGGGTGCCCCGCAACCACTACATTCGTGCTTGAACTTACACGATCCCGGGGGCCTAGTACATTTACCTTTGTTGAAATTAAAACAGAAACCCTTCTTCCCTGTATTGCCGGCGGGTCTCGGATAATCGTCGGTACCCGTACCCGACCGAAAGGGCGTCCCCCCATATTGGCGGGAGGATTCACCAACAGTACTCCCCACCAACGGCATTTTTAACATCCCTGACTCTTTCATTTTATCCCATGTCAAAGAATCATAACAGTCCCAGGTTAAACTTTTGTTATGCTCCATCGCTTTCCTGAAAAGGTTATCATAACAGAACCATTGGTTACCTTGGTGCGATGTCGAGTACCCCATAATTCGTGACTGATATACTGGAAACTCAGGGAGCAATTCAGGCCTACGTTCCCCCAAAATTGACGTAAAAATTCCCCATGCATTGCCCCAGTTGCCAATATTCTCATTCACTTTAAAGGCGGCCATTTTTGCGCGCCAAACACTTGGATGCATCAGATCCTTTTGACTCTTAACAGTTTCAACCTCATAATGATCAACAAGCAAGGAGAAAATGTTTACATATTCCCCCGCCCAAATCTTCTCCTTTATTGTTAAAGGAACATGCTGCCCCAATTTTTCTCTACGAGAGGGTGTTGACTCATCCCTCGCGATCGGCAATGGCCGCTTACCTGCACCGAACGCTGCTTCCGCCACTCGTGGCTTGTCTATCACCGCAGCCGGCGCGGGTACCTTGGCTGTATCACGTTTCTCGCGCAACTGTTTCATCAGTGCATGCGCTTCGGCAGCCGTGGCGCCCTCGCTACTGTCCCCCAACCACGCTGCTAACTGTGCCGCCAACTCGGGAGGCATCTCCTCAGTGGATGTCGGGGTGACTACGACGGGAATCGGATTCCCTCCCTCCGGTACCGGGGCCGGGACCGGGGCTGGCGCCTCGAGCGGGGAACAGGGGACCGGGACGTCTCCCCCGGCTGGCCCCCTTCTCGGCCTCTTTGGCTTCCCTCCGGCCGATGGACGCCCCGATCCATCCTCCCCGTCTCGCTCCGCCAACCGCTTCTTTATTTCGGACATCTCCTTCATGAGGACCCGAACCATCTGGTCAGTCGTCATTCTCTTCGCGCCTTTCTTGGGCATCTTTCAAGCGAAGTATCTAGAAGACAAAAAGAAAGATTAAAACGCTCAAAATTGGCTCTTCGTTCTGTCCCGAGCTCACGTGCAGCGAGGAGGTGCAGCTTCAGGGCACAAGAACAAGAGGATGTCTTCTGGTCTTGCGTCCCTTTTTATCCGTCTTCAGGGCGGGCGTATACCCGCCCCTGCCTGCCCCGAGGGCGTGGCTGGCTGCGTCAGTGTCTAGGCCAGCCCACTCTAGGGCGGGAACGGCCGCGCCCCAGCTACGCCGCTTCGGGCATACCAGCCGAGACGCGCCCCCCGCCCAAAAATGGCTTCCCGGGGGGATCGAGGCACTCCGCCATAAGTTCGGGGGGACCGAGTTGGTCGCCCCTTTCCAAAAACATCGGAGACAAAATTACATTCAGTCATTTCCAAGAAGCACCCATGACAACATGGCTACAAAGAGAAGGCTTCTGGCCATGCAAGCAATGCAAGGCATGTAAAATTGCAACACAAAAGCAGGAAATTTACCCCAAAAAGGGCACCAAATAGAAGATTAAACAACATCTAACTTGCAAAAGTAAATATGTAATCTACATGGTTGAGTGCCCTTGCAAATTACAATACATTGGTAGCACAATCTTTGAAGTAAAGAAAAGAATTCTTGAACACACCAAAGCTACCAAACACAATGACCGCTCGAATGCTATAGCCAAGCACATGGAAAAGCAACATGACAGCAAATGGGAATGCTTGAAATACAGGGCCATTGAACGAATCCCACAATCAGAAGGGGGTGGTAATCGCGAAAAACTTCTGTGACAAAAGGAGCCAAAACATATAGTGGCATTCAGGACCTATAATCCTAGAGGTCTCAACCAGGATGATGAAGTATATGTACACCTGTAAGACAACTTATCAAATGACCCAAAATCATGAAGAAAAAACTGAAAAAAATGAGCACCAAAAATGACTCACTAGAGAGTTGTTAAAATAATATCAAAGAATACAAGAAGTCAGAGAATGAAATGCTATACTTGCATCATCATTTTGAAGTTACAACTTTGTGTAAATAAAAACAATGAGATATGCTCACTGGAGAGCAAAAAAATAATTGATGCCTTCTTTGACAGACATAAAGCACTATTAGCCGTAAAAATATAAATGAATGAGAAAAATGGCTCAGAAACTAACACAATGAACTGGGCACGAATAAGCACTTTTAATAATTGCACTAAGCACTTTTTGAATATGTAAACCACATTAATCCCAATGCACAGCGAAAAACCAGGAAGTAACTGTGTGCTGATAGAAATAAATGACACCCCCGTTCTTGGGTAACATCATCCCGCGAACAAGGTCCAAGTGGCTGGATGGAAAAGCGCTGGGCATGGAGGTTAACATCTGATAATAATTCCGCTTCAATTCCTGCAATTGAGTGAGTGCGTTCCTTTCTTGTCGCAAGGGCAATCCCTGTTCATTTGTACCGGCGTGGTTCTGCCGGACGAAAACGCACCCCCCCCCCCCAAGTTCAAGAGCGCCAGAGTCAACCAAGTAGGTCAGCTTGTGGTATATATAAATATATATCCTCACACAGGTTGCCCTCGATGAAAACTCCACCAATAGGAGAGATTAACTCCGTTTATTCACAGGTTGCAAACACGTCAGCTTTCAATCCCCAAGACAATCTCATAGCCATACGCGTTTCAGAAGACTCTGCTTCCTTGTTCACTGGCAAAAAATGAAGTCACGGCTGCCATTTGGGGAACACCTGATAAAGATTGAAAAAATCCCGCCTTAGTGGGCGTGTGCCTAATGGCATCATGGTCTTTGAAGTCCCAATATTCAAACCTCCGTGGGTGCAGCCGAATTTTCACAGTCTCTTACCCCAGTGGGTTGCTCGGGAACTGTAAGCCTGTCATGCCTGCATTCTTTTGATCCTGTGAAAGTGGACTCTCCTCCCTCACAGCTCCGGTCATCCAGCTCTGCAGGGCTGCACATAAGCAGCAGGGCGTTTTCGCGGCTAGGCACGCCGCTCAAAACATTCTCACACAGGTTGCCCTCGATGAAAACGCCACCAATAGGAGAGATTAACTCCGTTTATTCACAGGTTGCAAACACGTCAGCTTTCAATCCCCAAGACAATCTCATAGCCATACGCGTTTCAGAAGACTCTGCTTCCTTGTTCACTGGCAAAAAATGAAGTCACGGCTGCCATTTGGGGAACACCTGATAAAGATTGACAAAGTCCCGCCTTAGTGGGCGTGTGCCTAATGGCATCATGGTCTTTGAAGTCCCAATATTCAAACCTCCGTGGGTGCAGCCGAATTTTCACAGTCTCTTACCCCAGTGGGTTGCTCGGGAACTGTAAGCCTGTCATGCCTGCATTCTTTTGATCCTGTGAAAGTGGACTCTCCTCCCTCACAGCTCCGGTCATCCAGCTCTGCAGGGCTGCACATAAGCAGCAGGGCGTTTTCGCGGCTAGGCACGCCGCTCAAAACATTCTCACACAGGTTGCCCTCGATGAAAACGCCACAGGATCAAAAGAATGCAGGCATGACAGGCTTACAGTTCCCGAGCAACCCACTGGGGTAAGAGACTGTGAAAATTCGGCTGCACCCACGGAGGTTTGAATATTGGGACTTCAAAGACCATGATGCCATTAGGCACACGCCCACTAAGGCGGGACTTTGTTAATCTTTATCAGGTGTTCCCCAAATGGCAGCCGTGACTTCATTTTTTGCCAGTGAACAAGGAAGCAGAGTCTTCTGAAACGCGTATGGCTATGAGACTGTCTTGGGGATTGAAAGCTGACGTGTTTGCAACCTGTGAATAAACGGAGTTAATCTCTCCTATTGGTGGCGTTTTCATCAAGGGCAACCTGTGTGAGAATGGTTTGAGCGGCGTGCCTAGCCGCGAAAACGCCCTGCTGCTTATGTGCAGCCCTGCAGAGCTGGATGACCGGAGCTGTGAGGGAGGAGAGTCCACTTTCACAGGATCAAAAGAATGCAGGCATGACAGGCTTACAGTTCCCGAGCAACCCACTGGGGTAAGAGACTGTGAAAATTCGGCTGCACCCACGGAGGTTTGAATATTGGGACTTCAAAGACCATGATGCCATTAGGCACACGCCCACTAAGGCGGGACTTTGTTAATCTTTATCAGGTGTTCCCCAAATGGCAGCCGTGACTTCATTTTTTGCCAGTGAACAAGGAAGCAGAGTCTTCTGAAACGCGTATGGCTATGAGACTGTCTTGGGGATTGAAAGCTGACGTGTTTGCAACCTGTGAATAAACGGAGTTAATCTCTCCTATTGGTGGCGTTTTCATCGAGGGCAACCTGTGTGAGAATGTTTTGAGCGGCGTGCCTAGCCGCGAAAACGCCCTGCTGCTTATGTGCAGCCCTGCAGAGCTGGATGACCGGAGCTGTGAGGGAGGAGAGTCCACTTTCACAGGATCAAAAGAATGCAGGCATGACAGGCTTACAGTTCCCGAGCAACCCACTGGGGTAAGAGACTGTGAAAATTCGGCTGCACCCACGGAGGTTTGAATATTGGGACTTCAAAGACCATGATGCCATTAGGCACACGCCCACTAAGGCGGGACTTTGTTAATCTTTATCAGGTGTTCCCCAAATGGCAGCCGTGACTTCATTTTTTGCCAGTGAACAAGGAAGCAGAGTCTTCTGAAACGCGTATGGCTATGAGACTGTCTTGGGGATTGAAAGCTGACGTGTTTGCAACCTGTGAATAAACGGAGTTAATCTCTCCTATTGGTGGCGTTTTCATCGAGGGCAACCTGTGTGAGAATGTTTTGAGCGGCGTGCCTAGCCGCGAAAACGCCCTGCTGCTTATGTGCAGCCCTGCAGAGCTGGATGACCGGAGCTGTGAGGGAGGAGAGTCCACTTTCACAGGATCAAAAGAATGCAGGCATGACAGGCTTACAGTTCCCGAGCAACCCACTGGGGTAAGAGACTGTGAAAATTCGGCTGCACCCACGGAGGTTTGAATATTGGGACTTCAAAGACCATGATGCCATTAGGCACACGCCCACTAAGGCGGGACTTTGTTAATCTTTATCAGGTGTTCCCCAAATGGCAGCCGTGACTTCATTTTTTGCCAGTGAACAAGGAAGCAGAGTCTTCTGAAACGCGTATGGCTATGAGACTGTCTTGGGGATTGAAAGCTGACGTGTTTGCAACCTGTGAATAAACGGAGTTAATCTCTCCTATTGGTGGCGTTTTCATCAAGGGCAACCTGTGTGAGAATGGTTTGAGCGGCGTGCCTAGCCGCGAAAACGCCCTGCTGCTTATGTGCAGCCCTGCAGAGCTGGATTACCGGAGCTGTGAGGGAGGAGAGTCCACTTTCACAGGATCAAAAGAATGCAGGCATGACAGGCTTACAGTTCCCGAGCAACCCACTGGGGTAAGAGACTGTGAAAATTCGGCTGCACCCACGGAGGTTTGAATATTGGGACTTCAAAGACCATGATGCCATTAGGCACACGCCCACTAAGGCGGGACTTTGTTAATCTTTATCAGGTGTTCCCCAAATGGCAGCCGTGACTTCATTTTTTGCCAGTGAACAAGGAAGCAGAGTCTTCTGAAACGCGTATGGCTATGAGACTGTCTTGGGGATTGAAAGCTGACGTGTTTGCAACCTGTGAATAAACGGAGTTAATCTCTCCTATTGGTGGCGTTTTCATCGAGGGCAACCTGTGTGAGAATGTTTTGAGCGGCGTGCCTAGCCGCGAAAATGCCCTGCTGCTTATGTGCAGCCCTGCAGAGCTGGATGACCGGAGCTGTGAGGGAGGAGAGTCCACTTTCACAGGATCAAAAGAATGCAGGCATGACAGGCTTACAGTTCCCGAGCAACCCACTGGGGTAAGAGACTGTGAAAATTCGGCTGCACCCACGGAGGTTTGAATATTGGGACTTCAAAGACCATGATGCCATTAGGCACACGCCCACTAAGGCGGGACTTTGTTAATCTTTATCAGGTGTTCCCCAAATGGCAGCCGTGACTTCATTTTTTGCCAGTGAACAAGGAAGCAGAGTCTTCTGAAACGCGTATGGCTATGAGACTGTCTTGGGGATTGAAAGCTGACGTGTTTGCAACCTGTGAATAAACGGAGTTAATCTCTCCTATTGGTGGCGTTTTCATCGAGGGCAACCTGTGTGAGAATGTTTTGAGCGGCGTGCCTAGCCGCGAAAACGCCCTGCTGCTTATGTGCAGCCCTGCAGAGCTGGATGACCGGAGCTGTGAGGGAGGAGAGTCCACTTTCACAGGATCAAAAGAATGCAGGCATGACAGGCTTACAGTTCCCGAGCAACCCACTGGGGTAAGAGACTGTGAAAATTCGGCTGCACCCACGGAGGTTTGAATATTGGGACTTCAAAGACCATGATGCCATTAGGCACACGCCCACTAAGGCGGGACTTTGTTAATCTTTATCAGGTGTTCCCCAAATGGCAGCCGTGACTTCATTTTTTGCCAGTGAACAAGGAAGCAGAGTCTTCTGAAACGCGTATGGCTATGAGACTGTCTTGGGGATTGAAAGCTGACGTGTTTGCAACCTGTGAATAAACGGAGTTAATCTCTCCTATTGGTGGCGTTTTCATCGAGGGCAACCTGTGTGAGAATGTTTTGAGCGGCGTGCCTAGCCGCGAAAACGCCCTGCTGCTTATGTGCAGCCCTGCAGAGCTGGATGACCGGAGCTGTGAGGGAGGAGAGTCCACTTTCACAGGATCAAAAGAATGCAGGCATGACAGGCTTACAGTTCCCGAGCAACCCACTGGGGTAAGAGACTGTGAAAATTCGGCTGCACCCACGGAGGTTTGAATATTGGGACTTCAAAGACCATGATGCCATTAGGCACACGCCCACTAAGGCGGGACTTTGTTAATCTTTATCAGGTGTTCCCCAAATGGCAGCCGTGACTTCATTTTTTGCCAGTGAACAAGGAAGCAGAGTCTTCTGAAACGCGTATGGCTATGAGACTGTCTTGGGGATTGAAAGCTGACGTGTTTGCAACCTGTGAATAAACGGAGTTAATCTCTCCTATTGGTGGCGTTTTCATCGAGGGCAACCTGTGTGAGAATGTTTTGAGCGGCGTGCCTAGCCGCGAAAACGCCCTGCTGCTTATGTGCAGCCCTGCAGAGCTGGATGACCGGAGCTGTGAGGGAGGAGAGTCCACTTTCACAGGATCAAAAGAATGCAGGCATGACAGGCTTACAGTTCCCGAGCAACCCACTGGGGTAAGAGACTGTGAAAATTCGGCTGCACCCACGGAGGTTTGAATATTGGGACTTCAAAGACCATGATGCCATTAGGCACACGCCCACTAAGGCGGGACTTTGTTAATCTTTATCAGGTGTTCCCCAAATGGCAGCCGTGACTTCATTTTTTGCCAGTGAACAAGGAAGCAGAGTCTTCTGAAACGCGTATGGCTATGAGACTGTCTTGGGGATTGAAAGCTGACGTGTTTGCAACCTGTGAATAAACGGAGTTAATCTCTCCTATTGGTGGCGTTTTCATCGAGGGCAACCTGTGTGAGAATGTTTTGAGCGGCGTGCCTAGCCGCGAAAACGCCCTGCTGCTTATGTGCAGCCCTGCAGAGCTGGATGACCGGAGCTGTGAGGGAGGAGAGTCCACTTTCACAGGATCAAAAGAATGCAGGCATGACAGGCTTACAGTTCCCGAGCAACCCACTGGGGTAAGAGACTGTGAAAATTCGGCTGCACCCACGGAGGTTTGAATATTGGGACTTCAAAGACCATGATGCCATTAGGCACACGCCCACTAAGGTGGGACTTTGTTAATCTTTATCAGGTGTTCCCCAAATGGCAGCCGTGACTTCATTTTTTGCCAGTGAACTAGGAAGCAGAGTCTTCTGAAACGCGTATGGCTATGAGACTGTCTTGGGGATTGAAAGCTGACGTGTTTGCAACCTGTGAATAAACGGAGTTAATCTCTCCTATTGGTGGCGTTTTCATCGAGGGCAACCTGTGTGAGAATATAAATATATATGTATATATATATATATATATATATATATATATATATACATTCTCCATGACTGGTTCCTTTTGCCACTCCGACAGCGCTCGATACGGGTGCGGCGCCCTGCAGCTGAACCACGCTGCTGATATATTTTCCACAGCTCCCTCACAGGAAACAAATGGGTCGCACTCCACGGGTTCTCTTTTTGCAGTTTTTTTATTTTTTAGTTACATTCCACAGGCAGATGTTCCGATCTACGCGTTTCGGTATTACAAATACCTTGCTCACGATCAACCGTGCTCTGGGCTACCCCTTCAAGATATACTGCATTACATTGTATTCAATACATCACTTCCTGTTTGGGGTCTGTCAGAGCCTCTAAGCTTTATGGGACATGTAGTTTTTTTGCCAAAGTGTCAACATTACTTCATATTGCCCAATTTGTTTCATATTTTACATTTCATTAATTACAAATAAAAGTGTTGTGACATACTGGTGATATTGGGATCCCTCTAGTGGGATTGGTTAGCGATTGATTTAACTCTATTCATGCATAAGCAGCGCCATTGTCTACTTCTGATATTTTCCCTCTAGTGGGATGACATTATATATATGGGAATCATGTTATAAGACCAGTATGATTGGTATCATTAATTTTTTTTTTTTTTTTTTTTTTTTTTAGGTATAATTTTGGGTTTTCACAGTGTGATGCTTACTTAGTGCCACAGATTCCCCCTAATGCTTTATTCTAACTTCATAGTGTTAACGCCCACTTGGGTGATTTAACCATAGTAGTATTGCATTTTAATCATTGCTTTTTCTCTACACATGTTATCACCAGTCACAAAAATATGAATATGTGTTGGGCACCAAACATTTTGTCAAAGCGAAACTCTCATAAATGTATGTAAAGTTCTTCAGATTGATTCAGCCCATAGGGCGTTAAGGTTCGTAGGTTTAGGATATGGCGGGATTCCTTTTGTCTTAAAATCCTTTCTCTGTCTCCCCCTCTTTCTTTTTTGGGAACACTTTCCAAGCCAAAGAATTTTAATTGGCTCCAGTCACTTTGATGATACAGTTCCATGTGCTTAGCTATTGCATTAGCCTTGTCTTTGTGGATGGTAGCACGCCTCTCGCAGAGAAAAGGCATGAGAGCAGACCCAGGGTTCTTTGTGCCAATCAAGTGAAATTTATTTCATGCCCAGCAAGTCCACCATGTATATATATACTAGCAGCCCGCCCGACGTTGTCCAGGGCAGAACTGTTTGCAAAGGGTTTTAAGGGGGCAGCACCGCTGCAGGAGACTCGCAGCAGATCGACCAGCCCCCGGTGCAGCAGAGCCGTGGAAGGAGCGGAGTGAAGGGGAGGAGGAGGTATCACGGCTGAGAGCCGAGGGCAGCGCATATACCTGGGGCTGGTGCTGCTCTGGCTTACACATCCCTGTGTTTATGCATGTTCTTTCATGATGTTTTACATTTTTGGCAGTATCTCCGGTTTAATGCGTGTCTTTTCATATTCTGGTTTACATATCTCGGTGTTTGTATATGCCGTTTGATGTTGCGTTTAACAGATCTCCTCATGTTTATATGTTCTTGCATGTTATGGCTTATTTACCTCAATGTTTATTCATGGTTTTTCGTGCATAATAAATTAGTAGCAGTATCTCAGTGGTTATTCATGTCCTTGCTTGTTGTGTTTTACTTATCACAGTGGTTCTACATGTCCATGCATGTTGTGCATTACATTGGTGGTAGTATGTAATGTGAATACACATTCTTTTATATTGTCTTACGTTTCTGACATTATTTCAGTGTTTATACTCGTCCTTGCATGTTGTGTCTTACATTACTGGTTGTAGTTGAATGTTTATACACGTCCTTGTAAGTTCTGCCTCACCTTAGGGGCAGTACCTCAATGCTCACCACACGTTCTTGCTTGCTGGTGCTGCTCTGGGCTTCTACGGCGGGAGAAGCAGAGCCGGGGAAGGAGCGGAGAGAAGGGGCGGAGGAGGTAGCGCGGCTGAAACTTTCTGACAGTATTTCAGTGTTTATACTCGTCCTTGCATGTTGTGACTTATATTACTGGTTGTAGTTGAATGTTTATACACGTCCTTGTAAGTTCTGCCTCACCTTAGGGGCAGTACCTCAATGCTCACCACACGTTCTTGCTTGCTGGTGCTGCACTGGGCTAATTTGGTGGGAGCAGCAGAGCCGGAGAAGGAGCGGAGTGAAGGGGCGGAGGAGGTAGCGTGGCTGAGAGGCGGGGGCAGCGGCACGTACCTGGGGCTGGTGCTGATCTGGGCTTCTTCGGCATGTACCTGGGGCTGGTGCTGCTCTGGGCTTCCATGTACCCCAAGGTAACTGAGGAGTGAGGGGCCCCTG
Organism: Lissotriton vulgaris; assembly: GCF_964263255.1. Classification (NCBI taxonomy): domain Eukaryota; kingdom Metazoa; phylum Chordata; class Amphibia; order Caudata; family Salamandridae; genus Lissotriton; species Lissotriton vulgaris. The sequence continues at coordinate 885,286,290 of NC_141689.1, read as the reverse complement.
TGGCTGTAGCGCACATTGCACTCCGGTTTACTTTACCAAAATGGCCGACCCCGTCACTGTTATGTGATGTCAGCACGCCTACTGCACTGAAAGTCGTTAACGCACACCCCCACCTCAGACATGGCACTACTTCCAAGGGACTACTTTGGCAAAGAACGTACTTTGACCTTGCCACGTATATTTTTGATGCTATATAGCCTATGTCCATCTGCTTACCCTGACATTTCCAACGCTGTATTGGGTGTTTTGATTGGCGCTGTGGTTCCTGAGTTTACCCGCCTCAAAGGTTCACAGTTCTCTCTTTATAATAGTAGTATAGATATATATATATATTCACTGAAAAAAACATAGGTTTCACATCAGTTATAGTTAGGAATTAGCATTTTAAAAACCTATGAAATTCACTGAAAAAACCATAGGTTTCACACCAGTTAAAGTTAGGAATTAGCATTTAAAAAACCTATTAAACTCACTAAAAAAACCATAGGTTTCACACCAGTTATAGTTAGCTGGAAAGTTTACTGACATAAAATCATTGAAATTCCACGTTATAGTTAGTTGGACTCACTATAACATGCGCACCTGCAATGCACTGCTGATGACGCCACATATTACATCACTCATGACATGGTCAGTGACATCACTCATGACATCACTCATGACACCAGCCAGTGAATGTGTGTCTTTCTGAAAAATCAATATGTTTTATATATGTATTTGTAAAGGTAGATGGACGAATAAATGTTTAAAAAAGTGTATAAATGGTTGTTTATTTTTTATAAAATATTGATTGGTTAACTGGCATATAAAAAATATCTTATTGAATACATATATTAGCGAGTAATTTTTAAATATTGAAATATATGTATCAGTGTTTCACTTTGTGTATAAGTGGCTGCATGGGTTGGTGACTGACTCACTGTTTGTATGTGTTTTTAAGACAGCCTATGTGCAGGACCTTATGGGTGGATGAGTGTGTATATGTGTGTGTTAGTGAGTGAATGCCTGCCTCACTAGTGTCTTTATCAGTAACTACATCTGTTTTAATCTAGTATATGTGAGTATTGATGTATATAAGTGAGTATATGTGAGAGTGAGAGATTGAAAGAGTTCCTGTTTAAATAAGTATGTGTTTCTATAAGTGATTGTTTAAGAGAGTAAGTATGTGTAAGTTTCCTTAGAAGTAAGGTGGTAGTGTGTGTATAGTTGTGTATGCAAATAAATGGATATTCAATAGTTTATTTGCATGTGTGAGTATGTGTGTGAGTAACCTTTGGATGACTGTCGTTGCGTAACAGGATGTATATGTGTATTACTACATATGATGAGTGAGTGTATGTATGAGTGACTATATAGAACTGTTGCTGAATGAGAGGATGTGTATATAGAAGGTGGAATTACTGAATTAGTTGTTGTAACTGGTATGGGTATCTCTATTTTTAAGAAAATGTTAGTTTCTACTTTTGAATATGTGTTTCAAGGGTTACATTACACCGAAAGGAGGTCTGTCACTCTGTCACAAGGATGGTGTCATCAGTGATGTCATGAGTGATGTCACTGACCATGTCATGAGTGATGTAATATGTGACGTCATCAGCAGTGCATTGCAGGCGCGCACGTTATAGTGAGTCCAACTAACTATAACGTGGAATTTCAATGGTTTTATGTCAGTAAAATTTCCAGCTAACTATAACTGGTGTGAAACCTATGGTTTTTTCAGTGAATTTAATAGTTTTTTTAAATGCTAATTCCAAACTTTAACTGGTGTGAAACCTATGGTTTTTTCAGTGAATTTCATAGGTTTTTAAAATGCTAATTCCTAACTATAACTGGTGTGAAACCTATGTTTTTTTCAGTGAATTTCAAAGGTTTTTTAATAGCAAATTTCTATAGCTATGAAAAATAATGAATCCTATATTGTATATATATGGAATACTATTTTTTTATTGTATATTCATATTTTCTTTTTTTTTCTTTTTTTGCCCTGGATCTCTTAATAGTGCACTGTGGTGGAAATGACTTGGGCACTTTGACTGGGGTAGGTCTGGAATTGCTTTTAAAGGACACCTTTGGTCAATTGATGACACTTTTTTCACAAACTGCCTTGGTATATTCCAATATATGTCAAAGACAGAAATAGAACTGGTCCAACCAATTTTGTCCACAATTTGAGAAATCACGGAAACATGTGAATAAATCTGTTTCTGCTTACATGAGAGACTATGGAATTGGTTCAATATACAACAATAACTTGCATTACAACATGCAAGATATCGACAGAGGAGATGGTGTACACTTCTGAGATGAGGGGAATAGAATATTCCTCCTGAATTTAAGACTGTGCATTGGAACCTACTTGTAGGTACCTAAATCAGACACAGAACCCAAAAGCTCTTTTCAGGGCTACCCTACCTCTGATCACTCAAAATGATTATTTTACTCTAACTTTTTTCACCAAAGTACGCTTCCGGGTACGCTCCCTGGTGCCCCAAATTATTTTTTTGAGCCTATATAGGTCTCCTAAGCCCCCCTCATAAAACCTAGGGGGTCAGGGGCTGTCTACCATGCCCTCTTCTACCCATTTCCAACGTTGTTTGTCCTCCATCTTGTGTCTCAATTGTACCGAAACACAAAATGGCGGACTCCCGTAGCGCTCCCGGTGCGCGTACCGGAGCGCGCACCGGTAAGCGCTCCCAAAAAATGTGGGAAGGTAATTTTCTTAAAAACCACTGGAGACACTTTCACCAAATATAGAATAGGCCCTACTACATAGCAGTCCCTACCATTTTCCCAAATTTGGTGGTATTCCATTGAGCCATTTAGGCTGTAGCCCTGTCTAAATATCCTGAGGTAAATTACACGACAAAAACACATAAGAAAGTGTTGGAATTTACAACCAATTAAAATTTTACTTACATTTTGTACTTTTATGTGCTGACATTTGATTGGTTAAGAACATGAATATATATGAAAAATGAGAGGGAAACACAGCCATTTTGACTAATACTACCTGAGGTGCATTTTGAAAGAATTTTGACAGAAAACTTCAACTACTTTGAAAAAGGTACGTTGTTAATTTGGAAGGGGAACTATGTTGTGCACTTTAAGTTAATTTGGGAAAACATTTTCTGATAGTTATATACTGTCCCTCTATAAGAGTTAGAGATTGAGCTGCAGAGGTTTACATTGAGCTACAGGCCATCTTGTTTACTTATGAATTGCAACTTAAGGATTGCTACCATTGACCTGTATTCTAAATCATTTCATTGAGTCATCACCCCTTCGAAGAGGGCTGCGTAAGGAGGAGAAACACTTCCGGAAAACAGTACAACAATGGCACATGAAAAAATTGCAGAGAGAAAATTAATCGGAACAGCTAACCATGGCCTAAATGAGCCAGGAGAAAAGCCTGCACAGTAAAGAAGAACAGCATGCAAAAGACGAGCATATGGCAAAGGCTATATTTATATATGTTGGTCATCCAAGTTCAACTTCTTATGAAGTTGGGTGCTGAGGATATTCCTAACAATTCTTTGAAGTGATAAATGCACATGATCTATGAGGATTCAGAGATAATTGTTCTTTTTAATGGAACTCAAAATACAGGATATGACTGCAATGATTTTTACAGTGTTGACCCCATCTACCACGCTTCGACACTCAACGGCCTACTTTATGCTATTGTGGGGAAAGGGGGCAAAGAACAGAATCTACTGAAAGTAAAGATGTCCTTTCCAATCCTGTATTCTTTTATGTATGCAAGAAAGCCTTATACCAAAGGACAACCTCTGTGACAGCAGCTGCTGTTCATGGATAGCTCTAATTGACCACCCTACTGTAGTCATGAAAGAGATTAAACGAGATAACCAGGAAATTATTTTATTATCCACGCCTACATGTTGGTTGGTGTGAAACTGCTCACAGAAGATAATATGTGCCTTTGGATTGCCGTGTGGCAATTTAGGATCAATTTATGTCTACACTGGAATACCACTTCACTTCCAGATGATCAGAGAATGGAAACATTGCAGATTGTGATTAAACAGCAGGCCACAGAGACTGTTTCAATTTATTGTGAATGACTTTTGTACAAAAAGGTTTTTGTAATATTTTTATAATTTTGATTACACTTTTGTATTCGCTTTAAAAAAAAAAAGAAAAACAGCACTTTTTGTTGTTTGCGTGAAGTTGTTCATGCTTATTATTGTTATTTTCAGCAATGAAACACGATTGCCCACAAAATGAAGTAATTAATTCAGTGTGCAAAAATTAAGTTTATTTTGTACAGTCAGCCGAACATCATATGGAATGTGGTTTATGCAAAGCACTTTGGGGGGGGAATACGTTTTACATAAAATCTTAGTAACTTTTGTATATATTTATATACTGTAAAATCATATGCAAATGTAAACTACATGCACCTATCATGCTGCATATTTGTTCGATTTCTTCTACCTTAGCACACCCGTTGCATATTACATGTTACAAATCCTTTAAAAAATAGGTATATTGTTTCGTGATTATTCACAGTTACGTTTCTTATAATCATAAGTTATTTTATCTTGTTTCATGCAGTCTTTCTTTTAGTAAATGTAAAAATGAAGTGTTTGTGCACATGGTTCAAAATAAAACTGGAAATCTATAACACTACACAATGAAAAATATAAGTCAAAGAGTGTACCTTTTTTTCTTCATTTGGGACTGTTCATGTGGTTCATGGTATCGACTGCACTGCAACAAAAAAAAACAATCTCACAATAGTTTTACAATTGGCTGGAAAGGTCTGGTTTTGTTTTACAGTTATCCAGCTTACGTCGATGTACAGAACATGTCTGTAAAATATTACAGAAATGCCGGGGTTGGTATTAATGTTAAAGACAGGCATTTCCACAATATTAAGAATATGTGTGATTATTTTGAGGAATAATCAACAGAAACACTCTTTCCGCTGGTTATTTCCAGAACTCTGTGCAGGCAGAGAGCGTATACTGGTTAACCATCACTGACAGAATATCAGAAACAAACATATTGTCTGAGAATAGTATTGTGTTAAAAACATCGAGGACCAAAATATTGAGAAGGTAAGTGCACCTAGGTGAATATAGGGGCATATTACCAAGCAATAGCGATAATTATCGCTATTGCTTGGTTAGAGCCAAAAATTTACCGCTGAGCTGCAGCGATTTTTATCGCAAATAAACCTTGGTATTACCAAGGTTTATCGCAAATGCGATAAAAATCGGCCGCAATGCATGAATATCGCTGAAAAGTCAGTGATATTCATGCATTACCGAGCTAATGCTCTTTCTTAGCCATGTTATCCACCTCCGATTGGATAACATGGCTAGGAACTGCTCAGGGAAGGTGTTAGCTTTTGGAGATATTCGCGCTTAGCGCGAATATCTCCAAAAGTTGGTAATAGGAGATAGCGATGTTAGCGACTGTTTCCAGTCGCTAACATCTTGGCACGCCCACTTTGCATGTTATTAGTGATAAATATCACTGACCTGGAAAGTGGGGCCCAAGATGGTCGCTATCTCCTACTAGCTGTCGCTAACTGGTGTTAGCGACAGCTAGGTAATAGGGAGATAATTTTATCTCCGCTTTCTTGGCTTTTAAAGCCAAAAAAAGCGGAGATAAACCCCCTTGATAATATGCCCCATAGATTTACTAGTTTTAACTCCACATCTATGTACCTTGAAGATATATTACCTACTGGCAATAGTAAGTAGGTATATATAGTTAGGACCTAGCTACCATAGGAAATCTGCAACATTCTATTGGGAATAACTTTGGCGCCGGTTGAGGAATTTGCGTGTAATTTTCCTAAATTTTGGCCAGCTCCGCTCCGCTCCTTCCCTGAAAGTGTCGAGGGGATTCATGAAGTGGGGGCTGACAAAAAAGGGGGGTCCCAAAACGTGTTTTCCCCATGTTAATTTTCATAGGACGTTCTGACACGGCTACAGCCCGAACCGCTGAACGGAATTACGCCAAACTTTGCAAAATTGTAGGGACTGGTACGCAGATGTGCCTTTGCTATATTTGGTGAAAATTGCTCCAGCGGTTTTTTCGAAAATTAACTTCAAAAACACATATATATCTGGGCGGAGCCTAACCACACATCTCGTTGTGAGATCTGATCGGCTGTCAGCACTTCATCCAAGAAGTATTGGCAGCCATCTTGGGACCAATATACATGATAGCACCTCATTAAAAAGCATTGTAGTTAATAGAGGGTTTTAGGACTTTAGTTACATTATAAATCATTTGTTTACGGTACCATACTCATTTTAGGAATTGTGGTGTGTTCTAAGGTGATTTTACCATGTGAAAAAGCCTTCTGCTGGGATATCATGAATCATGTTTGAAAGAAAACTATTATCCCATGCTTTTCCCACAGTGGTTTGGAAGGGGATCTATAAGCTAAACTGAAAGCATATTTTCTGTAAATTCACATTATCTTTCTCCGTCATGTGAGAATGATGTCTGACATTCTCAGTAAAACATGTACATCCAACAAAGACAGAGCCTGTCAGTTGATTCCTTTGTGTTCTACTGCAGCCTCCTAAAGTGTTCTAAAGAACAACTAGAGAGCTAACAGTCCTACTTATTACAAAGGTATGGCACACCTAAAGCCATCTTGATTGGAATAAAGTGGTAACTCTTAAAACATTTAATTTAAAAAGGAACAAAATGAGGGGGTTCATTTTGCCATAGAAAGTAAGATTAGTGCTGCAGAAAGAAAAATTAGGGCACATTTTGAGTGACTTCTCAAATCCTCTTCTATTTCATTAAAAAATTCTGACATGCAGTCTCCCAAGATGGCCACCAGAGACAAAAGAGCCCAAATGTAGCCCAAATATCACCCAGATGTAGCCCAAGTATAGCCCAATGACTGAATGTCCCAGAGTATTCTAAAGAACAACTAGAGCGCTAACAGTCTTACTTATGACAAAAGTATGGCACACCAGAAGCCATCTTGATTGGAATGAAGTGGTAAGTCTGAAAATATTGTATTTAAAAAGGAACAAAATGAGGGGGTATATTTTGCCATAGAAAGTATGATTAGTGCTGCAGAAAGAAAAAATAGGGCACATTTTGAGTGACTTCTCACAGTCTGAGGGGGTTCATTTTTTTTTTCCATTGAGTGTCAGATGCGATGTCCGGCAAGCAATCCCTCCACAGAGTTTCTGGCAGTATAAACTGACCATCCCTCGTCTCCAACATTGACCAGTACCAAAGTCCTTAAGAAGGAGGGGGTTCATTTTGCCATAGAAAGTATGATTAGTGCTTCAGAAAGAAAAATTAGGGCACATTTTGAGTGACTTCTCAAATTCTCTTCTATTTCATTAAAAAAATTCTGACATGCAGACTGAAACATGCACTTTGAATACCAGCAGCAGACTTCCCTGGTGAGCAGTAGCTTTACTACAGTGATCTAATGAGCAACTAGAGTGCTAACATTCAGAATTTATGGCTAATGTGTGACACATCTGAATGCCTTCTTGATGGTACCAAAGTAAACAAGCATTGAAAATGCAATAGATCTCGCCCTCGTTTAAGTTAAAGCCATTCTGTTTGTAATGAGGTGGCTTTTTAGCTTTGCTTTTATTAGTGTTTTTAAAACTTTCATGTAAATAACATGCATATGTATGCATATATGCATATGTATGCATGCATATAAATATGTGTATATGTGTGTGTGTAGAGAGAGGTAGAGAGGTAGAGGTAGAGAGGTAGAGAGGTAGAGGTAGAGAGGTAGCGGTAGAGAGGTAGAGACTAGTAGAGAGAGAAGTAGAGAGAGGTAGAGAGGTAGAGAGTAGAGAGTGAGTAATAGAGAGTTGAGAGTGAGTAGTAGAGAGCAGTAGAGAGAGTAGCAGAGAGTGAGTAGTAGAGACTAGTAGAGTGAATAGTAGAGTGAGTAGTAGAGAGTAGTAGAGAGTGAGTAGTAGAGAGTAGTAGAGAGTAAGTAGTAGAGTGAGTAGTAGAGAGCAGTAGAGAGTGGGTAGTAGAGAGTAGTAAAGAGTGAGTAGTAGAGAGTAGTAGAGTGAGTAGTAGAGAGTAGTAGAGAGTGAGTAGCAGAGTGAGAGAATAGTAGAGAGTAGTAGAGAGTAGTAGAGAGAGAGTAGTAGAGAGTGAGTAGTAAAGAGTAGTAGAGAGTGAGTAGTAGAGAGTATTAGAGAGTGAGTAGTAGAGTGAGTAGTAGAGAGTGAGTAGTAGAGTGAGTAGTAGAGAGTGAGTAGTAGAGAGAAGTAGAGAGAGAGTAGTAGAGAGTGAGTAGTAGAGAGTAGTAGAGAGTGAGAAGTAGAGTGTGAGTAGTAGAGAGTAGTAGAGAGTGGGTAGTGTAGAGTGAGTAGTAGAGAGTAGTAGAGAGTGAGTAGTAGAGAGTAGAGAGTAGTAGAGAGTGAGTAGTAGAGGGTAGTAGATAGTGATTAGTAGGGAGTGAGTAGTAGAGAGAGAGTAGTAGAGAGTAGTAGAGTACTGGAGAGCAAAAAAATAGTTGATGCCTTCTTTGACAGACATAAAGCACTATTAGCCGTAAAAATATAAATGAATGAGAAAAATGGCTCAGAAACTAACACAATGAACTGGGCACTAAGAAGCACTTTTAATAATTGCGCTAAGCACTTTTTGAATATGTAAACCACATTAATCCCAATGCACAGCAAAAAAACAGGAAGTAACTGTGTGCTGATTGAAATAAATGACACCCCGTTCTTGGGTAACAATCGAAGCTCATGTTAGATGTCCTTCACATCTAACATGAGCTTCGATTGGAATTCCATAGAGCATATTATCACATCTATTATGGCCACTTTAGCGGCAGTTTGCGGCCGGTAAAGTGGCGATAATTTTGTTGCGAAGGTTTGATAATATGGCCCTCTCTCCTTTCATAAAAAAAAGTTACACTACAGTTTTACGAGTGCAGTGTACCTGGTACATTTTACTTGTTATAGTGCTGCATTCAAGTGGTGTCTATATGGAAGTGCCTACTGCGTTACTAACGCCCGTTATGCCGAATTATTTTTTTAAAAAAATTTTAAAATATTTTTATTGAAAATTTTACAACAATTTTTACCCTCCCCCCACCCCCACAGGACAATTTGACTCAATCTTAAATCTTAGATCAGGAGCAAGCATTACAATCCATTACTACGTAATATCAAACCGAAGAGCTTAGCAAGAATAGAGAAAAGAGAGAAACCATGAAAAATAAATTATACTGAAGAAAGCGAGAAAAAGAAAAGAAGAGAAGAGAAGAAGAGAGAGAAGAAAAAGATAATACATGTAAAAGTATAAAACCAAGGTTACCCGACTTGAACCAGACCCTGAAATAATATTGGAAAACTGGGGAAGCCCCCGGCATCCTATGTACCCATCCCCTCCCTCCATTCAGTGATTGGATACCATATTTGCAGCCCCAGTGCTCCACCTCTTTTCCCCTTCCTTGCATAAATCGATTTTTCTAGATTATAGCTTTTTAACAACATAGCTATCCATTGCTGCACATTAGGGGGGGTTCTATCCTTCCAAGCAGAGGCAATGCGTAAGCGAAGTACCGCCATAGCTACAAACAGAAAATATTCTTGTTTACATTGAGGTACCCCGTTTGCAACCCCTAACAATATCAGCTCTGTTGTTACCTTCACTTTCAGGTTCAGTGATCTTTCCAGAAATTACTCAATAGCACCTATCAGAGGCAGCAAGCCAGGGCATGTACCAAACACATGAGTTATATCCCCTTCAGTACTGTCACACCGAGGGCAAATTATCCCCTTAGTTCCCCCCCATTGTGCAATTATAGCCGGTGTATAGTATAATGTGTATAAAGTTTTAAAATGCTAAACTTGCAGAGCTGAAGAGCAGAGAATTTCTTGACCTAGCTGTAATGACTTTCCAAACATCCCCCAAGCTAACCCTAGTCTGTTCATCCATTTTGCTTCGACCTTTTCTAAGTCATCTTCTCTATTCCAAATAAGTTCTGCATATAGCCTTTTAATTGTACAGCCTTGTCCCTCCTCAATAATCTTCATTATTGTGTTAATCTCAAATCCTCAAGCACCTCCCGCCAGCTAGAAAGTTTCTGGCCTGTAAGTACTTGAAAAAATTCCTTGAGTTAATTCTAAATACCCCTTGGAGGTCTGAGAATTGTCGCATACCTTCAGGCCCTACAAGATCTCCCGCCTTCCTTACCCCCAGTCGTTCCCACTAGATGAAGGTTGCACGAGAACCCACCTGCTGCTACACCAAGCACATCAACTGCGGCAGCAGAATTTTCAGCAAGCAGTCCAAACCCACATATTGATTCTGACTTTGCTAAAGTTAAAATTCTATGCATTTTTTTGTGATAAACTTTTGTGTTATGGGGAACAGTCTATAGACTTGATGAAACGCAGGATGCAGGATCATTGCTGTCCTCGACATTAGTTGTTCTTTTTTTCATTCTTTTGTTCCGCTTGGAATTTGTTGAGAAAACACCAAAAAAAATGCAAAACAAAAAAAACTGTTCTTTTTAGAACTACCTTCACTGGTCAAAGAAAGAACTATATTTCTATGTTAGTGTGTAAATGTTTGTCAGAATGAATGTGTAGTTTATAAATGAATGAATGAATATGTTAATAGTGTATGGAGAATGTGAAAGTGCAGAACTATAAGGAACTGCTACAGCATAAATCTATAAGGTGTTTATCTATAGTATAATGTAGTATGTCCAAAGCACTTGAATGTATCACATGTACATAAATATGTTACAAGTCTATGTTTCAATTTGCGCTGCTGGTGAAAGTGCCTGGGTGAATTTGTATGTCTTAGGGGTGGATTTACAATCCCCATGTGCCTCTTTTACACAGCTGTTGTGTCACTTTTGTAACACAGCGGTGGTGCAAAAGATGTGCCATGGTGTGTGGTATTAACAATGTGACGCATCTGGAGGGTGTATTACATTGTAAAGCGCTGCGCCAGAAGAGGGTTTCTTATGCAGAAGGGGGTGCAGCAAGGCCTCCTAAAAGTAACTGAGTGAAATGTACAACATCTTATTCAGTGACTTTTGAGTTTATGCTGCGTCAAAACCTTGCACATGCTTGAAGCAGGTGTAAGGATTGATACAGCATTGTGAGCATAGGGCCCCAAGAGAATTGCTGGAGCTATGTTATACTTGCAACCGACGTCAAGCAATAATTCATCCAAAAATTACTTTGCAATTTAGTTTTGTTATTATTTTATAATAAGAATATGAAATATAATCTAAAAAATAAAATAAATATAAATATTTATATTAAAAATATAAGAAATTAGTATAAAAAGAAAGACATAATAAAATAATACATTTATAAATTATCATTTACAAAACCTATGAAATTCACTGAAAAAACCATAGGTTTCACAATCGTCATAGTTAAGAATTAGCATTTAAAAAACCATAGGTTTCACACGTTATAGTTAGCTGAACATTTGCACTGCTGATGACGTCACATATTATATCACTCATGACATGGTCAGTGACATCACTCATGACATCACTGATGACATCTCAAATGACATCCCTGATGACATCACTGATGGCATCATCCTTGTGGCAGACCTCCTCTTACTGTAATATAACCTTAGATATACAAGATCAAAAATAGAAACTAACATTTTCAAAGAAATGGAGATACCAATTCCAGTTAGAACAACCTATTGAGTTATCCCAAAATCTACATACGCATCCACTCATTCACCAAGAGTTCTATATAGTCTCTCATACGTGTACTCACTCATCATATGTACTCATACACCTATATATCCTCCTGTTATACACCGACACTCATCTATAGAGTTACTCACACACATACTCACACATGCAAATAAACTATCAAATATCCATTTACTTCCATATACAGCTATATACCCACCACTACACTAACTTCTACAGAATCGTAGACATACTTACTCTCTTAAACAATCACTTATAGTAACACATACTTATTTATACAGGAAGTCTGTCGCTCTCAGATATACTCACTTATATACATCAATACTCACATATACTAGTTTAAAACATATGTAATTACTCATAAAGATACTATTGAGACAGTCATTCACTCACTAACACACCCATACACACAGTCATTCACCCATACAGTCCTGCACACACACTGTCTTCAAAACACATACAATCAGTGAGTCAGTTATTCATACATCTGTGCGCTAAGTAATACTCCCCACCGAACCGTACAAACACTCATTTTGGTACTCAAAAAACCAACTAATAACCCATATAAACACTCATGTAGCTACTCACCAACCCATGCAGCCACTTATATACAAAGTGAGACCCTGATACAGATATTTAAATATTTAAAGATTACTCGCTAGTACACCTATTCAGTAAGATATACATAATAAGTCAGTTATACGATCAATTTTACAAAAAAAACATCCATTTAGACACTTATTTACCCATTTATTCTTCCATCGACCTCTAGATATACATATATAAAAAAAATATATTTTTCAGAAAGACACACATTCACTGGATGATGTCATCAGTGATGTCATCAGGGATGTCATGAGTGATGTCATGAGTGATGTCACTGACCATGTCATGAGTGATGTAATATGTGACGTCATCAGCAGTGCATTGAGGGCGCGCAAGTTATAGTTAGCTGAGCTAACTATAACGGAGGAATTTCAAAGGTTTTGTATGAGAGAAATGTTCAGCTAACTATAACGTGTGAAACCTATGGTTTTTTCAATTAATTTGCATGTTTTTTTTAATGCTAATTCCTAACTATAACATGTGTGAAACCTATGTTTTTTTCAGTGAATATATATATAAAAATATATATATATTTTTATATATATATGTATATATATATATGTATATATATATATATATATATATATATATATATATATATATATATATATATATATATATATATATATATATAGCCCATCCAGGGCTCAATCAGTTAATAACACGTTAATAGAATGTTTATTGATGTACAGTTTATTTTCATTGCTTGAAAATATGAAATGCGAACTGTAAATAGCGTTATTTCATCGTTACAAGATGGCGCTTTCATTTGCACTTTTGAACCTTTCTTTGTTTCAATGAATTTTGCCTTATGAATTGCTGCACTGCCGACGCCAGCTGACACTGACGAAGGCAAGTGCTGAAACGCGTCTGATACTAATTCTTTTTGCGCTAATAAACCGGACTTGGTTTATACCTGCTGCGAGTGCCGTCTTGTTGCTTTCTGCTGCCGGTCCCCGGTAGCAGAGTTGCGGAGCTTTAAATATATATATATATATATATATATATATATATATATATATATATATATATATATATATATATATATATATTACCTACTGGCGGATTTTTTTCCTATGGGATTTCTGAAAATTCTATGTCTTATAATTTTGGCGTTTGTGGACGGAATTGACTGAAATATTTAGGAAAATTGAACATTTTGTTTCTGAGCAGCCCATGAAAATTTGGGGGGGTTTCGGCAAGGGGGGGCCGAGAAAAAAGGGGGTCCCAAAACGCGTTTTTCCCATGCAATTTTCCATAGGGCGGTTGGACTCACTTTTAGCTGGAACGGCTGAATGGATTTCCACGAAACTTGGCAAAATTGTAGATATTGTTTGCCCGACGTGCCTTTGCTATGTCTCAATATATGTGCTCCAGTGGATTTTGATAAATTACCGTTCAAAAAAGTATATATATTTGTAACAGCGCTCCGGTTAGCGCCCCGGTTCGCGTACCTGACGCGTAACGGAACTTCGCGAGGAGAAGCTGATTGGCTCTCTGGTGTCTGTCAACATTCTAAACAGTCCGGAACGGCCGCCATCTTGTCTCTCGGTAGGATCGAGAGACAAGAGGTGGAGAAAAACGAAGGGGGAAATTAATGAAAGGGAGCAAGGTAGACCCCTTCTGACCCCCTAGGAATGATGTGGGGGCTATTAAAGGGTCCCGTGGGGCAAAAAAATAAGTTTCAATTTTTTCGCGGTAGAAGCACTACCCGGTACGCGAACCGGGTAGCGTTCCGGATAGCAAGATGGAGGATAAAGAATTTTGGGATAGGGTATAAGGGGGCACGGGAGACGTATCCTGATCCCCTAGGTTTTCTAAGGGTGGCTAAGGAGGCTCATATATGTCGGAAAATTTTTTTTTAATATTTTGCGCGGTTAGCTGCCGGTACGCGAACTGGGTAGCGAACCGGGAAGCGAACATAAGTGAAAATTTGTGAAAAAAGGTACATTCGAAATTTTAAAAGAGTAATCATAGTTAAGGTAGCTCTGAAAAGAGCTTTTGGGTTCTGTGTAAGTTCTAGGTACTTATAAGTAGGTACCAATACACAGTCTTAAATTTTGTATGAAAACTCTGTTTCCCTCATCTGAGAAGTGCGCACCATCTCCTCTGTAGATATCTTGCATGTAGTAACGCAAGTTATTGTTGTAGATGGAGCTCATTCCATGGTCTCTCATGTAAGCTGAAACAGACTTATTTACATGCTTCCTCGCTTTCTCAATTTGTGGACAAAATTGATTGGACCACCTCCATTTCTGTCTTTGGCATATATTTGAATACACCAAGGCAGTTTGAGGAAAAGGTGCCATCAATTGCTCAAAGGTGTCCTTTAAAAGCATTTCCAGACCTACCCCAGTCATAGTACCTAGGTCATTTCCTTCACAGTGCACTATTAAGAGGTCAGGGTTTGGCAAAAGCAAAAAGGTTTTCACCAATGGTATCAATTGGTGACATCTCAATCCTCTCTGCCCAATCCATTTGATTTCCATTTTGTAAATTGAGGTTGTGTAAATTTCTGTTATCAGCATACCTTTGAGCCCAGTGGATGTAGCTATGTCCAAGAATCCAGACAGAAAACATGGTGAGAGGAGGTTCTGCTGCAGTCAGATGAAGTGTGGGAATGAAATGGCAGTTGAAACAGTAGGAGTTTGTAATGAAAAAAAACTGCGGAGTTTCAGTGCTAATGATTCAGTAGCAGGGATTGGTGGATTTTGATTGCTGAAAACAGAAAGTTAGGGTGCATGGATGTGTTCTTTGAAAGATGTAATTTGAATGGTTAAGAAAAAATAATTTTAAGAAACATTGCAGTGGATTAGCAGGTGTACTGAGAGTTCAGAGTTCATTTGAAACATTGTTGTGTGAACTTATAAACATGAGAGGTCTTTCAGTGGGTAGTTGCTATGGAAAAAAGGCAGAAAGGGCAGAGGGGGGAAGGGTGTTGATTTGAAAAAAGTGAGGGAAGAGTTTTGATTGGGTGACATGAGAGATGTGTGTGATGAATTACAGCATTTCTGTGCCTTTCTTGGTTGCAGACTCTGGAGTGCATACCCTTTGCTCTGCTAAAGAAAAATTGGTGTGTTTCTGAGACTGTTTTGAAATTCAAAAAGCATTTGCTAAGGTGGGAAAAGATTCATTTAATTTAGATAGAGACTAGTATAGTTTATGGAGAAAATAAGGAAGCCAGCTGTGCATTTAAAATGTTGTTTTGTGTCAAGTGTTTTCATTATGTTTTCCAAAAAGATTTTGCTTCTTTGACAAATTATAATTAGAGATAATGTGAACTATTAGTACTGACAGGATGTGCTTGTACATAGGAGCTGTGCTGTGTTTTCAGATTATGACCAGAAAATCGTTAAAAAAAAAAAAGAAATGCTTTTTACATTTATGAGAAGGACAAAATGGTGTCTGTTTCTTTAAATAAATATTTCACTTCCCATCATGAATATGGGAGAATAATTTGCTTGTTTGTTGGTTTAAAAACTCGTTCCTTGAAGTCATTTAGGTTTTACAATATGTTCTACAAGAGTTTCATAGTCAACATGGGGGCATATTTACAAGGCTTATGAGCCACATTCACGTCATTTTCTCCACGGTAAAAGTGACTTTAAAGGTGGTGCAAGGTCCTTGTAAATACGCCCTCATGAGTGCTTGGCAAATTTAAGTCATTTCCCCGTGGTGCAAGGTCCTTGTAAATACGCCCCCATGTGTGCTAGGCAAATTTAAGTACTGACAGGGTGTACTTGTACAATGGAGCTGTGCTGTGTTTTCAAATTATGACCTGAAAATGCATTTAAAATGTTGTTTTGTGTCAAGTGTTTTCATGCATATATAGGAAAAATATTTATAAATATTTCACTTCCCACCATGAATATGGGAGAATAATTTGCTTGTTTGTCGGTTTAAAAACTCGTTTCTTGAAGTCATTTAGGTTTTACAATATGTTCTACAAGAGTTTCATAGTCAACATGGGGGCATATTTACAAGGCTTATGAGCCACATTCACGTCATTTTCCCCACTTTAAAAGTGACTTTAAAGGTGGTGCAAGGTCCTTGTAAATACGCCCTTATGAGTGCTTGGCAAATTTAAGTCATTTTACCGTGGTGCAAGGTCCTTGTAAATACGCCCCCATGTGTGCTTGGCAAATTTAAGTACTGACAGGGTGCACTTGTACATAGGAGCTGTGCTGTGTTTTTAAATTATGACATGAAAATGGTTCATAAAGAAAAGTAATGCTTTTTACATTTATGACAAGGACAAAATGGTGTCTGCTTCTTTAAATAAATATTTCACTTTTCACCATCAATCTGGGAGAATAATTTGCTTGTTTGTCAGTTAAAAAATCGTTACTTTAAGACATTTAGGTTTCACAATATGTACTGCTAGAGTTTCATAGTCACTATGATAATAATGATATACATTTAGGACTGTTTAGGGGCATGGATATGCTGAGGCTTCTGTAATTGTCAAAGGAGGTGAGTTATGTACATTGCACTGCTGCATACAGTCCTCACCTTCTGCGTACTCTTGGATATGCTAGACTACATCTGCACAATGAGATACCTAAGCTGAGGAAACACAGGTGATGTGATTGTGAAATGAGCAAAAATATTTGCATGTTTTTCAATTACATCACCTGTGTTTCCTAACATTACTAATCACATTGTGCAGATGAGGTTCAGGCCTGTCCAGGGAGACAGAGGAGGCCTGGCCTTTGTTCAAGAGTGCAGTGGACATGACTCACTTCATCTGTAGGCCTGCACATGTATTATCTCCTCTGTACTCTTCAACAAGCCTAAATTTCATCTGCAACCCTGAGTAGGCCTCACCTCAAACAAACCTCTGGATAGTCCACACCTTATCGGCATCCTGAACCAATCTTATAAAATGTTAGGGGCAGATTTATGATGGCTGTGCGCCTCTTTTGCACTGCCTTTGCGTCACTTTTGTGACGCAGCGGCGGCGCAAAAGATGCGCCATGTTGCGACATATTTACAACGTGACGCATCTAGGCAGATGTGTCACGCTGTAAAGCCCTGCGCCACATGAAACCTGCGTCAGGTTTCATGTGGCCGTTCTGTCGCAGGGTGGGCGTTCCCTTGCATGAAAGTCCTGTAAAACTAACGCAGTGAAATCTACAAGATTTTACTGAGTCAGCTTTATGGCATTGCTGAATCAAATCCTTACGCCTGCTTGAAGCAGGCGTAAGGAGTGACGCACCATGCAATGTATGGCTCGCCCCTGTGTATTGCAGGAGTCATATCGCACTTGCGATGTGACTCCTGCAATTCGTCGCTTTTGCGGAACAGATTCATGATGCATCTGTGCCGTTTTTGCCCCATGGCGCTCCACATTGTAAATGTTAAAAGTGACGCATAAGTGGTGCAAGGGCCTTATAAATACACCCCCATGTGTGCTTGGCCATTTTAAGTCACTTCCCCCTGGTGCAAGGGCCTTGTAAATACGCCCTCATGTGTGCTTGGCAATTTTAAGTCACTTCCCCCTGGTGCAAGGTCCTTGTAAATACGCGGTCATGTGTGCTTGGCCATTTCAAGTCACTTCCCCCTGGTGCAAGGGCCTTGTAAACACGCCCCCATGTGTGCTTGACCATTTCAAGTCACTTCCCCCTGGTGCAAGGGCCTTGTAAATACGCCCTCATGTGTGCTTGGCCATTTCAAGTCACTTCCTCCTGGTGCAAGGGCCTTGTAAATACGCCCTCATGTGTGCTTGGCAATTTTAAGTCACTTCCCCCTGGTGCAAGGGCCTTGTAAATACGCCTTCATGTCTGCTTGGCAATTTTAAGTCACTTTCCCCTGGTGCAAGGGCCTTGTAAATATGCCCCCATGTGTGCTTGGCAATTTTAAGTCACTTCCCCCTGGTGCAAGGGCCTTGTAAATACGCCCCCATGTGTGCTTGGCAATTTTAAGTCACTTCCCCCTGGTGCAAGGGCCTTGTAAATATGCCTTCATGTGTGCTTAGCAATTTTAAGTCAATAACAATAACATCAACAATGTCTGATGTGGAACAATCTCTAGATGTGGAACAATCTCTAGATGAGGAACAATCTCTAGATGCTGAACAATCTCTAGATGAGGAACAATCTCTAGATGTTGAATTAAAATTATATAAAAGTTTTCAAAAACACCCTGTGTGAAGTGTCTTTAATATAACTGTGCAATAGAGTCTCAAAATTAGTTGAGATTAACATATAACAGAGCACAGGTCATATGTAGAAGCATTCCATTCCATTGGTACTATTTGAGAGTTTAAAATTTGTCTATGTTGTTAAATTACTGTAGGTAGAATTGACAACTAGTGTGTTAATTGTTTGCCTACTGTTATTGGTTTACTGTTTGGTAATAGTGTTTAATAACAATTTCTTTTTAAAATTTCCACAGACTCAACTGAAGACCTTTTGAAAAATTCAAAAATGCCCTCAAGTCAGAGGGGAAAAAAAGAAGCAAAGCGACTTACACTCCACCTTGGTAAACATTTGCAGCAGTCCTCTATCATAAAATCGTTTCAAGTCGCCAAAAAAGCTCTGGGTAAGAAAATGAAATCATTTTTAAAACGAATTCGCAGACAAAAAAATACCATTACAGAACATGTTTTAGTGCAGAAGAAAAGAGACAATTTAAAAGGAAAGGAAAGGCCCGTCAAAAAAGTTTCTGCTAGAGCAGGAGATAACTCTGTGCATGGCAGTAGAAGGGAAAATCAGTTCAGGGACATTCGTAGATGAATGTTCCGCAACAGGATAATTGTCAATTTGTTAAAAAATATTAAGAAAGGTCAACAGAAAGTGGCATTTTATAAGGAAAAGAAAAATGTAGAGAAAATTATTGTTCAGGCATTTTTCAATGAGGAGAGTTACTTCCAGGACAATGATTTGGTGCATGCAGTTGACACCAGTGGTCGAGCATATGAGGTGAAAGACGGTTGTCCGGTTGAAAAAGAAAAACTTGTGTCTGCAGATGCAGAAGAGGTGTTAGGTGATGAGGTTTTAGGAAGACGTCCTAAGGGTCCAGTGTACACCTGGAAGTGTAGTAGTGTTTGCAGTGTGCGACAGGATTCTATCAATTTGCTTTGTGATTTTGTTTGTACATTTAATAAGAAAAGTTTAAAACAGAAAATGAAGTTGTTGCAAGAATTAGATCCTTGCAGAGTGAGAGAAGTAACAGGTTTGCATGGTCATTCACTGGCTTGTCTTTCCAGAAGAGTATGCCAGAGTGTTTTTCATCATTTCAGGATGCTAGCAGTGCATCATAATACAGTGAGGAAATTAGTGAGAATGTTGTATTATGCTAAGAGTCCAGCAATTATGCTTAAACAATTAAGCAGTGCTCTTTTACATGGTTCCGAACTACATGAGAAGAATATTTGTGAAGAAATTGAGTTCTGTTACTTTGCTAGTAAAGAGAAGAATGTTGAAATAGACCCAGTAGAAGAAGGTAATGTGGAAGAGAGTGTACAGATTTCTAATATAGATAAGTTTCACAAGGAAATTTCCATCTTTCAGGTGAAATCAAGTGAGAGGCCTAATTTCACTTGTGTGTGTTGTCGACGGACTTATTATAAGAATCAGACTAAGTTAGTGGATTTATATGCAAAAAGTGAAATGGAAAACAATAGTGAATGGAAGGATTTTGACACATACTTGATGGTAGAAAATTGTTTTGATTTGGGATCGGACCAACGTGTGTACTTATTGTTTTAACAAATTAAACCAAAACCGGATGCCTGCTAGAGTGGTTCATAATATTCTGGAATTGGTTGACATTCCTTCTGAATTGAAGGATTTAAATACTTATGAATCTATTTTGATTCAACGTGTGCATCCCTTTCAGGCTATTGTACGAATGGAGCCAAAGACAGGGAAATTGCCTCCATCAGATTTACAGAGAGGATTAAAGGGAAGAAATGTTTATTTGCCTTTAGATTTGAAGAAAAACGTTAATACAATTGGAGTAGAGAAAGTGGAAGAGGAACCTCTGGTTATCCTAGTTAATGGGGTTCCGACAAAGAGTAAGAAAATCTGTCAAGATTTAGTGGATGTAAGGAAAGTCAAAAAGGCAACATTGTATTTGATAAAAAACAATGAGTACTACAAGAATGTATGTGTTGCAGAAGAGGAAGTAAGTGAAGAAGAGGACAGCGATTTGTGTGCGCTGGACAAATTGAGAAAGTAGAAACCTCTAAAAATGAAGAAATATATGAACATTATAGTGTTCATCCTTTGCATTCCAAGGAAGTCATGGGGAATGCTATTGAGTTGTTTCAAATGAAACAAGCCAAAGGGAGTCCCATTAGTGTTTGCGAGGAAAGTTTGGAAGCTCGGTGTTTTCCACAGTTATTTCCCACAGGTCGAGGAGGACGATATGATGAGCGACCTGATCAAATTCCTGCTTCTGAATACCGGACTTTACGATTGTATGCAGAAGATCCTAGGTTTCGTCAATGCATTCCCTATTTGTTTCATCTACTGTTTGAAAGTGATCTGTCTGGACTGTCTTATGCAGTGAACCACATCTTGAAAAGTGGTGTACAACTGTGAAATATCTCGGCAAGGGACTTTATGGATAAAGTCAATGTGCAAGACAGTATTTTGGATTCTCACCTGATTAATCTCATGGCATGTCAGCGTGGTACTAATGAGTATTGGTACCGTCGTCATGGTGACTTAAAATGTATGCTGAGGAACTTAGGAACTCCCACATGGTTCCTCACTCTCAGCTGTGCTAAGTATGGCTGGGAAGACTTACTTGAATTTCTACGAGAGGCAAATGGAATCATTGAAAATATTGAATTCAAGACACCTGGAGAACTGTGCTCTTTGGATCCAGTGAATGTATGCCGGTACTTCAATCATAGATTTGAAGCTATGATGTCTTTCATCACGAACAAGAAAAATCCACCTCTTGGAGAGGTGTTAGATTTCTTCTGGAGAAAGGAGTATCAAGCAAGAGGTGCTCCTCATATCCATATGCTGCTATGGATCAAAGATGCACCCAAATTTGGAACAGATCCGGATGACTTAGTGATTAGTTTCATAGAACAGTATTCTACATGTGCTGTTCCAAAGACAAAGGAAGACAAAAGTCTAAGAGAACAAGTTTTACGGTTTCAAAGCCATTGTTGTGGAAAGTACTGTCGTCGTAAATTCAGAAACAAGAACAAGTACTACACAAAATGTCGTTTTGGATTTCCACGATCGGTGATATCTAAAGGAAGATTGAACAATTTAACAATTTAATGTCTTCGCTGCGACATAATGTAACGAGGAAATCACCCAAAAATACATACAATTTGAAAAGAAACGAAGAGTCTAAGTACATCAACGACTACAACCCAGTGATTTTGTCAATGTGGAATGCTAACATGGATATACAGTTTGTGGCTGACAACTGTATGGCTGTGGCTCGGTATGTGACGTCTTACATCACAAAAAAAGAAAAGACAGAACTGAAGGATATGTGGGAGGACATTTCCCATGAAAAGAGCCTCAGTAAGAAGTTGTACAGTTTCAGTCTGAAGATGTTGTCGCATCGAGAAATCGGAGCTTACGAATGTTCTGACCGGTTATCTTCAGCAAGTCTCTATGCCAAATCTAGGAGTATCATTTGGGCGAGTCTTGGTCTTGCTGCAACGCGTAATCGAGTTCTGAAACCTGTACGGGAAATTGAGTATTTGGCGGAGAAGGAGCCAAGCAGTACAGATATTTTGAAGACCAACATGTTGGATACATATTATCCAAATAGAAGCAGTCACCTGGAGAATGTTTGTCTGTATGAGGTTCTACAAAATTACATTTTCAAGAGGAACATCAAAGAAGATATTGATAAAGGAGTGTATGCTGTAATTGGAAGTGAGGGATGTCTGGTCAAGCAAAGAAAATGTCAATTGGTAAATCATCGAAAATTGAATTGCGAATCTCCAGAAAGAAAAGAGTTTTTCTATTTAGCTCTTTTTCAACTTTTCATTCCTTGGCGTGCAGAAGAGGAACTGCTTGGAGATTTCCTCTGTTACTAAGACTCTTTCAATGCAGCCAAGGAGTCCATAGAATGTCCTGTTTTTCCAAAATATCTAGAAATGTTGAATGCAGAAATCGAGCAGGAAGCAACAATTGCAGCCGAGATTGCTAGAGACAGTTCTCAGGACAGTCAGAGTTCTGTTTCATTGAGTCAGGATCCACTAGGAGGACCAGTTATCGAAAATGAAGCTGCCACTGCCATGATTGAAGTGGAAAGAGCCATGGCACATGCTCAGGAGGATGCGGTTAACTTAGAAATTTGGAAAGACAACTCAACGTTGAGCAGAGGAAAATATATGACGAAGTTACCAACCAAATTGATCATGGATTAAGTCATGAGAAGAAAGAGTGCTCATGTACGTCGTTGAAGCCTGTCCGACTGTACGCGAGTGGAGAAGCAGGAGCTGGAAAAAGTTTCCTCATTAAAGCAATTTCATGTTATCTGCAGAAAAGGACTGAGTCATCGCTGTCTTGTGTTGTCACCGCTCCAACTGGACTGGCAGCACATAACATTAAAGGTATTACTTTGCATCGCTACTGATGCTGCTAGTGGAGCATGATAACAAATTACAATACCACAAGTTATCTGGAGATGCTTGTTGTGAAGTATCTAGAGTCCTGAAGAAGATGAAACTTCTTATCATTGACGAAGTAAGCATGGTTTCCAATGTCATGCTTGCCTTTGTGCATTTGAGAATGCAGGAAGTTCTTAAAACAGAGTATGATGTGTTATTTGGTGGCAAACACATCATTGTTTTCGGTGATCTTCTGCAGCTGATACCAGTGAAAGGACAACCAGTGTTTAAACTGCTTACGCAAGAAGATACCAGGAAGTGCCTAGGGAGCATTGGCAACGTTAACATATGGTTAAATTTCAATTATGCTGAGCTGCATGAAAATATGCGTCAGCCGAAGGATGAAGATTACAAGAATATTCTACAAGATGTTAGAATCGGGAAAGTGACCGAGCGTGGGAAAGAAGCTTTACATGCACGATTACTGTCAAATTTGTATCCAGAAGAAGACGTTCTGCCAGAGAATATTTTTCTGAAAATTACTGAGAAGAAATCTGGAATATGTTTGATGCCAACTCTTGCAGAATGTTCCATCTTCAACAACAAAATGTTGAATTTAGAAACCCAAGAGATTGTGAAACTGGAATCTATTGACAGAATAGAGCATATGGGAGAAACAATTATTTTGTCTGAGAATTTGAAATCTAAATTGGATTCATTAGAGAAGACTATATCTAAAACTGCTGGTTTTGAAAAGACTCTTAATGTGTGCTTAAATTGCCGTATCATTTTGAGAAGGAATTTACATGTTGAAAGAGGTCTGGTAAATGGATCAATGGGTAATGTTGTTGATTTTGAGAAATACAAAACTAGAGATGGAACTGAATTTTTAAAAATTACATTTGATAGCATTGAGGAAGTACAGCTAATCGGTCGTTGCACAGCTAGGTTTTTGCTTGTAAAAGATTTATATGTTTGCCGTAAGCAATTTCCTGTTTGCTTGGCATATGCGGTGACAATCCATAAATCACAAGGTTTAAGTGTAGACAGTGCTTTGGTGAATATTGGCAGTTCTGTGTTCAAAGAGGGTATGGCTTATGTAGCATTGTCACGAGTCAGAACTTTATCGGGATTGTACTTGATTGAGTGTGATGTCACAAACATTTGTGCGGATATAGATTGTGTTAAGGAATACAATAGGTTAAGAAGAGAGTATGCTCCACATTTGCCTCAATATCCTTTGTTTGAGAAACGTGTGGTAGGCCGGAAACGAAGAAATGTCACCAATAGTAGGGAGGTTGTAGCAAAAAGACCAAAAGTCGATGAACCCAAAATTGTAAGCAGAAAGAGAATGAATTCTGTTGAAGATGTTGTTGGTTTTCAATTTGAAAATAGTTCTGGTGTCAACTGCTATGCTAATGTAGTGGTTAATGTTGTCTTTTCTCTAGAAACTTTAAAAGAACAGATTGTGATCAATTCGGATCAAAGTTTTTGCTGTTTGTTGAATTCTGTGTTAGAGAAATGTACCACTGATAGAAGAAAAATACAAAGTGTATCTGAAATTCGAAATCTCTTAGACAAATGTTCAGGTCAATCGCAATTCTCTCAAAATATTCAACAGGATTGTCAGGAGTTTTTAATGTATATGCTTGATGTTTTGCAAGATGAAGGTGTAGATGTAGATTGTCTGTTTGGCCTTTCTTATCAATGGCAGCATGACTGCGAGAACTGTAGGCTATCAAGTATTACTAGTGTAGACTCAGAAAGATTTATATATTTAACTTTGCCTGACAGTAAATCAGTATCCTTTAATAAGCTAGTAAAAGCAGCCGATCAAAACATGGAGTGTAGCCAATGTAAGTCTGCAATGCTGTCTACATTATTTATACAAAGTTATGGCCAGTATGTCATTTTAATGTTCCAACGATGTAGGTCTGATGGAACTAAATTGACAACTTTAATAAAAAATGTTGTGGCTTCGCAGTTGTCAATATCAGGAAGGACTTTTGTAACTGCAGCAATTATATATCATGATGGTCCTTCAACAACTTCAGGACATTACACAGCTTATTTAAAATCCGGAAACGGCTGGTCATTCTGCAATGATTCTGTTTTAACTTTCAAAAAACGTTCACCGTTTGACTTAAAAAATTCTTACCTAGTGTTTTTAAAACCAAAATTCTAGGGAAGGAAAGTGGCCTACGAAGATTGGAGCAGTTGATACATTTTAGTCTGCTGTTTTAAATTGCTTTGTGAATTAGAGTGATCATAATAAATAAAATTGTAAAGTAGTCATAGAGATACATAACTGGTCTATAATGATTCAAAGAGTTGATATGATTTACTCTGTTGTTTAAAATTGCTTTGTTAGTAACTGAGATCAAGAGAATGAAAAAATTGGAAAAGTCATAGAGATAGTGTAAGTGTGCCTCATAGTAAGTGGTATCAATGTTTTAGGAAATTTGAAACATGAGTAAACTAGAAGGGGAGATATTATTAGTACAAGATTGTGAAAGTGATTTTGGACGTTTTCTTTCTGAAAACTGGGAAAAAGAAAATGACGGGATTTGCTTTGAGGAATTCAAAGAGATTAAATTGGCTCTAACACGATTTGGCCGTGAGGGGATGTGTAGTAGAGAGCAAAAAGTCATTTATTGTTTCTAACATATTACTCAGAAAGAAAGAGCTTTTCTTTCAGAAAGTGGCGGGCATGGATTTTTTAGAGCTCAACAAAGTATAAGCTGTTCATTGCATATCATTCGACGTCATGGAAAGTAAGTGTACTTTTGATGAGTTCTGATTTCTGATTTGTTATATTATATGGGTTTTTTAAACACAATCATTTTGATTGTGTTTTTTTTCCCCGCTGTTATATGATGAATACCTTCAACTCACTGTTTTTAGTGAAATTGGATATATTCTGAGAACAGCAAAAATAAACCATTTAACATGTATAATTAATTCTATATTTAGTATTGTGATTTTAAATTTGTACTCATCTTGTCTCATACTCACTTGTCTTTTACTACCTTATTTAATATTTAATATTTTTCAAATTTTTGTTCTTTCTTTCACAGATTGAAAGTAAAAAAATGATAAGTGATGGAGTTAACAACAACTATAAAGTAAGTATTTAGTACTTTTTCCCTTACATCTCTATCACATTCAACTTCTATTACTTCCACTGCTTTATTTCCTTAACCCTCAGTTTCCTTCCTTTGCTCTTTCCCTCATTCCTTTTCAATTACTTACTTACTCTACTCCTTCCACTCCTTTTGTCAGTCCCTCTGTTCTCACAGTTCCTCACTCCTTTTCACTCAGTCCGTTTCTGTAACACAAACTGTCACTGTCTCTTCACTCTTTTACAAGTTGTTTTTTATGCTTTCTCTCTGTAGTTCATGCACACTATCTTATTTTCATTTTTTTGCTGCTTCAATTATTCTTTTTCTATCACTTCTTCTTTTCTTCTTTCTGTTTTTTCTCTCTGTCATTCCACATGTTTTAATCTTATTCACTATGATACACCTTGTTTTAATCCTATTTACATTCACTCTCATTTATTTTAACACCTTCCCTCAGGGCTGTTGTTTTACTCCGGTTCTATCCCTACTTCTTATTCCACATCCTTTTCTCTCTTTCTTTTTAATCTGAAGATTCATTCACATTCTCCAAGTAACTCTTGTTTATTATTCTTCTACACTCTTTTTTTCTTTCACTTCTTTTTCTATTTTCTTTTTCTCAATTTTTCCCTCTTACAACTTTTCTTTGTATAATTATCTATTATACAGTATCTCTGTGTTACTCCCTCTAGCTGTCTTTCTTTTAACATTATTCTCTCTGTCGCCTTCCCGTATATACACTATTTTTTTTCTTTTTTTTTTTGGTTTGCTTCCGGTTCGCGTACCGGGGCGCGAACCAGGAAGCAAACCAAAAAAAAAGAGAATGCAAGAGTGCTAAACATTTTAGCAATTTTTTATAAATGGGAGGTAGTTCTGAAAAGAACTTTTTTTATTGTTTTTGTTGTTTTATATTTTTTTATTATGTTTCTGAACATTTTTAATTTTTTTGTATTTTTTGAACAATTTAAAAAAAAAATTGGTTTTTTTGAGGGGGAAGAACGAAAAACAGGCATTAGAAACGGCTCAACAGGAGCAAAAAAAAAATATCACTTTTTGGGGCGTTTTGAGCACTTATGATTTTCAAATGCTCTGTTCATTAAGTTTATACTCATTTCGCCGTAACAAAGTAATCCCCCACAATATATACACACTAGCTTGATGTGTGCAAAATTTGTCTTGATAGTGGGGACCGTCTCCCTTGCCTCTGGTCCCGAAAGACTTTCCTGTGTTGAGGTGGTGGCCACAGGAGTTGGTGGGTTATCACGGAGGTTACGAACCTCAGCCACACTGTAATTTATTGGATGCCACCTTTGCATGTGGCGATGCATAGTATAGTTCCCGAAGCTATACTTTTTATCTGTGCCTCGGGACAGAACTTCTTTACAGATCAGGCATGTTACATGACGGGCATTCACCTTTTTTTGGCCTTGAGGAAATGTAAAAAACTGCCAAATGAAATTGTCCTTGTGGTGGGATTTCCGGGGCTGTTCTGGCAAGAATATTCTCTCATGTACATCCTGTTCCTCTTCTTCCTCCTCTTCCTCAGGGTTGGGAATGAACTGGGGAGGTGGTCCTTCCTTCCTAGGAGGTGGTGGTGGTCCTCCAGCTGCAGCTACTATTGAAGCCATCTTTCAATAATCAAAATAGGTCTTCCTCTCACAAAGTTGAAAGTTAGAGTGAGAAAAAAAGGTGGGGGCTTTCATCATTTGGGAAAAAAAAATGTTCTAAACCAATGAAAAGTGTTATTTTTAGGTCACATGACCTAGCCGTACATCATTATGAAACCAAAAGTGAAATGAACCAATAAAAAGTGGTATTTTCAAGCCACATGACCTGTTACGCTTACGTTACGCGTCCCGCTATGCACCCGGAGCGCTTCCGGGGGTGCTGCGCTTCGCGCCTCGGTTCGCGTTCCGGAACGCTTCCGTGTGCGCTAACGCGGCGCGTCATAAGACGCATTACGCGGCAACGCGATACGTCGCGCTTACACGACGCGTCACGATGTTGTTTTCTAACACAGCAGTTGCGCTAACGGAACATTTACCGGTTCGCGGACCGGGTCGCGGCACCAAATTGAGCTAACGGGAAGCTACCCGGTACGCGGACCGGTAGCGAAACAAAAAATAATAATTAAAAAAAAATATATACATAAAAAAATTATATTAAAAACATATAAAATATATTTTTCGATTAAAAGAAGAATACATTTTACAGCTTTTGATATTTGCTATTACAAAACCATTGAAATTCAATGAAAAAACCATAGGTTATAGACCATATATAGTTAGGAATTAGCATTTACAAAACCTTGAAAATTCACTGAAAAAACCATAGGTTATAGACCATATATAGTTAGGGATTAGCATTTACAAAACCTTATTTTACTCACACAAAACCATTGAAATTCGCATATATAGTTAGTTGCACTAACTATATATTGCGCACCCGCAATCCACTGCTGATGATGTCACATATTACATCATTCATGACATGGTCAGTGACATCACTGATGACAACTCAAATGACATCACTGATGACATCACTGATGACATCTCAAATGACATCACTGATGACATCACTGATGACATAATTCATGTGATAATACGATGAACCTCTTCAGACTCTAATATAACCTTAGATACACTCAGTGTAAAAAGACACTCACAGACTGTCACTCATCCATGGAGTTACTCACACACCTAGTCAATAATGCAAAGAATCAATCACACCTCCATTTCCTCATCTATACAGTTATACACACCTTACTTATTCAAACATATACTAACACATATTTACTCTCTTATACAATCCCTGATACAAGTTCACAATGATCCATACAGCCACCCACACATTCACTGGCTCTTAAGCACAGTTATTTATATTTGGCAACTCTCACATGTACTGTGTTTTACATATGTACTGGAAAGGGGCGACCCATCGGTCCCCCCGAACGTATGGTGGAGTACCCCGATCCCCCCGGGAAGCCATTTTGGGCGGGAGGCGCGTCTCGGCTGGTATGCCGGTAGCGGCGTAGCCGGGGCGCGCTTTTTCCCGCCCAAGAGTGGGTTGTCCTAGACACCGAAGCCGTCCGCCACGCCCAGGGAGGCGGGAGGAGGCGGGTTCACGCCCGCCCAGAGAAGAATAAAAGGAGCCACAAGCCAAGGAAGCATCCTCTTGTTCCTGTGCTCTGAAGCTGCACCTCCTCGCTGCACGTGAGCTCGAGACGGAACGAAGAGCCATTTTTGGAAATTTGTAATTTCTCTCTTTTCTCTTCTAGTACTGCAAATCGCGTTCGGGATCTTTCACCTACGAAGGAAAATGCCGGGCAAGAGAGTCGCAAAGAAGGTCAGCACCGACCAGATGCTCCGGATGTTGGTGAAGGACATGGCAGAGATGAAGAGAAAAATGGCGGCCAGGGACGGTGCGGGAAGGCCTAAAAGACCCAACCCGACGGAGGCTCCGGCCGGAAGAAGGAAGAGGGCCAGGAATGGGTCAACCGAGGACGAGGTCCCAGTTCCAGAGGCTCCTCCGTTGAGCCCTCCTAGACCAGCGGAGATTCCCGCGCCGGCTCCTGTCGAGGGTCAGCGGATCCCCGTTGTGGTTACCCCAGTGGACGATGGGGACATGCCTCCGGAGTTGGCCGCCCAGTTGGCGGCATGGCTGGGTAATAGCAGCGGGCGTTCCGTGGCTCCGGGGGACACGGCTGAGGAGGCCAAGCAATTAATGAGGCAGTTGCGGCAGTCTCGAGAGGCCGCAAAACCTCCTTGTCCGTTTGTTTCCCCGCAGGCTCCAGTAGAGCAACCCGCAGCTGGCACGAGTTCAGCAGCAACGGCGGTTACAGCTTCTAGCTCAGGTAAGCAGCTACTGCCGATTGCGGGGAAGGGGTCTGTTCCCTCGAGAAGGGAGAAATTGGCTCAGCATATCCCGATGGAGGTCAAGGAACGGATATGGGCTGAGAAATACGTAAACATGTTCTCCTTGCTAACTGACCATTATGAGATTGAGCATGTGAAAATTCAGAAGGAACTCATGCATCCGAGTGTTTGGCGCGCAAAAATGGCCGCTTTCAGAGTCGATGAGACGATAGGTAACTGGGGTAGAGCATTTGGCATATTCACTTCGATTATGGGGGAACGGAGACCAGATTTGTTGACCGAGTTACCTGTGTACCAGTCACGTATTATGGAATATTCTCAGACATATGTGGGCAATGAGTGGTTTTGTTATGATAAAATTTTTCGTAAAGCAAAAGAGTTCGATACGTGCATGACGTGGGATTGTTACGACTCCATTTCTTGGCAAAAAATGGAACAATCAGGCATGTTAAAGGCGCCTTTGGTGGGGGGGGCGGGGGTGATCTTTCCCGCCAATCATCCGGGGCGCCCTTTCGGACGGGGGCAAGTAACGAGCATCACCCAAGGCCGAACGGCAATACAGGTAAAAAAGGGGTATGCTGGAACTATAACAAGGGAAAGTGTACGAGGCCCCAGGGGTCATGCAAGTTTAAGCATGAATGTGGGGGGTGTGGACAGTCTTCGCATCCCGAGACCATGTGCAGAGCCAAAACGGGTGATAACGGTAGTAGGGCAAGCGCCAAACAGGTCTGACATAGTCCGAGGGGCGGCATTGCCCACACCGGTTGATACCATGGCAATGATTCCTTGGCTCAGCGTATACCCTGATCATGTCTCCGCTGGGGTGCTGCGGGACGGGTTTTCTTATGGTTTTCGCATCCCGGTGGGGAATTTTCAGGGTAAAGCACAGTGTAAGAACCAAATTTCGGTCCTGCATAATACGGCAGTGGTGCAAGCAAAGATTGGGAAAGAAGTAGCCCGGGGTCGGGTGGCAGGACCATTCAGCACGCCACCAGTTCCTAATTTTGTTTGTTCACCATTGGGAGTGGTCCCCAAGAAAGACCCGGGTGAGTTTAGACTGATACACAATTTGTCAGCCCCGAGGGATTTGTCGGTTAATGATGCAATAGACCCAGGGCTTTGTTCGGTGCGGTACGCATCCTTCGATGATGCAGTCGCCATGTTGAATCGCCTGGGGCCCGGAGCGCTGATGGCCAAATCTGACATTGAGTCCGCTTTCCGGTTGCTCCCGGTACACCCGGACGATCAGCGTCTCCTGGGCTTTATGTTTCAGGGGCGCTATTACATGGATAAATGTATGCCGATGGGCTGTTCCATATCGTGTGCTTATTTTGAAAAATTCAGTTGTTTTCTGCAGTGGGCATTCACAAGGATTACGGGTTTTCAGCATGTCATGTATTATCTAGACGATTTTCTGTTTCTGGGGGCAGCCGGGGACTCAGAATGTGCACAGGCTCTAAATGAATTTTGTGATCTGATGAGACAGTTTGGTGTGCCATTGGCGCCGGGCAAGACTGTGGGGCCCTCAACTTCACTCGAGTTTCTTGGAATAGAGCTCGATTCTGAAGGGGGTTGCTTCCGCTTGCCAGAAGAAAAAGTGCGGAAATTCAGGGCTTCGCTTGAAGCATGTATTAGAGAAACTAAGGTGAACTTGCATCAATTACAGCAGACTGTGGGGCAGTTGAATTTTGCCCTTAGAATAATGCCAATGGCCCGCCCCTTTTCCCGCTCGATTGCACAAGCCATGGTCGGTCTTAAAGAGGGGCATCACCGCACGAGGCTCTCGGCCGAGATTCGCCAGGACATGCGCATTTGGTTGGCATTCCTGGCGGACTTCAATGGTCGGGTTGTCTGGACGAAGCCGGCGGTGTCCTCCGAAGAGTTGGGGCTGTGGACCGATTCGGCGGGGAGTATAGGCTTTGGCGCCATATTTGGCAATCACTGGTCGGCTCAAATGTGGCCGTCATGGTGCCACAAGTGTGGACTTACAAGTAACATTGCTTTTCTTGAACTGTTCCCTATTCTGGTGGCTTTGAAAACATGGCCTGAGGGGTTTAGGGATCACTCTGTGGTGTTCTGGTCTGATAACATGACCGTGGTTGAGTGTATCAATAGTCAGGCAGCGCGATGCAAGTGGATCCTGAGGTTGCTCAAGGAAATTGTTTTACTGTGTATGCAATTGAACGTGCTCTTTAGAGCGAGGCATGTGCCAGGGGTGCTGAATCAGGCTGCTGATGCGCTTTCTCGTTTCCGTATGCAGGCCTTCTGGGGTTTTCTGCCCACAGCGGACCCGGTGGCGGCACCATTTCCCGAAGCTCTCTGGTCTCTCGGTGCCCCGAACTACAAAACCTCGTGGGAGAGAGTTTAGCACCCAGGACAAGGAAGGCATATGAAGGGGCGTTCCGTTCCTATTGGTCCTTTTTGGGTTCTGCTAGGGGAGAGCTTTGGGGTCAGGAAGAATTAGTCATAAAGTTTTTGCTGTCTTTACGCAGGGCAGGCAAATCGGTGGCCACGGCCCAGAGGCATCGGGCCGCCATTTCCTTCATGGCGCGGGCGCATGGTATCCAGGACCCTACAGCGTCTTTCGTGGTACAGAAAGCGCTGCGTGGGTGGCAACGCCTTGAGGGTCGCAGAGTAGATGAAAGGCACCCGATAGGTCTGGATAGGTTGGCCCTGTTACTGTCCGTACTCCCTGCTACATGTTCATCCCAGTCGGAAACAGTGTTTTTCCGGGCCGCTTTTACATTAGCTTTTCATGGGGCTATGCGGGTAAGCGAACTGGTGGCAAAAAATAAGCAGGATACGGGGGGTGGACTGTGCCGAGAGCACATTCAGGTAAAAGGGGAGACGATGATTCTCTTGTTTGTCAGGTCCAAGACCGATCAAGGCGCGATCGGGGATAGTGTAGTGGTCCAGCGGATTCCCGGATCTCCCATGTGCCCGGTTGCATGCGTTGAGGAGTATTTGGCGCGGAGGGCGGCATCATGGGGAGGGACCTTGCTGAGGCATGCAGATGCCACCCCACTGACGAAGTTTCAGTTCCAGCGGGTGCTTGCAATGGCAATTTCGGCCGCGGGCCTGAACCCGGGCGAGTTTGGGACTCATTCCTTCCGGATAGGGGCTGCTACAGAGGCTACAGCCAGGGGTCTGAGTGTGGAAAAAGTGAAACAGTTGGGGCGTTGGTCCTCGAATTGTTACAAAAGGTATGTGCGGTTGCACATGTTGTGAAGCTGATATCATGTACTCACGCTTCTTGTTTTTTGTTTGGTTACAGTTTCGCAAACCTACGAGGCGGGGCGGACTGTGCAGTCGGCCCGACACCTGGGAACCAGCGGTCAGAAATCACCGGCTGAGGAACAAGTGGTGTGGGTCGTGGGCCACTCATACGTGAGGCGTGCCGGGGACGTATTCAAAGCAGGTGACATGATTCACACAGCTGGGGAATACGGGTACAGGGTGACCTTCTACGGAAGGGGCGGGCTCTGTATTGACCAGTTTCAACTTTTTCTTGAGGGTTTGTTAGGGCGGACAAGGTCACCGCCATCTATAATCATAGTACATCTTGGGGGCAATGATTTGGTGACCGCTGGTAGACGACTACTCCTCGAAGCGATACTATCCACAGTAAGTTGGTTGGCGAGGAGGGTTCCAGGGTGCACGATTGCATGGTCCCATATGATTCCACGAAAGGTGTGGCAGGGGGCTAATTCAGTGTCTGCTATAAATCATTCTGTGAAAAAGATTAATAACAAGCTTGGTAGACTGTTCCGCACCAATACATTGCATTCGATTCCTCATGGTTGTATCAGGGGGGACAATATGTATCTAGAGGATGGGGTCCATTTGTCCCGGGTGGGGAATTCTTTACTCATAGGAGACCTCGTAGCTTGGTTAAGGAGTTTGCAACATGACCTTTAGGTAGGAGTTTTGTGGGGGGTCCGGATAGCCGGTCAACTATCCGGCCTGTGGCGGTAAGGTCATGATCGGTGAGCAGTCATTGGAAGATCCCTAGGGGGGGGCGTCACCCATTACGGATGGGAGCGCCCGGGGGGAGGTGGCCATTGGCCCCTCAACGGGGAGGCGGTCCCTTCTAAGGACGGGACGCCTAAAGGAAAGGGAAGGCGGTCAAGGCCCCTCCCTGGATAGGAGGGGCTACGGGCCCCTCCTGGGAATTTCCCGGGGCCAGGACATCTGCGACGGCAGATGTGGTAAGTTGTGTAAGGTGGGGAGGGGGGTCTACGCTACCTTCTAGACACCTCACACGAGTCCTCGGACGACCACGTACATGGCGTCGAGTTAACAGGGGCCCCCGTCAAGACAAGGGAAATTGGTATGGCACACGAGGTGCAGTCCTCTGTGCGGCCGCCCCTCACAAGTGAGGGGGGAGTTCTGGTTTAGGGATCTGACACCGGTTACGACCTTGCCGTTGGCCCTTAACGTTAGGATGTACAATTTCAATTTGAAATGCATTTTGTAAGGATGTTAGTATCGGCTAGGAGAACCTTTGTATTAGATATATGTTAAGGTTAGCCAAACATCGTAATGTGGATATGAAATTGTACATGATATGAAACTGTTATTTTAATGTTTTGATTTTGTTTCATATTTTAATAAATACGGCCGGGAAGGGTAACTCCCTTCCCGCCTTCCAAAAGTTCAAGAACTGTTTCCGGTTTCCCAATTCTTGGGGATTGTGTTGAGAGGGGGTGGCGGGTATCTCAGCCATATGGAAAGGGGCGACCCATCGGTCCCCCCGAACGTATGGTGGAGTACCCCGATCCCCCCGGGAAGCCATTTTGGGCGGGAGGCGCGTCTCGGCTGGTATGCCCGAAGCGGCGTAGCCGGGGCGCGCTTTTTCCCGCCCAAGAGTGGGTTGTCCTAGACACCGAAGCCGTCCGCCACGCCCAGGGAGGCGGGAGGAGGCGGGTTCACGCCCGCCCAGAGAAGAATAAAAGGAGCCACAAGCCAAGGAAGCATCCTCTTGTTCCTGTGCTCTGAAGCTGCACCTCCTCGCTGCACGTGAGCTCGAGACGGAACGAAGAGCCATTTTTGGAACCCACCCACCATCCCCTGAAGACAGCAAGTTGTCGTGGTATAAAGTTCGTTTTTTACGTAGTAGTTTTTTCTTACAGGTTGTTTCTGAATAAAGTTTATGATTCGGTTGCAATAAAGTGGATAACTCTGTGCGGTATGCTTTATTAAAGACTTTAATCAGAGTGATTAGTAATGTTTTAGATGTTTTTAGGTTGAGACGTGATCTGTTTTGAGTAGGAATGTCTCTTGCTTTTTAGTCATTAGTCTTGTCGTATTTATTTTTTGGTCGGGCGGTAAGGTCATGATCGGTGAGCAGTCATTGGAAGATCCCTAGGGGGGGGCGTCATCCATTACGGATGGGAGCGCCCGGGGGGAGGTGGCCATTGGCCCCTCAACGGGGAGGCGGTCCCTTCTAAGGACGGGACGCCTAAAGGAAAGGGAAGGCGGTCAAGGCCCCTCCCTGAATAGGAGGGGCTACGGGCCCCTCCTGGGAATTTCCCGGGGCCAGGACATCTGCGACGGCAGATGTGGTAAGTTGTGTAAGGTGGGGAGGGGGGTCTACGCTACCTTCTAGACACCTCACACGAGTCCTCGGACGACCACGTACATGGCGTCGAGTTAACAGGGGCCCCCGTCAAGACAAGGGAAATTGGTATGGCACACGAGGTGCAGTCCTCTGTGCGGCCGCCCCTCACAAGTGAGGGGGGAGTTCTGGTTTAGGGATCTGACACCGGTTACGACCTTGCCGTTGGCCCTTAACGTTAGGATGTACAATTTCAATTTGAAATGCATTTTGTAAGGATGTTAGTATCGGCTAGGAGAACCTTTGTATTAGATATATGTTAAGGTTAGCCAAACATCGTAATGTGGATATGAAATTGTACATGATATGAAACTGTTATTTTAATGTTTTGATTTTGTTTCATATTTTAATAAATACGGCCAGGAAGGGTAACTCCCTTCCCGCCTTCCAAAAGTTCAAGAACTGTTTCCGGTTTCCCAATTCTTGGGGATTGTGTTGAGAGGGGGTGGCGGGTATCTCAGCCATATTACTTTGACATGTAGCACTGAGATATCCATTCACTCACCAATACACTCATGCACACAGTCAACCGCCCACACAGCTGTTTCCCCATGAACTTTTGAACCCATACATCTAGTGAATCCACTGCTCACACATCTATGCACAGCCACCCACACACACACTCAGTCTCCCATACAAATACTTGGGCAACCAATCAATAACCCATATAGCCACTCATATAGCTACTGATCAACAGATGCAGCAGCTTACACATCAACAGACATACTGATGCAGACATTCAGACGGTTTAGTCACTAACCCATGCACTCAGTGAGACACATTTAATCACTCACTCATACAGTCAGTCACGCACCTCCAAAATCCTTCATCCAGACACTTATACATCCACTCATTCTTCAATATGTAAGACATATTTTAACTTTACAGAAACATACAGTCACTGGATGATGTCATCAGTGATGTCATCAGTGATGTCACTGACCATGTCATGAATGATGTAATATGTGACATCATCAGCAGTGGATTGCGGGTGCGCGATATATAGTTAGTGCAACTAACTATATATGCGAATTTCAATGGTTTGTGTGAGTAAAATAAGGTTTTGTAAATGCTAATCCCTAACTATATATGGTCTATAACCTATGGTTTTTTCAGCGAATTTTCAAGATTTTGTAAATGCTAATTCCTAACTATATATGGTCTATAACCTATGTTTTTTTCATTGAATATATATATATATATATATATATATATATATATATATATATATATATACATACACATATATATATACATATATAAATGCTTAATACATAAGTGATAATTCCTCATCTGAAACGAGTGGTGTTGCCATGTTTGGTATGTTTAAAATATGTTGATTAGACCTTAATTGAAGTAGAAAAACAAGCAATTGTAAGTGATAACGTATAAAGGATTTATTTTGCAACTGCTGGGAGAGTGATGAACTTAGGCAGGACTGCTACCCAAATCTCAAATAGGCTACAGCAGGCATCCCTTTATATAGTGTATTTTTGCTGAATCATGCATACTAATCATGTGAACGACAATGGACATATATGGCATAGTTAAGCAACATTACACAACTAAAGTCTAAAGTCAACTTTCACTCTCCTATGCTAATTGGTGCAATTATCTGACTACGTGTTATTTGTGACAACTGACTATGTGTTATTTGATTGTGGATAAATGGATCCATTTATCAGCACTGCCGGTCTTATTTCACACCCATCACAGGGAGTCTCAGGAATGTCTGTATAATTATTACATCTAAGATAGGGATCATATACTGCTTGCTTTTCCCACAGTATCATATTCTTTCAGGAATTCATGTTTTTCATAACTTACTCTACAGGCAAGCAGGTGTATCACGCAGAGGGTTATTAGGGTCTACCTTTTTTGTTAAGAATAGCATTGGGTGGGTGCTGAGTGAGGTATTAATGAGCACACGTAACATGATGTATTTCTGGTCTATTCTTCAATGATTTTCATGTGTGCATACCATGTGCTATCCTTTAATCCTGTATGAATCTTTCTTTCTTAGTGTAAGTGTTCGAGTGTACACTATTTATTTCTCTAATTTCCCTGTGTTTGCTTATTTATCCCATCTTTGTTACTATTGCTATTATTCATCTATCATTTTTGCTTTATGTGAATCAATATGATATATGATATATATATATATATACATACACAACCCAGCCATGCATAACAGAAAAAAATGACAAAACAATACATATCTCATATTTCTTTGAGGTGAAACAAAGTCCAAATGTCATGTTGGAGGGGGAATGTCTCCCGTTGCTTCTCCTTTTTTCGGCCTCCCCCCTTTTACTTCCTTTACATCTCCTGCTATTAAGCTCTGTTTGTCCATTGTACATGGTTAAGGTTAATCCATGGTGCCCTGTCTTTTACTTTCAGCGCTGTATCCGTTGATTCAGTGACTGTGTAAGGTCCTTCAAACTTAGGTTCTTTCCACTTCCTGATGACCTTCTTGATGTACACTGTGTCTCCTGGTTGTGGGACCGGGTATCCCGCAGCAGGATTATTAAAGCTCTTTTGTTTGTACCGTAAAACCTGTTTTGACAACTATTCTGCTGCTTTGTTAGTTGGGACAAATAGTCATACATTTCTTTTCCTAGTACCTTGCTACTTGCTTCAGTGTCTTTTTTCTTCTGAATGGAGAATGCTGCATTTTAATAGTCCTTCCTGTCACCATCTGATTGGGTGTCAGGTGATGATCAGCACTTGGTGTGTTGCATATTGAGAATAATGCAATGGGAAGGCAGTGAAACCATTTAATTTTGCTAATAGTTGGGCATATTATCAAGGGGGTTTATCTCCGCTTTTTTGGGTTTAAAAGCCAAGAAAGCGGAGATAAAATTATCTCCCTATTACCTAGCTGTCGCTAACACCAGTTAGCGACAGCTAGTAGGAGATAGCGACCATCTTGGGCCCCGCTTTGCATGTCAGTGATATTTATCACTAATGACATGCAAAGTGGGCGTGCCAAGATGTTAGCAACTGAAAACAGTCGCTAACATCTCTATCTCCTATTACCAACTTTTGGAGATATTCACGCTAAGCGCGAATATCTCCAAAAGCTAACACCTGCCCTGAGCAGTTCTTAGCCATGTTATCCAATGGGAGGTGGATAACATGGCTAAGAGCATTAGCTCGGTAATGCATGAATATCGCTGACTTTTCAGCGATATTCATGCGTTGCAGCGATTTTTATCGCATTTGCGATAAACCTTGGTAATACCAAGGTTTATTTGCGGTAAAAATCGCCGCAGCTCAGCGGTAAATTGTTGTCTCTAACCAACCAAAGCGATAATTATCGCTATCGCTTGGTAATATGCCCCTTTGTTTTTTAGAAGGTCATTAAGGCATTCTAAAATTCCATTACTTTGTGGGTGATACGCGGAAGTCAGTTTATGCTTTTTCCTAACATTTCTGTGCTATGCTCGAAGATATCATTTACGAAATGAGTTTTGTTATCTGATCTTATTGCTTCTAGGATTCCCCATCTTGGTATAACATCTCTTACTAGGAAGTTAACAGCTGAGAATGGACAGACTACAACTAATAGGTACCTTTAATTGTTGTGCTTATCTAACATATCTACAAAGTCAATGCGTAAAGCTTGAAAAGGACTCTGTGGGAATGGTATTGTTGATGGGATCACTTTTAGAGTTGGTTTGGCAAAATAATTACGACCGTTTGGTTCTCACCTAAATATATAGGGGCATATTAGCAAGAACCGCATTAAAATTATCGCCGTTTTAGTGGCAGGAAACTGCCGCTAAAACGGTGCTAATGGGCTTGCTAATATGCGTTGTAGAATTCCAATCGAAGCCCAGGTTAGATGTGCAGGACATCTAACCTGGGCTTCTATGGGAATTCTATAACGCATTTTACCAAGCCCATTATCGCCGGTTTAGCAGCAGTTTCCTGCCGCTAAAACGGCGATAATTTTCACGAGGTTCTTGCTAATATGCCCCATAGTCACCATCTCATGTAAATTTGGTATTAACTGTTCTGATTGCAACTCGTTGCACATTGGAGTAATGTCAGTGTGCAGGGTGATGTATTTGATCTAAAGCAATTATCAATAATTGTTGGGGCATCACTGGTTTGCCTGTAATGCTTTATCTGAATATCCAGTCAGTGCTAAATTGTTGACATCCTCTCTGTTTCCAGAGATCTTTCACATTTCAGGTACTGACTCTTGCAGTTCTCTGAGATGTAGCTGGGAAGTTTCGACAAATGGTGTTGTTGTGGATATGTTTATCTCATCTGTCTTATTGCCTTCATTTTCCTCCTTTTGTCCTGCATAGAAAATTTGGTGTGTTGGCCATGTACCTCTAGCTGCTTCTTTAGCTGCTTGGTCTGCTAACCCATTTCCCCTGGACACAAAGCCCTGTGTTCTGAACATTTCACTACTGCCAATCTAGATTGTAATTCTAGTGCTTCAATGAAGAGTTCTAAGTGCAACTGGTGTAGCCTTGTTTCTGAGGGATCCCCATCTTTTCCACCTAAAGATACTAGAATACACTGTAGCGGTGACATGTGCTTTATCCGATTACACTGTAATATATATATATATATATATATATATATATATATATATATATATATATATATATATATATATATATATATGTATATATATGTTTATTTGTCAATTTTGTCAAGTACATTACATAAAAGTATACATACAAGAATGCAAAGCAGCTTAGTACAAGAAAGTGTATAATACCAAGAAATAACTCCCCCCCTCCCCAACCCACCCTAAGCCTCATCCCAGGAAGCAGAGACATATATGCGCACCATTCTATATTGACGCTGTAAACCCTATTTCCACATATGAAGTGAAATGCAACCAGTGTAAGCCGTTACATGGAGTAGGTAATGCAGCATCTTATCCTGACAGGCATCGGGATCTTGACCAAGGAATGAATATGAAAATGTAGTGTCATGTTCCAAAAGTCCTTAGGGCAGGAGGAAACTGGCAACTCCTCGTATGTTTTCAATTGGTCTCTACAGTAGACCAAATCCCTGAACCACTGCTTAATAGTGGGGGCGGACCTCGATCCCCATCTCTGTGCTACTGCGCGTTTTGCAAATAAAGTGGAGATCGCGACTATGCATCTATTGGCTGGCTTTAGGCGCTGTACATAACCCAGAAGACACAACTCAGGCATACAGTCCACCAGCTTCAGCGCCACCTCCGACAGAATGCGAGTTACATCAGTCCAAAAGGCCAATACATTGCCACACAGCCATGCAACATGATAAAAATCAGCATTCGCGGCACCACAGCGCAAACAATTTGCCGTCTCACGCAAGCCATATGTATGAAGTTTCAATGGCGAGTGATATACCTGATGCAGGTATTTAAAATGATTGATTCTAAGATTGCAATTTGCTGTAAGCCGACCTGTGAGCTGGCAACAGGCTGTCCATACCTCCATTGTGATGGGGCGTCCCACCGCGGCTTGCCAGCGCTCGCATGATGGGTGATGCTCCAAGTCGTGTTCCCGCTGAGAAGCGTTGTAAAGTCTAGTGATAGGCCCCTTATGGCTCTCCCCCATAAGCACTGCCTACAGTGCCCTGAGAGCCGTAGGCTCCGCGGGAAAGTCTGGATATACATCTCGAATAGCTTGGCGAAGATAACACTGTAATATTATCTCCTCTCCCATGTTCCAGGGCAACCAGCAGAGCTATAAGCTCTGCTGCCTGAGCTGAATAACAGGAAGGCATCATTATTTGCTCTGTTATCAAGAACATATCAGTGTGCATCTTACCCTCCACTACCACTGCACCTGTATGCCGTATTCCTGTTTCTTGGTCGATTGTGCATGAGCCATCAACATAGTATATTGTATCATCAGGTATTGCTTCTTCTTCTGCCATTCCAGCCTCATTGGGGGTAAGTGTGGAGCAGTCATGTACTTCATCTCCTTCCTGTACTTAGTGCTAAGAATGTGGTGGGATTTACAGTGTGACATCTCACTATTTTCAGTGAAGGTAAAGATGATATTATTTCATAACCTGAAACTCCAAGTGTAGTTATTGTGCTTTTTGCTTTCTGTATTATGGCAAACAATGTATGTTCCACATACAAAGCAGGTGAAGAGCCAGAAGTGCTTTTTCAACAGCAAAGGTGGCAGTTGCAAGTGCTTGTTTGCATGGAAAGTGTCCTTTAATTATTGGGTCTAATAACGTATAATAGTAGGCAATTGGCTTATGGCCCAAAGGGTATTTTTGTGTCAGTACTGCTGTCATGGTCATACCTTTACTATGGCAGAAATGGTAGAATTCCTTATTGTAATCTGGTGTACCAAGCACAGGGGCAATACTTATCTCTTCTTTTAGTTTCTTAAACATAGCTGTCATTTCCTCTGTCCAGTGTATTTTGTATTTTGTCTTTTGTAAGTTTTGTTTCTTTCTTTCCCTGCAATAATGGTTCTATTAGTGAGCTATAATCAAACACCCACTGTCTTACATAATTACAGAGGCCTAAGAATTGTTGCATCTCTTTCACTGTTGTGGGCTCTATCTTTTTCCTGCTACATTCAGCTCTTTTTGGTGTACCTCTTCATCCTGAAGCAGATATGATTTGGCCCAAGCAATGAACTTCATAAACTGCGTATTGCGCATTATCTTTTTCAACTCTGTATCCTCTATGCGCTAAGATGGTTAACAAATTGGTTGCATCTTTTCTGCATTGCTGTTCTGACCTGCTACTTATAAATTTATCATCCACATATTGTAGCAGCATGCTGTCACATTGGAAGTTTGAAAGGTCATTTTTGACTACACTGGTAAATATCCTAGGGGACTCATAGTACCCCTGTGGCCGGCAAATATACAAATACTGGGTTCCCTATAGGTAAATGTTGTTAGGTATTGTCTTTCAGGGTGT
The DNA here is from genome assembly GCF_964263255.1 of Lissotriton vulgaris. Lineage (NCBI taxonomy): Eukaryota > Metazoa > Chordata > Amphibia > Caudata > Salamandridae > Lissotriton > Lissotriton vulgaris. Next base: position 885,243,928 of record NC_141689.1, on the reverse strand, counting down.
AGGGGAACACTATAGAAAGCATTTTTCAAACCAATAAATGAGAACTGTGTCGCATCAGCTGGAATGGTTAATAATATTATTGATGTATTGAGGACCACTGGGACCTCAGGGACCAATATATTATTTAATGGGTGAAAATCCTGTTCCATCCTCCAGTTACTTCCCTTTGATTTCTTTACCAGGCATATAGGAGTATTTCAGGGCGAAACTCCGGGATATAGTAGCCCCTGCTGCACCAATGTTGTAATAGTGGGTGCTATCTCCTCATCTGCTTCTTTTGACAAAGATAATGTTATCCTAGGTAAAAGTGTTCCTGCCTTCATGGTAATTTTTACTGGTGTTGCTGTCTGTGTCAAACCTACATCGTATAGTCCTGTTGTCCACAACTATGGTGATGCTTTTGTTAAATCTTGGGGCCTCATTTATGAAAAGTGACGCATCGCTGCGTGAAAACAGCGATGCGTCACTTTTCACTGCGCACTCCTTGCGACACCAATGATGCGTCATATTTAATGTATGACGCATCATGTCGCAAGGACTTACAGATACGTCAGTATTTCTGACGCATCTGTAAGCGCAAAAGTGACGCATTGCTGGAGTGTGTCACAAAAGTGACGCAACTCCAGCAATGCGTCCTTTCACATGGGGAAAGCCCCATGTGAAAGGGCTTGCGTTAGTCTTACGCCTGCTGTTAGGCAGGCGCAAGATTTTGACGCAACAGCATCCTAAAAGTGACGCAGTGAAATCTCATAGATTTCACTGCGTCACTATTACGAGGCTTTTTGCGGGGGAACGCCCCCTCTGCATACATTATACCTGACGCAGGTATAATGTGGCGCAGGGATGTAAAAAGTGACGCATCTACCTAGATGCGTCACTTTTTAAATATGGCGCAAGAAGGCGCATTTTGTACGCCGCTGGTGCGTCACAAAAAGTGACGCACCGGCGGCGCAAAACTGACGCAAGGCCTCATAAATAAGGGCCTTGGTCTTTCATAGAGTTGAGACTTCGCTTGAGTTGGATGTTCTTATCTCTAATTCTATCAGAATCACTATTACATTTTCAAACACTATGGTGGAGGTTGTTGGCTTATTATCTTCAAACAATTGTTCATCAAGTAGGTCTCGTAACCTTAGTCAAGGTTTCATGAATATCACACATGCCCACGTTGTTTGGTGCTTGTCAGTGGCCAATAGTATACCATGTGAGGGAGTTATTTCAATTCCATCTATGGTCATCAAGAGTGGTGCATCCTGCAACTGCTGTGATTGGGGTAATTCTTGGCATCTGAACAGGAATTATTTTGGTATTTTCACTAATCTTGGCTTCAATTGGGGTACATTTGCTATTATTTCCTATACTAACCTTAAAAACTCTCTTTCATCAGTAGGCTGGGGTCTATATTGTTTATTGACCACAGCTCACATAAGTAACATCATTGCTCTTATTTCTGAAACCTTGGAGGTTGAGCAGACCATTGTACCATCTGTGCTCAAAGGTATTATCATATTTAGTTTGGACATCAAATCCCTTCGTAAGAGATTATCTGGAGATGATAGTGAGTATAACAGTCATCCATCTACCAAAGCTCAACCTATTTTCATCCCGACTGTTTCTGTAAATGGAACCTTATTTACTGCCCCAGAGAATCCCTGTTTGTCCGTAGCTGTATTTGATAAGGGAATTTTTCCTTCTTTAAGGCATGTTTTTTGTTGCCATGTGTCTACTAGGAAGGTGTATGGAATTTTGTTTATAGCAACTGTCACAGTGTGTTCCCCATCTGACCTGTGCATTACCGATAAAACTGGACTCATTGGAATGCTGTGTGGACCTCTTCATTATATTTACTGTTGTTGTTGGCGATTTTCACCCATATTCCCATAGAATGGATTTTTTCCTGCCATCACTACCGTCCCTCCTTTAGGGGATTATTCTGTTGCTGCTGTACTTGTGGACCCTGATTCTGATAACATTGGAAGTTATTTTGCTGTCCTTGTATCAAGTTATGTTGCAGGTGTGTGTTCTGTGTCTGTTGTCCCTGCCCCTTTATCGCCATTGCTTGTGCCTGCATGTCTGCACTCCCTTGCCGTATGGCCAATGTCATGCAGTAGAAGCATTCTATCAACTTTTGGTTGCCCATATTTCCTCTAAGACTTCCTCTTCCCCCTCCACTATTTGACTGATTCTCTCTGTAATTTTGCTGATGTCATTGCAACATTGCCTTTTGGGGTGCCACTGAAGCCAATACTGTCCCTTCTGTTGCTGTTATTTATTATTTATGTTGTACTAGTCCGGCAGCTGTTCTTTCATTTTCCATCTGTTTTTGTTTCCTTTTCTACCTTCGTTTTTGCAAAAGGTTACAATATGGAACAGGATTTCCTTCCAGGGCTTTGCTTCCAACCCAACTATATATTCTAAATTAGCCTGTACATCTGCTGGTAGCCCCCCAGTTATTATGTTAAAAAATAATGTAGTGTTAGTTCCTTCATTCTCCCATGCTTTCCCTGTCTCTTGACTCTACCTATCTTTCATTCTATTGACATAATCAGTTACATTTTCATCTGATATCATTGTCTCTACAATCATGCCTCCCATATCAGGTTTATTGGGATAGGGTTTCCTTAGGGCTTCCCATATTTCTGTTCTGTAATTGTTAAATTGAGATCTATCAAAAGTATTCTCTGTATGTGTTACTCCTGGAATTCTAGCAGTTTTGAAAATGTTGCCAATTTGGCTCCCAATTAACACACTCACTCGACTTCTCATGTCTCCGATAGCTAAGGTCATCCCTGCAGTATGTCTCTCAAAGCTACTGGTCCACTTATCTGCCCTGTCTGACAGTGGTGGTCACTTGTAGTCCTGTGTCCATTTGTGGCCATGGGATATAATTTAGCTGATCTGCTTCTTGCCGAATTAATGGTAACTGCATAATTCTCCTATTTATTGTAAGGGTGTCCATATCATTATGTCCTTCCCTGCCGTGGATCCTTTGTTGAGTTTGGTTTCTAGATCGTCGTATTGAATACTTTTCCCAAACTGTTAGACTTTTTTGCATATAATTAAAATCCCAGTCTGGGTCTCCTCTTAATCTCAGATGTATCGTTCTGCTATTGCCATGGCGTCTGGGTCAAATGATCCTTCCCTTGTGTACAGTCTCCTCTGTGGGACCTGTCTTTCAGTCCATCAAGCTAAGTAATCACAGAAGGGGTTTCTGTATATAATTCCTTTTTTTAGATATTATTCATTTTGGTGTGAGATCTCTACTTCTTATGCTATCCTTATTTCTCACAGCTAATGCAGCATTGGCAGCTGTGCTCATGCTTCTAGTAGTCATTCCTGGTCTTCATGTTTTCTCTCCTAAATATGCCCGTAACCAGTCTGCTATTTTTTTGAAGTTAGTAATTCTCATCCTTGATGCTTTATTGTTTCTGTTTATCCTACTACTTTATCTGCATATGACATTTATGTTGGTGGTGTCATAATATTATTAGTATGTATTTTCCGTGACAAGAATGGACGTGGGGATGTGGGCATTGAGGAATATTGTTACTGTGCTTGTGTTGGTGTTTGTATTAGTTCTTCTAGTTCTTCCTCTGTGCCCCATTCTTCTTCTGATCTGTAGACTGGGTGTGAGTGTTTGATTGGTTCAGATGCTCCGTCCATCACCACCCCCTTTTGTACCGCTTTGTTCGCCATAAGTTGGCAGGGTATGCTCAGACGTGAGTCCCTTGCTCACTTTACCACTGGATTCAAGCAAGCCTGGCTGAAGACGGCTGTAATGCCAGAAATCGGTCCTAGGAAGCTTGAATCTGGTCCAGGGAAGGCATGGCTTGGCAGTTCTGGCTGGACTGTTCCCATGAGGCACAGGGTCAGACTGATTTGCATATGGCCATGTCTGAACTGGGGTGGCAGAGTGGGCTAAAGAACGGTGATGGATTAAACCCAGATCTGTTGACTGGGTGTGAGTGTTTGATTGGTTCAGATGTTCCGTCCATCACCACCCCCTTTTGTACCGCCCCGTTCTTCTTCTGAGGCAGCATCTGTTCACTCCTCATTCTGTCCCCACTTATGTGCTGCATCTTTCAGTCTGTCATCACCTCCTTCATTTATTCCAAATAAAAGGTGCCCTGTTCTCCACCTTTCAATTTTAGGTCCAGCCCCCTACATTTCTTTGAGCTAATCTTGTTCCTTGTGTTTGTTACCATATTGGGTGTTGTTTAATAGTTGTAGGATTTTTTTTACTTCTGGTGGCTTTTCATTTCCTGCTGCTGGGGCAGGAAATGTAGGTATATTCCTACATATGTAGAGGGCATGGGGAGAACCTCTTCTTGATTCTCAGAGCTGTTTTTAAATATAGACCACAAACTAAGAATGAGTTCTCTTTTATTTAATTTCTTTCCTTTATATTTAGCCCTGATAAATTCTGATGTGTGTGCTACAAGATCTTTGTCAAATGAACCACCTTTTGGCTATGAATGTGAATTTTTTGTTGTTCCCTTATGCCATTCCTGGTTACATTTGTTTATTATTTTCTTGTCACTTGGAAATGTCTTTAGTAGGTGTTCTAGGGGCGACCCTATTTTTATCTTTAAATGTATATCTTTTTCAGTAGAATTGCAGGAGTCATTCCTTTTTCTATTCATCTTGCATTCCTGCAATATGTGTTCCATTTTACCTGTAGAGTGCCTAAACATTTTATTTAGTGTTTGGTGGATGACTGTCCTTTTATCTTTTCAACTATTTTAGCTCTATTTCGAGCATTTATTTATGTATTTCAATATACTGCTTATTTGCTTATTTATTCTAAACTATATCTGATATGAACCATATATGCAGAGTGGTATCATGAGTTTTCCAGTTCTCAATCAACTCACTCTTTTAGATTTCTGTTCTCTTCAGATCTTCCAGACCTGGTCTGGGGTCGACTCTCTAATCTTAGAATGGGGTTTTGCTCTGCACTTTAGACAAATTCATTTTCTCAGATCTAATTTCCACACCAGCCTGTGGTGTGGAACTCATACACTAGATGCCTTGTGCATGTTTACCATAAACGTTGTATTTTATTACCACCTTACGTCAATTGTTATAATTAGAGGAGTCACTTCAGTCTCACCTTATGACAGTGACCAACTCAGGGGGAGAACTACCCATGAGAATAGATACACTTTTGATCAAACAGGCGTCTGCTTATCTTCTCGGAGAAATGTGCAGTCCTATTCCCAGTGGGCAGTCTCCCGTCCATCAGCTGCCGTTAGCGATGACCTCTAGGAACCTTCTGACTGGCTCGCCAAATTGTTGGTTAGACCTTAATTGAAGTAGAAAAATAAGCAAGAATAAGTGATAAAGTATAATGGTTTTATTTTACAGTAGCTGGGAGAGTGATGAACCCAGGTAGGAGTGCCAACCAACTCTCAAATTGGCTACAGCAGATAGCCCTTTATATAGAGTATTTGTGCTGAATCATAAATACTAATCATGTGACCGACAATGGACATATATGGCATGTTTGAGCAACATTTCACAACTAAAGTCAAGCCTCCCACCCTCTTACGTTCATTGGTGTAATCATCCGACTAAGTGTTATTTGTGCCATCTGACTAAATGACGTTTGATTTGTGCAATCTAACTATGTGTCCTATTTCTTAACCTCAGCACAAGTAGAATGCATGCTGTTGTTGCAACATATTTTGATATCCCCGTGTCTTATCTCTCCATCCTAAATTGACCTCAAAGCTGATTGGTTGTGTGCATCCCAGGTTGCGTGAATCCTTCCCTCTCATGATCATTCTCCGGAGCAACTGTCAATACTGGCTTGTTTGTTGTACTAAAAACTTCTTGATTTGTTCGTTTTATTGATTACTGGCTACCATCAGTATGTATCAAATGTTGCAGCTGTTCTCTCTTTGAGCTCGTCCACTGTCATTCCTTAACTTGAAGCATTGGGCACATACTCCTAATCATGTACATTTCTGTGTGAGTGCAGGTGATGTTTTTTAGTGGCACTGTCTCTGTGTCCCCCCTCACTGTCTATACGAATATTTTCTATTCTAACACATGGTAGTGATAAATCCTGCTTATTGGTGTAGTTGGATTTTACATATTTTGGAAATGCCACTTTTAGAAAGGGGGCATATCTCTGTGATTATGACTCTTGTGCTTTGAAGCCTGACTCCAATCCACGTCTAGGGATGGGTGACAGCTACCCTTGGTGCATACTTTCCAGACAGCCACAATATAGGAAAGGCTGGGTGTGACAGGGGTTACATCTGCATTCATCTGCATACTGATGGACTTCCTGGGCTGGGAAAGAGCGTTCACACTTTTATATTTGTATGGGTTGTGTCCTACCCTCACACAAAGAGTGAATTTACCCAATATTGATGTCTAGAGCCAGGGCTGGGTTGGAAGGGATTGTTGTGAACTTAAAGGGTTCCTTTGAAGTCACCCCTTGAACAAAGACATTTTTTAGTATAAGTACAGGGGCTCTGACCCCATAATTTTAGACACTGGGTGGACTTTTAAGCAGAAGCTGCTAGCTCTACATACTGCACATTCTCAGAGGACTGCTGTGCTGCCAGGAGGAACCACCATTTGGAGTACCTGCCTTGTTGTGCTGGCCTGTTGCCTGTTGGGCTGCTGCAGGGACTGTTACTCTTCTAAAGTCACATATTGTGCTGGCCTATCTCCCTGCTCCTCACTTTGTGCCCCAGTGCTCTCCAAGGGCTTGTGGTAATTAAGAGCACCCCGGGAAATGTTGCTGCAACCCAGCGTGTGGGGAGCTTTGGGTTCTAACTATACGTGTGTGTGCCCTCTGTGTTAAGCCCCCACATCAGAGTGTGGTGAATGCAAGGTTTGCACCAAGGCAGGTGGGGTGCTTACTTCTGTGATTGGGCGAGTGCCCCGCTGAATTCCAGTGTGTGTGTCTTGGGGACTGGTGTGTCCCTTTTCTACATTGTGCTGCCCCGCCCTGTCCCCATAGGAACGCTGATGGTGGATTGGACTGTGGGTGAGAGGTACTGCAGCACTCCACTTTTAAGGATGGGGAGCGGGATTGGCAGCCTCTGCCGTCTGGTAGGGACTGCCACCCTGTACCCCTTTGCGAGTGGCCTGGCAAATGTAAATGTATTGCGATTTATATAGCGCACGTATCACCCGAAGGCATCAAGGCGCTTGCCTTGGGAACCCGTCCTGGTATTCCCCTGTGAGATATCCCCAGCAGGGTATCCACAAGGTGAAAGCCAGGCATCCCGCCGCGAGGGGCCGTAGTGGAGATTAAGCAAGCTATTGCCCAGAGTGCAGAGTGTGAACCCGTGAGTCGAGTAGGCACCGGAACGAGAATTATCGAGTCCGTGGAATTTTTTTTTTTTTGTGTCCAAGACCCGCCGAGGCGGGGAATTGAACTCTGGTCCAGGACCGATCTCAGCTTCCGGGTCTGCCGCCTCTAACCCCTGAGCCACACTTCTCCACTCCACAAAGAAGGCTGAAACTCGTATTTAACATTTGCACCAGGTGCTCGCTGGCAGCTGCATTTGCCTTCTTTTAATGCTAGGGGAATTGGCTTAGCACCAACTCCACCACTATCCCTAGGAGTTAAGCGGCTGCCCTGCATGCTCTTGGAAGTTGAATTTGGTAATCCTGAGCGGGGGGACACAGCAAGGCCTCTCTGCAAAATCCTCCAATTTGTGTCTCCCTTACATGGAAGGATGTACCCTGGGGGCATTCCCTCGATGCTGGCATTATGGTGTAAGTCCTTGTAGAGGCCCACCAACTAGGAAATTGCAACAGTGAGGAAAACCTTGTCAGAGAGTAGCAATTACCATAAACATAGAGGAGCACATGTCCACCTATGCTCTACAGCTTGGGTTCTGAATCCCACCTTTTCAACCAGGCTCACACAAATCTCCATAACCCAGCTAATAGGATTTTAGGGGTCCCGTATGCCTATGTGGACTTATTGTTACTGGTGTGCTTATGGTGATATTTTATGATTCATGTACTACTGGTGATATTTAGTGATTTCTTTGTTTTGCCTCTAACCTAACTGATGCATGTCATACCCTAATATTATAATGTATGTTGTTTTGATCCTTACATTGTCAGGATAATGAGTGCTCTTGGTTGGGCACAGGTTGTCTTTGGTGTGTAACTTGCTTGCCCTGACTAGAGTGGTTGTCTGCCTGGATTTGATGCATACCCTAGACCAGAAAACACCCAATTTCTAACACCCCATGGCATTTGTTTTTAGAAAATGTGTGTCAAATATTGTAGTTTTTAGGAACATCAGGAAACGAATATTTACTAGCACATGATAGAACTTTAAAATGCTTTTATAAGAATGATTACGGTTTTACCATGCTCTGTTGCCCAGCAAAGTGCATTTTTTCAACGTAATATTGGCCTGTGAACAAGACACTACTGATTCATACATAGTTAAAAAAGGAATGACAGGCAATGTTTACTATTACAAATCGAGTAAGCTGTCTCCTTAGATGTTTCCGATAATGAAGGACAATTGTGTTTTAGAGTAACTATACATCAATTACCAAACTGCAATAACTCTAGTAAGAATAATAAACATAAATAAATATGCTTACAATAACATTGTGCTAGAGGCTAATTCATCAAGCACTTGAACTTTTATTTCTTAGTCCCTGTGCTGCACAAATCTATTTCAAGACAGGAAAAACTATGGACAAAGCTACTGTAGTTCTGCAGAACCAAAGAGCACTGCCACAGTTTCTTACATAAATTTGCAACAAGGGGAGCAGTGCTTAATTTGTAAACCAATAAATGCCAGGGCCCAAAGTGTTGGCACTACTGAGTTCTGGGAGTGCCAATTTTCAAGGCTGCTTTCTCTTGATTCCATCTGATGCCTCTCTCATCCATCACCAGACACTCCCTACTCCTTTATTTCTCTGCTTGAGTTTTTTTTTTTTTAGCAACCAAGAAGTGGTTCTGTCGGGTTTTTGTAAATTACTTTTCAGCGCACCTAATGTCATACACATATGTTGATTATAACTTTCACATCCGTATCTCAACCACCTGAATGGAGAATATTTACAGACAATAAAGGGCGTGACTCAGTAGTGGTGTCTACTGTTCATGTTATTTCATAATTAAATCATTCATCAATATTAACATATGTAGTAGATTAAGGCTGTCAAAATACGGGGGGCGTGGCTACGCATCGCGGAAGATGGCGGCGTGATCCCGGAGCTCCGGAGCCGACCCATTCCACGAACCTCTTCTCGGCGGCGTCTGCAGCCGTCCAGCCTTCACAGATAGCGCGAATGAACGTGTAACGACATGGAACGTTAAGGGATTGAATAATCCCATTAAAAGGCAAAGAGTTCTCTCACATTTGGCAAGACTTAAGACTGATGTTGCCCTCCTACAAGAGATGCATCTTGCTGAAGCAGAAGCTCTAAAGCTCAAACGTTGTTGGGTGGGTCATGTTATCTGATCCCCTACGGCATTAGAAAGAATGGTGTTGTAATTCTGTTACATAAAAAGTCAAATGTCTCCTCCATCGTTCATGAATGTGATGTTGATGGCCGTTGGGTTCTTGTTACATTACTTATTGACAACATTCCTCTCACTCTTTTCAACGTGTATGCCCCTACTGGAATTGACAGGTCTTTTTGGCCCTCTATTTCTTCTAAATTATCCTCCATGTCTGGTAATTACATACTTCTTGGAGGAGATTGTAATCAAGTTAATGACCCTTTCCTTGACCGTCAGTCAAAAGTCAAATTTGTACCCTCTCGAATGCACACTCAATTTGTGAATTCTTTTCAAAGTAATGCTTTAGTGGATATTTGGAGACTGTGTAATCCTGATGTTAGAGAATATACTTTCTACTCCCCCCCTCGTTAGTCCCAATCCCGCATTGACCATATTTTCCTTAGTAAATCTCTGTCCCAACATGCCATCCACTCTGAAATTGGTTCCATTCTACTTTCCGACCATGCTCCAGTTTTTGTAGACCTTGACTTAATCCCATTTTCTCCTCATTCAGGCAGATGGCGGTTCAATAATGCTTTACTTCTAGAACCCGCTTTTTGCACCGAATTTACTGCCTTTGCCAACGAATTTTTTCTTTTAAATCATACCCCCGATTCCTCTTTTGTTACAGTTTGGGACTATTTTAAAGCAGCCGCTAGAGGTTTATCATCAATTTTGTGGCCAAGCGGAAGAAGCTTCGAGAAGCCAAATCGGCGAAAATTTTAGCTGATATTAAAGCTTTAGAACTTGCCTATTACGCATCTAAATCAGATTCTTCTCTTAAATCACTTATTGATGCTAAGATTTCATTTAACAAATACACAACCGATGCTGCTTCTAATAGCTTGCTAAAATGTAATTCCAGATATTATGGTGGTAAGAATAAGATGGGGAAGCTTCTGGCCAATTATTTAAAAATAAGAAAAGAGCGCACAAAGATTGAATCTATCAAGACCTCTTCTGGAGATTCTACATTTAAAGATAAAGATATCCTTACAGAATTTGTCAAATTTTATGATAACCTTTACACCCCTGAACAAATCCCCAAGACTGATGATCTCCTCTCTTACTTTCACTCTCTTCCCTCTCCTCCAATTTCCCACGTGGATTTTCATTCCTTAGAGCAAGATATTTCGATCGCTGAAATTTCCCATGCTGTCTCTAAACTACGTCATGGTAAATCTTCGGGTCCTGACGGTTTTACTATTGAATTTTATAGTCATTTTGCCTCTCTTCTTCTCCCCAAACTCCTCCTTTTGTTTCAAACCTTCATTGGAGCCGGTTCCTCAGGTGGTTCATTTCAACAAGCGTTAATTTGTTTGATTCCCAAAGACGATAAGGATCATACCTTATGCAAAAATTACAGACCAATCTCCTTGGTCAACACTGATTATAAAATTCTAGCCAAGATCTTAGCATTACGCATTGATCCTCTTCTCCCAGATCTACTTGGTCCTGAGCAGGCGGGTTTTGTCAAAGGACGCCTCTCCTCCGACAACTCACGTGTTTTCCTCAATATACTCAGCAAGGCTTCCTCTCTACCCTTTCCCTTCGCAGCTATCTCTTTAGACGCAGAGAAAGCCTTCGATAGGATTGGATGGGATTTTATGTTTCAAGCTTTACGCTGGTTTGGTATTCCCTCCAAATTTATCTCTTTGATTTCTTTACTTTATTCTGATCCTCAAGCTTCTATTTTTGTTAATGGGCTGTCTTCAGATTATTTTTCCTTACATAGAGGTGTTCGACAGGGGTGCCCCTTATCCCCTTTACTTTTTGTATTAGCATTAGAATCCTTTCTTACTAAAATCCGTCTAGATAGCAACATTTCTGGTTTTCATTTTGGCTCCCATCAGGTTAAGCTCTCAGTTTATGCTGATGATATTCTTTTTTATTGTTCCAACCCTGCTACCTCTATCCCCTCCTTCCTTCAGCAAGTCTCTTCCTTCTCTGCGGTTTCTGGTTATCGCTTAAACACTGATAAATGCGAAATCTTACCTTTAAACCCCCTCTGCCAGAAACATCTTTTTACTCAAACGGGTTTGTTGCGTGTTTATCTAGGTTCCTGATCGATACTGTGACCTTATGCCCCTATTCGGCTATAAATCCATTTATTCCCTATATTGGCATAACCGTTCAAGTGCGATTTTCTGAAAAGTCATCTCTGGCCTCACACGAACAGAGCCACATTCCAGCATAGTTCTCTCTGCCACTTCCTTTGCGACCAATTAGTGCAATGACAGAGCAGTAGTCACTATCTGATATTCCTAGATAACACTCCGAGTTCTTCAACAAGATAAAAACTCAGCAAACCTGGAAATCCCCACTTGCTGTGTTTTGATTAGTAATGGAACTCTAATGAGCAACTGATAACTATCACTTCCTAGTGACATCTTTAATTGACGTCTTATGTCCAGCAAACTTGCGTCAAACCCGGCACCTGTCAGGTATAAATATTACCAACGTTGCCTTAAGCAATGTGAGCTGCGAGCTACTGTTGCTGATGCCAGCTGCCTGCAAGACCCCGTGTTGGTAAATCTAGCACTCTGTCGCTGCAGCCTGCTATCCTGTGGTGGTGAAGCTGCTGATACCATTATCGCTGCCAAAGTGCGAACTATGGTGCAGTACGCTTAGGAGCTGAACAGACCGTCCCTCTGCGAAGACATCCAGCAGATTCCAGCTGCCCGCGGATGCTGTCCCCCCTCCTTCCTCGACGCGCTGAAGAGACCCGCTGCCTTTCTCGTGCAGAGAAATCCAGCTATGGCGTTTCCGGTCTACTTTCGCGGGTGACTGGGATATCGAGAGAGACCCCTGAAGGAGATACCAATCCTCCATCATTCTATTCAGAGGTATGGTGTTGACTAAACCCTTAGACAAGAATTCTTGAAACAAACCTTGGCAAAACCAACTTAACTTAAAGCTACTTACTTACTCCCCTTCCACGTGTTAGGCTTAGGTCAGGCACACTGGGGTAGGCTTAGTTAGAAGCACCAGTTGAGTATGTTAGCCTAATGTATATATGACTGTATATATGTTTTATTACTTTTAAACCATTGTATGGCTAAGAAACCATATCAATGCTTTTACAGTTCTATTTCGCAATACTTATCTTACTGTACGTACTTTTTATAATAACAATTATTGCAATTGTGGCAATTCATTTCTCTTGCACGAGAAGAAAGACTGTTCAATAAATGTTAACCCTTTATTGACAAACGCCCGTCTCTCTATTCTCTAAATCTCGTGAAAGTAAACTGCACTAGACTGACTGAGTGAAATACATGTCTATTGTTTCACACGACCCTAGAGATTGACTCTTGATCTGAGGAGCAAAGTTGTCATGTTGCACGGTTGTTGGAAAGCTGAATCCCTTCTTGTCTGTGCCAAGGAAGCTGATCACTTCCTATGCAGAGAAGAAAGTTTCCAGTGACCTCTGAGCTAGTTGGTAACACAACCCAATTAAGTTTAGCATAGTCAGTGGAGGCCTGGAATATCCGCAGTTCCACGTCGATACTACTGTTTATGTTATTCCAATGCGCAGGGCCTAGTGGGAAACTAGGAACTACACTACATGGCGCCCAACGTTTGGTAAGGCGATAAACTAACGCAAGACAGTTAGAGTAACTCAGTCGTGCATATTTCACACCCCTTTCTCCCGTAAATACTCCAATAGACGTCTGGAGTGGGTGAAAGGTTAAAATCCGCCCGACCTTAGTAGGAAGAGATTCCTATGTAAAGCTCTGGTTTATTCAACGTTGAAGGATACAGTGTTCCAAAATATTGTGCACCTAATCTTTGTCTCCTTGGAGACCTACTCTGCAAACCTCGCATTTTTACAATGCCAGAAAACGGAACCAATGGGGCCGCAGCAGATGCGACTCAGCAAGGTCCCGAACACACAGACCCGGATGCAATAATCATCCCGGTCCACTTAAGAAGATCTATAACTTTAAAACTTATAGAGAACGGACTGACACCTCAAGGTGGTACAGTAATTTTCGTGATAGAGGCTCACGAGTATCGGCAGAAGAGGCATTCTATTCATGGATAAACTTTACAGCGGTAAACGCTAGAACAAAAGAGTTTCACTATTACAAAATAGAGAAACCTCCGGAAGAGTACGCTCCTTTCGAGGAGATTGAAATTCCACTTAAATTTCAAGAGCACCTGCTCTGGTTTAATGGCGCCCTAAAACACAATGATCACATAACTAGGCTCGGTCCACTAGGTAGACCAGGAGCCACGTGGGCGGTTCTAGCCAGCTACACACCACATCCTGACATTGTAAAAATGTCTAGAGAAGAGCTGTTAGTACAGCTAAACACATTAATTAAAATACATAGGCAATTAGTCCAATATGTAATGCGGACTGCAACAGTCCAGCCAGCTGTTAATACACCACAGCTGACCCCTCATCAGGGGAACACAAATAAAATTACACCACAGAACATACAGTCATGTCTTGGTAAAACACCCGTAAAACGGGAATAAATTCCTTTCTGGTTAGCACAGAAAATAACTCAAATAGAGGCAGTATTTCCTGACACTACCCCTATTGAGAAACACAGAATCTTGACCATCTGCCTTCCTATGGGAATCGCACCACACGTGGAGGACTGCGACACTTGGGGTACAGTCTTTGCTTCCATTTACACAAAAACACAGGGTGTTCCGTCTATGGCGGTAATACCAGAAGTGCTAAAACAGATTCAAAATGAATTCGGTCCAGAGCCCGCTTTAAATCTAGGTATGAAATTACTGAAAGACTTCAAGCAGGTCTCGGCTATATTATTAGCCAACATTAGAGGAGAAGCAGCATCTGTGGCGATCCGCCAGAAGTTGAAGGAAACAGATATAAAAGATCCTGTTGAGCTTGCAAAAATCATAGAAAAGTGCTATGAAGAATTAGGTAGAGACAGCTTGGGTGGGAAACCGGTAAAGCCCCAACTGCTCGAAAATCCTGAAAAATTATTTATTAAAAATAATTCAAACACTCCTAAAAAGAGCTGGGATGGAAATAAACAATCCACTCCCAAGGAAAAAGTTTTCCAGTCCAGAGGAAGGTCTCCTCGACGGAGGGAAAGAACTCCGACTCGAGAACGCCAGTCTCCCCAGCGGGAGCCCTCTGAGAAAAGATATAACCTTAGAAATAGGGATAATCTAAAAAAACCTGATAGATATCAAAGTATTGATACACGTCCCTCTCGATCTCTTCCACAGAATTCGGAAAGAAGAGGACGGTCAGACCCAGGAGAGCACACCAAGTCCAAAGACAAGGAACCTGCTCAAAATAAGAAATCTCAATTTCCTAAAAAGAAGGTAGCCAGTATTAGAGTAATCAACCATGCCGAGAATACTGAGGACACAGTTGAAAAACGGGGAGTGGGCATTGACAATGTTGGACAGTGCAGCAGAAATCAGTATAGCGCACAAGATCTTGATGAGTCATCTGGAGACAGTGGACACGAATGAATACATTCAGGTTGAAACTGCCGACGCCAGACTTAGCGAGCCCCATAAAATATACAAAATAACATTGCGTATGGAGGGTGATAAGACTAGGAAAATTAAGGGTCTATTTTGGGATAAGCTCTCAAAAGGCTATGATATTCTGTTAGCTGAAAAAGATTGGCCCCCGGAGTTTGTCAGGGAGTGCCCTCGTGGCGAAGAAGTGATTATGCCTGCCTTCTCGAATCACATTCCGATTCACAAAAAATATACATATGCAAGGAAATGGGCAGTGGCCCAGGCACCTGCATTATATAAAAATCATGTAGGATGGGATGAGGATTCACCTCCTCACAAAATCCAATTAAAAAGTGAACCAACTGCCCAACGGCAGTATCCCATAGAGCAAGAAGCTAAAAAACAGGTCAGGGAGATCTTAGATCAACTTGAGTACCAGGGGGTGATTGAAACATGCACCTCTCAAATGAACAATCCTTTGTTTCCTGTCTCCAAGCCAGACAATTCATATCGTCTAGTTTTGGACTACAGACATCTTAATACATGTTGCAAAACTTTTGCAGTACAAAACTCGCATAGTGCAGCCCTAATGAATAACATAGTTAGGAAAAAATATAAAACGACGTTAGACATATCTAATGGTTTCTTTTGTCACAACATTGCACCGGAAAGCAGATATTTGACCACTTTCTCTGCATTTGGGTCACAGAAAAAATTCTGTCGACTCCCACAGGGGTTCAAGAACAGCCCAGGACTATTCTCAGCTAGGGTAACAGAGTTACTACAAATCTATGATGATGAAGCATTATCTTACGTAGATGATATTTATCTCACAGACGACGACTTGGATACTCACTTGAAAAGAGTGAACACCATTATACTTGGGTTCGCAGCAGAGGGTTACAAATTCAACTTTAAAAAGTCCCGAATTGCCCATCTGAAAGTACTGTTTTTAGGGTACGAATTATCAAGTGAAGGGAAAAGCCTAGCGGACAACTTCTTAGAGAAGTGCGCTGTACTCCAAACTCCAAAAACGCTGAAGAATTTAAAATCCATTCTAGGTTTTCTGAATTTCGGAAGAACTTACATTCTAAATTACGCAGAGAGGGTTAAACCTCTCTACGAACTAATTAAACCTGATTTTAAACAAATCAATTGGACTCAAAAACACACAGACATGTTAGCAAAAACAAAATTAGATACACGTGACAACACGATCGATCTTGTAATCCGAGTCATCCCAGGAAGATGCGGATTCACGTACCTAACCTCTAATGAGGGAGAAAAGGTACCTATTTCAATTAAATCTCACTTGTACACACAAGCAGAAAATACATTCAGTCACACAGAAAGAACTGTGAAAGCAGTGCAAATCGCATTAGCAAATGAACGAGAACTAGCACACGGCAAAAGGATTAATATCCTCACAGGGAATCCGCCTTCGAGGCGCTATTCAGCCCAGTAAACCTGCCTACAGTGTCACTGGATCCGAAATGGATACAGTGTATAGATTCTCTAGGAGCGGAAGACGTGAAATACTATTTCGCTCCGCAATTTGAAGAACTGAATGATTTAGAATATGAAGAAGAATATCCTCTGCCAATCGAAATTCTGCCTCTCCCACTGTACGCCTGTATAATCTATACAGATAGCTTTGTACAGCATTTCAACGTAGAGAGAAAATCCTACGATGCAGCATGTGCGATTATTAAAGGTCGTTGGCTGTGCGGTAAATTCAGAAGTAACAAAAACTGAATCTGTAAGAAACTGTTCGGTTCAGAGAACTGAAATCAGATCTTTAAAGATGGCGCTCGAAAATGCAGAACGTGAATTCCCGACACTTATAGTGTGCGATTCTCATTTTTGCGTCAATTCTTACAACAATAAACTGCAGAGTTGGATCGAAAACGACTACAAAGATGACACAGGTGCAACAATAAAGCATAAATTGCTTTGGGAACAGCTAGCTCTTTTACACAAAGAACTACAAAAGACTCACGTGATTCACGCACAGAGTCTTCGACGTGATGGCGTTCACGTTGCAGGGAATTCATTGGCTAATACAGCCAAAGCGGAAGCAACTAAACCGGCTTCCGTAGCCACAAAAAAGCGTACAGATAAATACATAGACGGGGTAACCATGCTGGCAGTAAAAACGACCGTAAAAGGCGACTGTGCAGCACTACCCGTAAACTATCCACTCAATTATGCATACATAATCGATGCAAACTCCGTTCCTTTTGCTCGAATCCCTGGAGTGGGGGACAGAGTAATTCCAAACAGGAACAGGAGAATATTTTTAATAGCAGACGCACATATGGGTTTGGGTCCTAGGCACAGAGAGATCAAGGAATCACTGACTGAATTACAATCAGTATTCTGGTGGCCGGGAATGAGTGTAGAACACCAAATATATGCAAACAACTGTGAAAACTGTAATAGGGATCGCAGTAGCGAACCTTGCTACCGGCTACCAGTCAGAAAGAGCGTAACGCTGCCTACACCCCATCCTGCGTCCTATTAACAGTTAAGACGAAAAGCACTTAAAAAATGAGGCCCCCAGCGCTCGGCTGACGCTAGAACGGTTATAAAAGATTTGCGAGTCTTTATCGGCACATACGCAATTACCACGTTCCATTCTGACCAGGGTCCTGCTTTCAGCTCTCGAGCCTATAAGGAGGCCATGGCCAGCATGGGAATTGGGTTGCGGTATTCTTGTCCGTCATACCCCGGAAGGGAACAGTGTGGTAGAAAGAAAAAACTGTGACATAAAGCAATCTATAACAGCGAAGGTATTAGGTTCAGGCGCTGGGTGGGTCAAACATTTAATAAGTGTCCAGACTAGTCTTAACAACATGCCAAGAAATTCTCTAAAAGGTTTCAGCCCATACGAACTATTGTTCGGAATTAGAATGCGAGTTCAGGACCTCGATAGTCAGATGTCAGTGGTACAAGAAAAAACAACAGACTTTGATGTAAAGGATCGTTTGGCTGTTTTACAGGAACTGAATGAAACAAGAAAATCATTAAGCAACATAAAGTTAAAGCAACAGCCAAGTACCACTGACGAGGCACCACCAGCAACAGCCCCAGCAAGGCCTGTCTGGATTCCAAAGATTGGGGATCTAGTCAGAGAAAAGATCGCGGTGAAGAAGGAATTTGGGCCTTCTTACAGAAAAGCAGTACCTGTCTTGGCAGTCACCGGAACAAGATCAGTTGTGCTACCGCCCCTTGCTGGTAAAAAGGAGAACAGAGTTGTGTCTATCGATCTGGTAAAACCACAAGCATGTGGCCTATAATCAACAGTAGGCCCAGTGGACTCCCAAGAAACAACAGAATACCCAAACTTGCAACAATCCAAGAGGTTCAAACTGAAAGACTAATCAGATTCGATCAGCCTGCAGTGCACAATGAAGGACTATGCAATAATGCCATGGAACTCGTGCCTCTTGAGACACAGATTGAAACAGTTCGTCAAGAAACAACACCAGTCTACAATGATGTGGCATCAGAAAGTGCTACCGAGAGACAGATTGAAAGAACAATCCCATCAATTGACAGAACTGCCTCTGGTTATTTCATCAACTTCGACAACTTCTCTGAAGATCAAAATGAGCCTGAAGTGATGCCAGAAACAAAAAAGACTTTTAAAGAAAAAGCAACTGAACTCTTTCATCAACTGAAGGAAATCTACCTTATTTCCCCTTGGCTAGAGTTCTGGTTTGGTCTAGGTGTATTTTTCCTCCTGCTTTGGCTCATCATGGTACTATGTTTGGGAAAATTCATTGAAGGAAAATATATTACAATGGACACAGCAAGTCAGAACATCAACCTAGTCCTGAAACCACACAGATCATCCCACGTGAAGAAAAGAGAACTGTCAACAGTAAATGTCACAGCAATTCCAATACCTGGTGGGGTAGTATGGGAGAAAACAGACTATGAGATATATGGTCCGGTCGAAATCCTGAAGTATCCTCATCAACTAAAGGTTTCCTTAAGTGACTTTGTGACACCTAGTACATTCTCTGATGATTGGGACTTTAACAGTATTAATGACATGATGTCTGATTTAGTAATGTCAGCTAGATTCACAGATCATGATTATTTACAAGGTTCATCTAGTTATGAGCAATTATTCTGTTATACCCACTATGGGGATCATTACCTGCGTAAATCTGCACAGCCTAGAAATGTTTTCATGTATAATCAATGGGAACATTGTTCTACACCACCTAAAAGCAGTTCTAAAGCATTTTTTGAGAAATTCAAATACTTCTCAGGGTTTAACACCAGTGATGCAGAAACGTTTTATTACAAACTGTTAGATAAAACAGGAATGAAAACAATGCTGACAAATTCTAAATTGATATATTCAGAAGCATTTTATGACAAAATGATGACATTTGGTTTTGATTATTGGAAAAATAATATTGAAACGAAAACAATTTGGGGTACAAAAGATTGGCAGGTGCAAGGCATAGAAGCACTATTTAGAACCTGCATGATACCAGAACAAATGTTGTTTTTAAATGACACAATACACCAAACATCTTGTCTTGGCCTAGCTAAGAACAAAGACCTTAAAACACCGTCTATTCCAAAGCCAATACCTGAGAATACAACCACAGATATTGAGTTAGACGTGTCACAAATTTTACATTTCAACAGAACACATCCTGATTGGAAAAAGTGGTTAATCTGGCCTACAGACACAAATAGCTGTCAAGATAGATTCCTGAATAAAACACAGGGTTTAAAAATGACCAGATTAGACTCTAGATACTCCCAGAGACAACATCCAGGGAGTATAACAACATACAGTGTAGGGAAACTCTGCCTAGAATGGCTAACTTCGTCCACACTGGCTGAAATTAAGCAACACTTGTCTTTATTAAAAGATGGTGCTGATTTGCGCGATTTCATTCTTGGACCACACAAACAGCGTCAAAAGCGTTTCATAGCGACCAGTATCTATGCTGCTTACAACGAGGCTTGGAAAGTAAAGCAAATTGAAACTGCTGAGAAAATACGAGAAATTGATCGTATTAATTTGGAAAAATCACTTTCTGTGGTAGACAATGGGTTAATGACTCTGTCTTCCAGAATATATTCGTTGGACAATATTGTATATTTCTGCCTTTGATGTGATAGACAGAGACTTGCTAATGTTACAACATGGCCAATCTCAATTACGTTCTATTATAGAATTAGGCTGGACGCTGCAAAATCTTCGTTCAGGCTATGTGACTTGGCGTTTAATCAACACAACGTCATTATTTTCCAGTTTTAACCTTACTGATAAACAGATCAGTTTGGCACAGAAAGGAGCAGACTATACAATCCTGAGCATCGAAAAACTCGAGAGATTACCATTGACAATGTCAGAGAGTCCTGTCATTGAATGGATAATACACGGAATCTTCACTATTCCGATAACAACTTTCCGATTTAAAAAGTGCCTTGAGTACATACCTGCTGGCCAGTATGAACAATTGGGTAAAGGATATGTAAAATCTGAATGGAAATTACCATACACTCATTCTTGCTATAGTGACAGCAACAAAAATGTATTTCTTAGTGGTGACAACTGTAAACATTCACTAAGCGGTATACTTTTGTGTCAGGGTATTAATTTACACGGAGCATGTGATGGAAATTCAAACAACCTTTCATGCCACCAGCTAGTCACACCTGCAACTCAGATAGAGCCCTTCTTTATGCAACTTTCGAACGGGAGTTACATTCTTAGAACGGATCACAGATGTTGTGGCCTCGTGCCAGGGAAAAGTTATCTAGTAGAATTAACATCCATGGTCAAATGCTGTATGCAAGCATTGTTTCCGAGTGGGCCTGCAGACACAGTGACTCCCATCTGGCCTCGTCTGAATCTCTATTCTATACGAATTGATACATTAAGCAAAATGAAATCTGTACTTTTACAGACAACAGTGCCTATAACGTCATCTAAAGAGACGTATGATCTTCTAGTTGCAAGGACAGCTACTGAAGTTCATGACCTTTTATCAACAAATTGCCCCGTGCATTTCGTAGAAATGTTCAGCCAACTCCTTAACATGTCTAGTGCAACAAGCATCCCAGGCATATTTAAGACAGTCTTTACGGGACTGCTAACACCCTTCCAGGCAATTTTGGGAATCTTTCCTAATTTTGTGCACTCCATTTTTGGCGGCATACCATTATTTTTGGGACTCGTCGCAGGGATTCTATTTTTGACCCTTCTGCTTCGTTATGGCAAGCCTCGGCTCAGACATAGCTCCCATGGGAATGGAAGAGACAATCCTAGCAATGCGCTACCGGGACAGGGGAACTAACGTCCTCGGATTGGCCAGGCTGAGAGATCTAAACATGACCTGGTCCCTTTCATTCAGACCGATATGGCAAAATTGCATTTTACCTGTGCTACGGTGTATGCTTTGCGGCGATGAATGCGTGTTGGACATCTGTCTTTCACTTCCATCAGCAGTACCAATGGACGTCGGTACTTTGCTCAGTCCAATAACGGCTCACGCATTGTGTTGTCCCCAGCGGCTACCAATCCTGATGACGGCATTCATGGAGACTCCTGTGCTACAACCAAGTGGTAACAGTGGAGCGAGTGACAAAAGCAACATCATCCAGGTACAACGTTCTGTGAGCATTGCTGGTCCTGCCTTCGATGACAGCAATCATTCTCACACCTGCCAAGTTACAGCGCTATCTAATTTGGTTGAACTATCACCTGAATTTGTAGACCAATTCTTTGAGAGCCTGTCTGATACGATGTTCTCACCCGTACAGAAACAATAACTTTTAGGAAGCTTTCCGACACACAGTGTTCCCATGAACTCTGAATTCGGCCTTCAGTTTTGATCAACAAAAACTGCCAAGAGCTTTGGAAATATAATTTCTTTGAATTGGACAATTTTTCTAATATTGACCCTTTTTTGGCACGAACAATTCTTTGCTTAACGTAAAAACTATTCTTAGAGAACAGAAGCTTCACACTTCTATTTCTAAACACATCTAGAGACATAACAATATTACACCAGCCTCTAGAACACATGTTATTACAATGCATTTTTATGTGATGATTTATCTCACTTTTCTTCTGTCAGAGATACTTCATGTGTAATTCCTTTTGCATAATCGTTCATTGATTTCATATGCAATAATTTTTTGAATGATTACTATGCTTTAAAAAACGTACAGTACCTAAATTCCATGTATTACAAGTACGCCTATTTCGAATGCATTTATGTATTTTGGGGTGGGCAATGTTACACATGCATCTAATTGCTTTAGTTTTAGTAATTTTGATGGACATTAACCCGTGGAGTGGGTGTTGCGTGTTTATCTAGGTTCCTGATCGATACTGTGACCTTATGCCCCTATTCGGCTATAAATCCATTTATTCCCTATATTGGCATAACCGTTCAAGTGCGATTTTCTGAAAAGTCATCTCTGGCCTCACACGAACAGAGCCACATTCCAGCATAGTTCTCTCTGCCACTTCCTTTGCGACCAATTAGTGCAATGACAGAGCAGTAGTCACTATCTGATATTCCTAGATAACACTCCGAGTTCTTCAACAAGATAAAAACTCAGCAAACCTGGAAATCCCCGCTTGCTGTGTTTTGATTAGTAATGGAACTCTAATGAGCAACTGATAACTATCACTTCCTAGTGACATCTTTAATTGACGTCTTATGTCCAACAAACTTGCGTCAAACCCGGCACCTGTCAGGTATAAATATTACCAACGTTGCCTTAAGCAATGTGAGCTGCGAGCTACTGTTGCTGATGCCAGCTGCCTGCAAGACCCCGTGTTGGTAAATCTAGCACTCTGTCGCTGCAGCCTGCTATCCTGTGGTGGTGAAGCTGCTGATACCATTATCGCTGCCAAAGTGCGAACTATGGTGCAGTACGCTTAGGAGCTGAACAGACCGTCCCTCTGCGAAGACATCCAGCAGATTCCAGCTGCCCGCGGACGCTGTCCCCCCTCCTTCCTCGACGCGCTGAAGAGACCTGCTGCCGTTCTCGTGCAGAGAAATCCAGCTACGGCGTTTCCGGTCTACCTTCGCGGGTGACTGGGATATCGAGTGAGACCCCTGAAGGAGATACCAATCCTCCATCATTCTATTCAGAGGTATGGTGTTGACTAAACCCTTAGACGAGAATTCTTGAAACAAACCTTGGCAAAACCAACTTAACTTAAAGCTACTTACTTACTCCCCTTCCACGTGTTAGGCTTAGGTCAGGCACACTGGGGTAGGCTTAGTTAGAAGCACCAGTTGAGTATGTTAGCCTAATGTATATATGACTGTATATATGTTTTATTACTTTTAAACCATTGTATGGCTAAGAAACCATATCAATGCTTTTACAGTTCTATTTCGCAATACTTATCTTACTGTACGTACTTTTTATAATAACAATTATTGCAATTGTGGCAATTCATTTCTCTTGTACGAGAAGAAAGACTGTTCAATAAATGTTAACCCTTTATTGACAAACGCCCGTCTCTCTATTCTCTACATCTCGTGAAAGTAAACTGCACTAGACTGACTGAGTGAAATGCATGTCTATTGTTTCACACCACCCTAGAGATTGACTCTTGATCTGAGGAGCAAAGTTGTCATGTTGCACGGTTGTTGGAAAGCTGAATCCCTTCTTGTCTGTGCCAAGGAAGCTGATCACTTCCTATGCAGAGAAGAAAGTTTCCAGTGACCTCTGAGCTAGTTGGTAACACAACCCAATTAAGTTTAGCATAGTCAGTGGAGGCCTGGAATATCCGCAGTTCCACGTCGATACTACTGTTTATGTTATTCCAATGCGCAGGGCCTAGTGGGAAACTAGGAACTACACTACAGGTTTTTCATGGCAACCAACTAAAATTAAATATTTGGGAGTTTGGTTCACCCCCCTTCTATCTGACACTCTTAAATTAAACTTTGATTACATCTCCAAAAAAATGGACACGGCCATTACACGCTGGCATCCACTTTTTCTGTCCTGGTGGGGCCGACTTAATTCTATAAAAATTATGTTATCCCCTCTTCTTCTTTATACTGTTTCCATGCTCCCACTCCGCATTCCAATCTCTTTCTTCAAAAAGATTGACTCTTTACTATTGAAATTTCTTTGGAACGGTAAGCGTCCTCGGATAGCCCTTGCTTCTTTACGGAAGGATAAAGCTCATTCTGGAGTACGTTTTCCTGATTTTAGGGAATATCATCGAGCCTTTACCATGAAACAATCAATTCGCTGGCTATCTTCTGATCTTCCTCACTATCCTCCCATCTGGTTAAATATGGAAACTTCCTTCATTTCTCCATTCACCTTTCGCGAATTTCTATCCTTTTCTTCTCCTCTAACTCGTCTTCGCACACCTGTTATTTCTCATTCTCGAAATCTCCTTTCACCATTCCTATCTTCATCTTATCCATCCCTCCTTTCCATTCACGAACAACCAATCTGGAACAACTCACTCCTCAAAATTCATAACCGCACTTTCTTTTGGAAATCTTGGTATTCTCGTGGAATATGTTGGATTTCCCAATTAATATATCAAGGTACGCCTTTCTCCTTTTAGGAGCTCCAATCCCTTTACTCATTGCCTGCTTCTGCCTGAGCGCAACACGCTACCCTTTTACCTGTTTTGGTCTCCCATCTTCGCTCCTTGTCATCCTCCAATGATGTTTCTCTAGAACATAAATCCACTTCTATTTTACTAGAAGCTTCTCCTTCTGCATCCGCTTTGTATAATTCGTTCCGCTTTGTTGATGATAGACCTAAATCGCGCATCGAAATTGCTTGGGAATCTGACCTCTCTCAGACCTGGCCTGTACTTTTTTGGGAAAAAATTTGGACTAAACTTCATAAAACCTCTAGAGCTGCGAATACCACCCAAACTTTATATTTTATTTATAACAGAACCCTATTCACCCCACTAGTTTTATCCCGTTAATCACCAGATACCCCTTCTACTTGTTGGTCATGCCCCTGTTCCACTGCAGACCTTAAACATATGTTGTTTGAATGCCCTCCTACTTCCCAGTTCTGGCACCTAGTTTGGAAGCAAATACAGAAATGTTTTCAATTTCAAGTTCCCTTTTCCCCTACACAAATTTTTCTAGGCTCTCTCTCACCAGAACTTCCTCTTTCCCCTAGTCATTATCTTTTACTTGACCTCTTCATAGCTATAGCTTTTCACACCATCACTTCGAACTGGAAACAGGCTGCAACTATTTCCTACCAATCGTGGTGGAATGCGGTTTGCTTTCATCATCGTTTGGATACCAATTATGTCACACTATATCTTTAGCTATTAAACGAGAATTGATCAGGCTTCCCTTAGTAACGTACCTTTCCTCCTCTGCTCCTATACATCCCTCCCCTGATCCTAACACAGTTGAAGCCCGTAAACCCCCATGATTTTCTTGTTCTTTGATTATTGCAATTATTCAATTTTATCATATTAATTTTGCCTTTTATCTAAATTTAAGTATTACTGCTCATAACTCTTCATGCTTGTTGTGCATACCTTACATGGAATTCATTACTGTATTGCTTATTTTGTATATCTATTTATTGTAACTCTTCCTTCCCCCTCTCCCCCTCCCTCCCCTTCCTTTATTTTTTCTTCAATAAATCAAACTTTAAAAAAAAAGGCTGTCAAAATACAGTACAACATATACATAAATGGTAAACATGTGAGAAAGATCCCTTAAAACCGGAGACTTTCTGTGAAGCTCACGAACTTATCACAGAACATATACGAGACATTATCAATCTGTCTCTTTCTACCGCCAGAATTCCTTCCAAATGGAAGCAGGCTTGGGTTTCCCCCATCTTAAAAAAACCCACCCTAGACCCTACGCTTCCTGAAAATTTTAGGCCCATCTCCCTGCTTCCCTGGCCTGCCAAAATCATCGAGGCACATGTCAACAACATACTGACCAACTTCCTTCTTACCAATAACATTCTGGATGACTCCCAACACGGGTTTAGAGCTGGTCACAGCACCGAGACAGCCTTGCTCAGTGTTACAGAGGACCTCCGTACCATTCTTGACACCGGCGGAACGGCAGCACTGGTCCTGTTGGACCTCAGTGCTGCCTTCGATACGGTGTCACACGAGGTCCTTCTGACGAGATTGGAGGAAATTGGAAACACAGGGACAGCCTTGGGATGGTTTAGAGACTTCCTTTCCAACAGGTCTTTCAGAGTCTCTACCCCCCCTTACATCTCTAAGGAGCATAACATCGGACAGGGAGTGCCGCAGGGTTCTTCCCTGAGCCCTACCCTGTTCAATGTCTATGTCCGCCCTCTGGCAGAGGTGGCTAGAAGGAGCGGACTAGCATTGGTGTCCTACGCTGATGACACCCAGTTGGTGGTGGCTCTTAATGACAACAGTGGTCTGGAGGCACATCACTTCAAACAGACTCTTACTGACATCACCAACTGGATGACGGCGAATTTCCTCCAACTGAACGCCGGGAAAACAGAGATACTGCTCCTGGGGAAAAACACCTCGTCCTGGGTAGACAGCTGGTGGCCTGACGTCCTAGGCCAACCTCCCAAGCCTAAGGAATGCGTAAAAAACCTGGGAGTCTGGGTGGACTCGGCACTAAAGTTCACTCACCATACAAAAAAAGTGGCTGCCACTTGCTTCGGCATTTTACGTAACCTCAGACCCATCTTGAAGTTCTTCGACTGCCGCACTCGCCAGCTAATTCTTCAGGCGACCATCCTTTCAAGACTGGACTATGCCAGTTCTCTTTTACTGGGGGCGAACCTTGCCGAAACCACCAGATTGCAGAGAGTCCAGAATGCGGCAGCCAGGGCGCTGGTAGGTCTCCCTCGCCACTCCTCGGCTTCCGGAGCCTTGAAAAAATTGCACTGGCTCCCGGTGGGTAAAAGGATCCAGTTTAAGGCACTGTGTTTAGCCTTTAAAATCCTTAAAACCGCTTCCCCCCCAATGCTATGCCCCCTCCTGTCGGAGTACATTCCTAGGAGGTCGCTCCGCTCAGAGGGACAACATCTCGCGACTATCCCCCGTACCAGACTGGCCAGAGTAGGCGGCCGATCCTTTAGCTTCCTAGCTGCTAAGCTATTGAACAGTCTTCCCAAAGCTATCCGTGGTATACAGGACCTTTTAGCCTTCAGAAAGGCCATCAAAACTCATCTCTTTCAATAATTTCTTCAATTTCTCTGCGCTTCTAACTCTCTGCAATTAGTCTGCTTGCAGAGCCGGGACGCCCCTTGGCTGGGGAAGCTGTGCGCTATACAAATCACTATAACATTAACATTAACATAACAAATGTGCTCAGTGCTCAACGAGTTTGCAATATATACAGAGTGATCAGGACTTATATACATAGGTGGGGGAAAAACAAAGGGTGGCCAGACAAGTATGTTGAACCAATTGCCCTGTTAGCTGATCCTGCTCCCTTGGGTTTGCAGAGCCTTGGTCAATCTGGGCCTTATATAATGGCATTATATGATCGTCGACGTTTCAACCTGCAGTGTGCTCCATTAGGTAGTCAAGTGGGTCTTCATCAGGACAGGACGGGGGATGAACAATGACAGCCTATGGATTGGAGACAGGCGGTAATTAGGCATGTTGCTTTTTGTTGGCGGGAGACACATGATGCGTGGAGGGGTGGGAGACTCATCCTGGGTAGACCAGACAACGTCCTGGCTATGTGAGCATCAAATGGCTGGAGCCTGGCGGTAGAATCGGTTAGACCCGGGCATTGGACTTCTAGAGTGGATGGAAATACATATGATTTAGATCATCCATGGATACCCTATTTGCGAGGGCTATGTAATTAACACTAAGAATACTGTGTGACCGTAGGTTTGGGGCAGCCATGTGCGGGTATGGTGGGTTGTGGTACCCGGAGAACAAGTTCCCCGTGTGTTGGTGCTGTCTTTGCGACTGTGTCGGTGGTTTCTAAACATGCGCGAGTAATGAAAGGCTCAGTGCAAGTTAAGAAAAATAGTGAGAATTCCGTGTGATTTAAAAATGAGATGCACAGATTAACTTGAAGGCCTTATCATTAGGATTTTCTGTTTAACCTTCAACTTAAACATTTGTTTCAGTTGCAATGTTTTTCTTTCCTCTTGAAGTGTAGCAGTATGATCTCACTGACAGAAAAAGGCACATTGTTTGTGAGAGATAGTGAGCCGGGGTAGGAGTACTTTTGTCAAGGGCGAGAAGCAGTAATGAACAAAGGGAGGACTACTGTGCGCTGAATTGGTAGACAAGAGGAATCCAAGGACATTCTGATGTGCGGACCAAAGGAAAGGAGTTTCAAGTGTAGTTGGCAAGTTTTCCTGTGTGAAGGTGGAAAGTAATGAGACAATTGATAAGGGACTCTGGAAAGTTATTTTGTTGTTTTCAGTGATGAACACACATCAGCTTTAGTCAGAGTCCTTTTTAGAATCAGAGGGGTACACCCTATACTGAGCCAACTCATATAGGGAACCACACTCTTGGTGGTATATTTACCAACTACGCACGGATCACATTAAAAAAGAGCCATACCAGTTAACATTTCCAGGAGAGCCCCTCAAAGCATCCAATGTCAATAGTACGATTACAATACATCCCTGGCGAAAAATAAACACTCATTACCTAGAATCGGCCTTACGCTCTAACAGACCCTGCATAAATACAGACCCCAATTCTGCAGCACTCAATTTTGGGGGTTGAATTGACTCTGCGGCAACTAAACTCGCCCCTGAAAAGCATATATGAAATAGCAGGAAGCAACCAGCAGCCCCATGCTATACACCCGAGCTGAAGAACTTCAAGAAAAGGTGTAGGGCCCAAGAGCGAATATGGAGAAAAGAGTACTCTGAAATGGAAAAAAATCATTATAAGAAAGCTATTGACAAGTATAAATAGGCAATAATCTCAGCAAAGTCACATTTTTTTCAGTAAGAAAATTAGTTTACCAAATAATTCAGCTAGAGAGCTTTTTAAAACAGTCACTGCTTTATCTAAATTTGTAGAATGCCAACAACTTACCCAATACAGTTTTCTGTAATAAACAAGCAGACTACTTCTACAATAAAGTGAGAGATGTATACTACAAGTTTTCTAGTCATCAAGGTGGGCATAGCCTGGATGAGCTGGGTCATCTAGTCAAGGGCGAGGCTACTATGCAGGCTCGCCTTATGAAGTTCAATCAGCTGACGCCTGACCGAGTAGAGAGTCTTATATTATCAACCAAATTTGGATACCCACTGGACCCCTGTCCAGCTATGGTCCTTCGTAAGGCCCCTGATACTATTACAGGCTATCTAGCACCCCTCCTAAATAATATCCTGGACACAGGATCCTTTCCAACTGTTTGAAAAAAATCTTGAATACGGCCCATATTGAAAAAACCCACACATGACCCCATGGAGGCTAAAATGTATTGGCCAATTTCCTGTTTGCCGTTTCTATCCAAAATCCTTGAAAAAGCCCTAAATGAAGTCATGTTACATTTCCTAGAGTCAAACGACAAAATGGATCCTGCACAACATGAATTTCAGCCCTTACATAGTACAGAGTCAGCACTTGTTGCAGCCACAGAGGACATCCACATCCAGCTAGATGGAGGAGGGAAAGCAATATTAATTTTGCTGGACCTCTCAGCCGCGTTTGATACGATAACCATCAAGTACTCAGATGGCACCTATCTGAAATGGGGATCACAGGCAACAATTCCAATTTCCTAAGATCATTTTTAGCGAATAGAGATCAAACTGTAGTGATGGGAAAATGCAAATCTCATCATTACACCCTACCATGAGGGGTCCCCAAGGGACCCTCGCTATCTCCAACTTTATTCAATGTCTACGTTTCTCCATTGGCTAAACTTATCCGCTCCCATGGATTCACTGCTATCTGCTATGTGGATGACACGCAAGTAGTGGTGTCTCTATCCTCAAAGCCGATGATGTGGCAATAAAATTTAATAACTGTATGGTCCACATCATCAGATGGATGTGTGACAATTGTTTAAAGTTAAATACCGATAAAACTGAGGTGGTACTATTCAATAAAAATGGTTCTTTCTGGAACACATGTTGGTGGCCAGAAGCAGCCGGGCCCTGTCCATCCCCAGTAAAGAAGGCAAAAATTCTAGGTGTTATTCTAGATGACCAACTTTCTTTATCGCACCCAGATCAATCATATTACCTCGTCCTGTTTCTACACGTTGAAGATCCTTAGGAAAATCCTACCATTCATTTATATGGACCTAAGGAAAACAGTGATTGTTGCTGTGGCGCTACCAAAAATCGATTATTGCAAAGCCCTTTTTTTGGGGTGCAACTAAGACAACCTTACGCAAACTTCAATCACTACAAAATGCATCAGCACAACTGCTGCCTAAGATCCCCAAATTCAGGCTGGTATCTTAAAGTATTCGAGATCTGCACTGGCTTCCGGTCCAGGAATGGGCACAATTGAAGTCATTGTGCATTGTTCACAAGACCCTCCACAGGGTCTGACCTGTCTACTTCAGCAGACACATTAGATGGCACATCCCACTATGCAACCTCAGGTTGTCGACTGCCTCCCTGCTAGTCGTTCCTAGAGTGAAGGTCGTAAAATGGGGTAGCAGAAGCTTTCTTTATTTGGCTTCCTAACTATGGAATACTTTGTCACTTACACTGAGAACCCAAACTAATATGTACTTGTTTAGAAAATCACTAAAAACATGGCGGTTTGCATCCAAATCATAGCTTTTGCCTGCCCCCATGCTCAAGTTTCAATGACAGTTCTAGCGCTAAGACGCATTGGCATACACAAGCTTTACAAAACCCTAATTTCATTTCATAGAGACCTCTTTGCAATATCTCTGTTGTGTGGCCTCGTGCTATACATTGCTCATTATTTAGGAGACCTTCTACAGAGTTCTGCCATGCTGAATTCTCTTTTATGGATCTGCTTAGGGTTTCCCTAATTAGTGCTTTTTAGTTCAGGATTTAGTTTAGGAGATAGGGATTTTTTCTTGCATAATAGGCAATAGGACCACAATTCATATTCTGACCATCAAATTCTATTTCTTATTTTCTGCATTGCTATCACTGAATTCCTTGTATGCTTTATGTTATTGAGACTGAACCTTGTTAGATGTTTTGGCCTGCCAGCAGTGATTCTGTACTTTTATAATATATTCTTAAGACTTTTATACATCAGTCTGGCATTGAATTTGTAATAAGCCCATACTTAATCACTTTTACCAACTGTGGGTCCTCAATGTGTATCCAAATTGGTTACACTGTAAATTGAGCTTTTTTGTGATGTTAACTCCTCTTTATTCCTCAGGCACCCAGAAAGGTTCATTGCATAGAAAGTTGGTCCAGTGCCCTGTCAGAGCAGAAGCAGAAGCAGAAATGTAAGCACTGTTACATACTATGTTAGTAGTGATTGTTGATAATGGTGTATGCCTAATCTCAATAAAAGCATCTGAACTGGGTGAATGTATCTAATCAACACCTTTTATTTGAGTCAGGCTATTGTGAGGGCAGCCCAACATAAAATACCTTACTGAATTCTATTCCTATAAACCTAGTGCAACTCATTCAAATAACAATGGGTTACCAAGTGAGTATCTGTTCAGCATAATGGAAGCAAAGCCTTATACAGATGTTAATATATTAAGCATGAACAGGGCAATGCAGTAGCCTCAGGTCGAGGGCACAATCCGAGTTTATGCTACAGTGCACCTTCATTGGGTATGCTAGCACGTAGCCGAGTGCCTAGTATCAAACAAACAAGTCTACGGGCAGTGCCGGCACTAAAACACCAAGGTTGGAAATGGTCAGCGCACAAAGCATCATAGGTATATGATGCCTCATTTACCCAGTTTCTCTGTATTGCTGTGCCTTTACACTTAGCTCAGGTAGGTGGCCCTAAAAGCACATTAAGTATGGGTGTGCCTCAGAACCCTGAGTTCTCCTTTTGGAAGGGGTTCAGAGACAGCCACAATGGTGTACAGGTGGTCACTGCACCTCCGATGGTGTAATTCCTAGCAGCCCCTGTGTGTGAACCTCAATGCCCCCTCACAGTACGATTTAAGAGAGTCATTTATATATTGATCACCAGCCACTTAGGTCTGCTTTAACATACGAAATGGCTTTTTTGTTTTACTAATACATTTGGCACCCTTTCATGAATGTTAATGAAACTTTCCAAATAAAATGCTCCCTATTCCTAGTTTGGGCTGGAAAGTTGTGGGGTGATCTATCAAATGGAGGCTCAGAAAAAAGGGGGTCGTAAAACGCAATATCACCATGCATTTTCTCCATAGACTATTTTTAACAGCGCTACCACAAAAACTGCTGAAGCATGATTTTTGTGATTTGGTGTAAATCTGTTTAGTAGTATTAAAAATAATATGGTACAACAATATTTGCATATCTGTACGGGTGGGTTCAAGGGACACTCTTGAGAGTCCCTCAAACCCAATGGGAAAATATAGTGCTCTGCTTGGTCCAGGTGTTTTTCCCTAGGGCCAATTCACTAGCACAGGAGACATGCTTCAGTAGGAGTTAGAACTCTGACTAGCTGCCCACAATATGAAGAAAAATGTTGCAGGCAGCCATTACAGGGCTCAGGGACTTAGTCCTATGTCCTGTGTTACAAAACATATATAAGTGGGCCAGCTAGGGATACCCTGTCCCCAGACCCTATGGGTTGGGGGTCCCAGAGAGCCCCAAATGGGGCCAAAATAATTTTTAGGTAAATAAGCCCCAATCCCAAAGATACCCGCAGGATTACCGCTTCTTCAAAAAAAAAAAAGAAGAAAAACCCCATCTGAGTTTACATGGTAATATAATTTGACTCCGAGTGTGGACCAGGGTGGGGGTCTCAACTGGTATATTTTTGGGGAGGGGGACATGAGTGGGGCCTCCTCCCTAAGTTATAGTCAGGGCCCTGGGGATCCCATCCCATGGGCCACATTTTTAATTAAAGGGGGGGGGGGGTGCATGCGGTCCCCTCCCAAGCTATAGTGAAGTCCTGAGGACCTCATCCCCAAGGGCCAAATCCCTTACAGAAGGGGAGAGAGGTGCACAGCCCCACTCCCTGAGTCCTAATAGGCCCTGGGGGTCCACCTCCCTGAGACTGCAAAGATCCCAGGGACCTCATTTCCTGGGTCCGGGCTCAATTACTGTGTCCCGGGAGCCCACACCAAGAGCAAGTAGTCTCCCTGCCTGCAACAGCAGATGGGGACTTTGGGGCCCGTAGTGTCTCAGGGGGAGCCACCCCTCCACACCCACCTTCAAATGTATGATTTGGCCTGGGAGATGGGATCCCTGGGGCCCTTTGTGGCTCAGGGAAAGGGTCTGCATGCCCCCTACCCTTGACTCAACAAAAAGGCCTGGGAAGTGGTCCCTCAGGCCCTTAATGGCTCGGGGGTGGGGGGCAAGTACATCCCTAACCTTCATTTTTTTGTTAAAAAGTCCCCTAGTGATGGGAGGATGTGTCCCTGGGATCCGAAGTGGCTTGGAAAGGGGAGGCTGTGTGCATGGTTTGCAGCAATGTAACAAAGCTCTTTATCTAGTGGTGTGGGTGTGCTTTCAGGTCAACTTAATCCCATAGTCTCTTTCACCCAGATACTCATAATGGCTGATTCTTTCATTGCCATGACCTGGACTGTCCAAATCTCACTTGCTCAGTTACTGCTACCAAGCTTTAAAATAAATCTTCAGAAAAGCCCCAGTTTGGTTTTTGGCCTCATGTCTCTGAGGCTGCCCCCCAGAGTCAATAATAAAGTATGACAAGGCAGGAAGGGTTATTCAAAGAGAGATATGATCCAGAAGTTCCACGGCTTATGTTCCTCTCTTTCCCTGGGCCTATTGTAGGGGTGTAATTTGGAGTAGCAGCTTCTGGCTTCTCCCAGCTCTAGAAATGTACAACTGTCCAAAATATTTGTGCACCTACCCCCGATTTACGAATATGACCACAATCAGAGGTGCAACTAGAGTCACATTTCGGGGGGGATGGGGCTAATTCTTCCAGCAATCTGCAAAGTGAAGATGCTGGGGCTCTAAGAAGGGGTGAAAGAACAACAAAGCCTCGTTAACAAGTAAATGGTCTTTTAAGGACCTGTGAAGTACTCAGGTGTGGCTGCAGTAAGACAGATGCCAGACCACAGCAGCTCAAAAACTGTCTGTGTGTGTGCCCGGGAAGCTGTCTCAGCCCGGGCTGATACACACAACAGTGGAAGCTGAAGCCCTTTGAGCCCAATGGGCGTTGCGCGCCTGACCACAATGACACGTTTAAACTAAAAACAGACTTGAGCAGAGCAAGTGCAACGGAAGCCTGAAAAACAGGCTTCAGCCACTACAGAACTAAAAATCAACAGATGTCCAGATGTCTAGAGCAAAGGAATGAAAGGAACACACCAGATAGATGGATTTCTTCAGAGCCATCAAGCGCAATTCACAGTGCCTCTCATCTTTTCTACATTTATTGATAAACTTAGTTTACTGGTTTATAGTTTTTTATTCAAACAGATGTGTAGAGTGTTTAAGGTTATAATTTTAACATAATTAGATTTCTGAGTGTATGATTACAGAGCAGACAGAAGCAAAGATCACGCCCTTCTTTAAATATCGGCATGTCAAACTTGCTAGAATGTAACATAGGAAAAAGGCCCATTATTTGCTGGGACATGCTAATTTATGTGCAGTACACACCAACATCATAAAGTTATTCCGCAAAAAGTCATAAAAAGTAATGAATAATTATTACCTTCAAACAACCTCAACAATAAAGTGAATACTTGCCAGATGTTAAAATTCAATTAAAAGAACAGGAATTTGAAAAAAAAGCGGAATAACACTATCTAGTTTATACTTCTGGCCACTTATACACCATTACTAACTTGTCTTTCAAAAAACAGGTGCTTTCGTTTGTTTCTGTCATTTCTTTTAGTAATAGAAAGAGAGAAAAGAATCAATTACGTATTTCTCTTACGATAAACTGTGGTGGAGCGCGTTCTCCAAGTTAGAAAGCCGTGCATGGTGGTGGTGCATACTTCTTTGTCCAGGGCTGGATGCTGTGAAACCCCTATCCCTTTAGATAAATAGACTGCTATGTGGGGTCAGTCTGTGTGGAACACTAAAGGACTGAACTAGTCTAGTTCCTTACTCAGAGAGTGCGCAGAGACTGAGGTACAACGAAATGTCGAACATATCTCCCTCTGTTGATGGAGGATAAGCAGTTTGGTTTCTTATTCCTTGTGGAATGTGTCACTACAGATGATCCAATTAGCACTTTCACTGCTGCCAATGCCCCCACACCTATAAATAGCCTATAAGAGAAGCCGCATGGCGGTAAATGTCACCCAGACATTTTTGTAAAATAAATGTAAGCCAACGATAGTCTCTATCCGCTTTCTGGGTGCCTAACTGTAAACTGGTAAAGTCTTGAAATACATCGTTTGCATATTTACTGCTACACATTCAAACTATTTTTCTATTTCTATAATGCTACTTTGTTTACTTTTAAGGTAATTATACTTGCTAGGTAAAATTCCTTGAATTTATGAAACGTTAGGAGAGTATTTTTACGTGCTCCGAAAATTTACCCTAGATTTTTCTTGTATTTTATTAATTGAACCAGCAGGTCTAGCATAGGATGTCCTAGGCCTCTTGTTCTTACCATTTACAAAAATAAAAATTGTGAAATTGCACTTTGATTTTCATTGCTTGGTTATTGGAAAACGTGCAGACAGCAACCCAATGATGACTATTTTTCAGGCTTGTTTTAGAACATTATTTTCTACAGTGTGTCCCTGGCATAATCGTTATTACCTTTTAACCCTTCTTAAAACCTACCACCTTCGAGATAATAATACCGTTTTCGGCTCAGCATTTGTGTGGAATAGATTTGTGCACTTCTTTTTGGTGACTTCAGTGCACGGTATTGGTATTCTCGGATGCACAATTGCCTCCTGATATAGTGAAAGGGCCAGGCCCTTGAGTTCTGGACCTGTTCTGGAGACAGAATCCAATGTTTTTTTTTAGCAGCAGTGAAGCATAGAGGGGAGAAAATTAATTTGTAAGCTAATAAATTAATTAAGATTCCCCTTGGACACATAGTAACCACAGACAACTACGTAAAGTTAGTTTGATTTATTACAAAGCCAAAAACAGCTGAACATAAATGCACCCCAAGACGAGAGTGTAAAAATACAACGCAACTAGCATAAAGGAAAATCTACGTATCCAATTGAGGCAAAGATGTAGCATAAACAAAACAATTCAAGAAACAGAATGCAGAGAATCAGAAAGCATGAGTGCAGGGGGGCGTGGCTTGAACGCCGCACAAGATGGCGGCTTGATAGCGGAGCTGCGCTGCTCGGTCACCGGAACCGGCGAATTCCTCTAACTCCACCGGGACATTGGAAGCGCAAATACGATATTCTGCGGTCGGAACATGAGGTGAGCGGATTGTGCTAGCCTGCTTTCCTCAACTCCGACGCTAATGCGCTCTTCTCCTTGGTGACGCGGTTTCGCTTTTCAGCGGCCGCCATTTTCTACACTTCAGCCGCGCTTCTCTCACATCAAAAAGCGCTGCTTTTCTGCTTCAGCGTACGCGCTGCAACTGCTTCATTTACCAGCCTTATGTTTTAAACGAGACTCTCCTCTACGTCATGCCTTTCCTCTTCAGTCACACATTACCTGTTTTCTGACGAAATAGCGTCATTTCCTCTCAGACGACCTTAGCGCTCATTTCTTGCGCATGAAGCTTTTCTCTACACAATATCATGATGCTACTTTGCTTGGCATTCACAGTACCTCTCAAGTCGACATAGGAGTTTCACTTTGTTATTCCTTACCATGCAGTGATAATATATTTCCACAATTTTGTCTGGCCTTCCTGTGGAGAGGATATTGGATTTGAGACTAACATTTTGGTAGCATTTCGTCATTCATAGTGCTACATATTTACGCTTTTCACCGTTTTTTCACCATAGAGCGTAACTCTTGTTTCTTCTTTACAACTCATCTCATCTGCAATCTGTGGTGGTATTACGTCTCCTTCCTTAGAAATATATGGGGAAGCTCCGCACTCTTAAACTTACAGCTTCTAAGGCCAAACCTCAACTTTCTTCGGACTCTGACTCCGCTGCGCAAACTATGGATGATCCTGTTCTCCATAAACCAAATGCTACTCAAGGCGCAATTCCCAAAACTGCTACATCCAGTAAGCTTCTACAACCTGGTTCAATGAAAAGGCAGAAAAAAGATCCTCCCTCTCCAGGCTCTTCATCACATTCAGCATCCATGGATCTTATCTTGGAGGAACTTCGTGCTCTTAAACCCTTCATGGCCGAAACCACAAAAACCTTGCAATTTCTTCACGACAAATGGTCTACTTTGGAATCGCGAGTCCTTTTGGTGGAACAATCCACGGAATCTCTTCAATCTTCCTGCGCAAAAATGTCACTCTTAGAAAAAGATTTCGCGCTCCTGAAGCGTCAGTCGGAGGAGTTGGAAAATCGCAACCGGAGAAATAACCTTCGCCTTTATAATCTTCCGGAACTTACAGAAGGATCCAATCCAACAACTTTTTTCCAAACCTTTTTACCAAAAATTTTGGATCTTCCTCCTTCCTCTTCACTTAACATCCAACGTGCGCACAGACTGGGCCCGAAAGTTTCCACCAAACCCTGCGGAGTCATCATGCTGTTCCTCAAATATACTGACCTCCTTCAAGTACTTTCGGCAGCAAAGGCTAAAAAACAAGTTATGTGGGAAGGCCACAGGTTACACCTTTCTCAAGATGTTGCTAAAGTTACAGCTGATCGTCGAAAGCAGTTCCTTGATTTAAGACCACGCTTGAGAACCCTTGGTGCCAGATTTGGACTGCTACATCCATGCCTCTTCAAGGTGACTTACAAGGACAGGACAACAACATTTGAAGATCCAATCGCCCTTGAAGAGTTCCTTCGTCGTCACGAAACTGAAAACATGGACACTGCAAGACCTGTTTAACCATCTTTGTTTTATCATGTTTTATTACTTGTCTACCTGCCCGTCACCCTGATGTATCTTGTTCTTTGCTTCCCATAATTGATTGAGTGCATTGTGCCCAAGTATGTCTGACCTATTCTGTGCAATGTTATTGTGTTACTTTTTTGTTTGGTTTACCACATGTTCTATAATGTTTTCTCCTGATTTTTTATTTTATTTTCTTACAGATCCTCTCCCCGTGTTTCTTCATCCCGGTGTACCCATGTTTTTCTTCAATTTGTTCCTTCGCTGGTTCCTCTGGTGTTCGACGGTGTAAGTCTCCGTTGTTGATGTCGTCCTCTTCTGGCGTCGTCATCCCTCCGTTTCTTTATTGACTTGTTTTCTATTTGTTGAGATCTTTTTATTCTCTTCATGCATTCTTCCATTTTTACTATTGTTCTCTTTTCTATTCTTCTCTTCAACCTTCTCTCTTCCTTTTTCTTAATATGTTCCCTTCACTCACTTCTGATTTCTTTCTCTTACAATTACTATTTTTTCCATTTTCAATACTATTCTCTTACTTCTTCAACTTATCTTTTCGTATTTCTATATCATTTTACTGATGTTGCAAATTTCGAGTAGTTACATGGAACGTTAAGGGGTTAAATAACCCCATTAAACGTCAACGTGTTCTAACACACTTGACACGGCTTAAAGCCGATATAGCTCTCCTTCAAGAATCCCACCTTTCGGATACGGAGGCTAACAAACTTAAACGTTGTTGGGTAGGTCATGTCTTTCATTCTCCTGCCTTAGGTAAGAAAAATGGTACTGTTATTTTATGTCATAAAAAGTTAACAGTTTCAGTTATATCTCATGAAAATGATGTTAATGGCCGTTGGGTTCTTACTAACCTTCTCATTGATAAAATTCCTATTGTTATATTCAATGTTTATGCTCCTACAGGTGTTGATAAACTATTTTGGCCTGCCATTTCTGACAAATTGGTTACAATTAATGAACAATATGTTATCTTGGGTGGTGACTGCAACCAAGTTATGGACCCCTTTCTAGATAGAAATTCAAAGGTTAAGTTTATTCCCTCTAAGATGCATTCCCAATTTATTACTTCTATTCGAGACTATGCTCTAGTTGACATTTGGAGACTATGTAACCCTGACCTTAGAGAGTATTCGTTTTATTCCCCCACCCACCACTCCCAGTCCCGTATTGATTACCTTTTCCTCAGCAAGCCCTTAGCACAGCTAGCTACTCACTCAGACATCGGTTCCATCTTAATTTCAGATCACGCTCCTGTTTATGTAGATATAGATCTTATTCCCTTTTCTCCCCATTCAGGACGCTGGAGATTTAATAATTCTTTACTACTAGACCCTATTTTTTGCACTAAATTTACAGCTTTCACCTCTGAATTCTTTGCTCTTAACCAACTCCCTGAGACTCCCTTTGTCACGGTCTGGGACTCCTTCAAAGCAGCTGCTAGAGGTTTCATCATTAATTTTGTCTCTCAAAAGAAAAAACAGTCACTCACCAGGTCAACTCAACTCTTGGATAAAATTAAGAAACTAGAATATACCTATTATAATTCTTCCTCTGAATCTTCACTTCGTGAACTTATTTCTGCCAAAATTGAATTTAATAAATTTACCACAAATGCGGCTTCAAACTCTCTCCTTAAATGTAATTCCCGCTATTACGGTGGCCAAAATAAAATGGGCAAGCTTCTAGCAAATTACCTCAAGATTCGCAAGGAAAAAACAAAGATTGAATCCTTACAGAATCCAGCTGGCGTTTCTTTCTTTAAAGACAAAGACATATTGGCTCAATTTGTCTCTTTCTACCAAAATTTATACACTCCGGAATCCAGTCCTGACCCCGTTGATCTACTTGCTTATTTTCAAGATATTCCTTCCCCTCACTCTTCTCATGTTGATTTTCAAACATTAGACTTAGACATTACCCTCTCTGAAATTTCACACGCGGTTTAGATCCTTCGTCGTGGCAAGGCTCCTGGACCTGACGGTTTTACCATTGAGTTCTACAATCACTTTTCTTCCCTTCTCCTCCCTAAACTTTTATTATTATTTCATTCCTTTGTTAATTCTGGTTCCTCTCAGGGGACTTTTCAAGAAGCTTTAATTTGTCTAATACCCAAACCGGATAAAGATCATACCCTATGTAAAAATTATCGCCCAATCTCCCTAGTAAATACAGACTATAAGATTTTTGCCAAAATTATAGCCCTCAGACTAGACCCTCTATTACCAGAACTTATTGGTCCCGAACAATCTGGATTCGTTAAAGGTCGTTTATCGTCTGATAATTCTCGTGTTTTCTTTAATATTTTGAGTAAGGCCACTTCCCTCTCTTCCCCACTAGCTGCCATTTCTCTTGATGCCGAGAAGGCTTTTGATAGAATAGGCTGGGATTTTATGTTTCAAGCTCTTCGTTGGTTCGGTTTCCCTCCTAAATTTATTTCTCTTATTTCTTTACTGTACTCTAGCCCCCACGCTTCCATTTTTGCTAACGGAATCACTTCTGATTATTTTCCTCTTCGCCGTGGCGTACGTCAAGGTTGCCCTCTTTCTCCTCTTTTGTTTATTTTGGCTCTAGAACCCTTTTTAACCAAGATTAGACGCGATGATAATATTTCTGGTTTTCAATATGGCCCTCAAAAGCAAGTTAAACTATCGGTATACGCTGATGATATTTTATTTTATTGCTCAGAACCTCAATCAATGTTACCTTCCTTCCTGAATCAAGTTTCCTCATTCTCTAAGGTCTCTGGCTATCGACTTAACACGGACAAATGTGAAATTCTACCCTTAAATCCTTTATGTCAAAAGCATTTATTTGATACATCTGGTTTTTCCTGGCAACCCTCTAAGATTAAATATCTAGGTGTCTGGTTTGGCCCGCGTCTTTCTGATACCCTCAAGTTCAATTTTGATTCTCTTTCCACTAAACTCACTACATCCATCACTCGCTGGAATCCTCTTTTTCTTTCTTGGTGGGGTCGCTTGGACTCCATCAAGATGATGTTAGCTCCATTGGTCTTCTACACTATTTCTATGATTCCAATCCGCATCCCTAATCACTACTTTAAGTCGTTAGATTCTATTTTATTAAAGTTTTTATGGAAAGGTAAAAAATCCCGAATAGCCATCTCTGCTTTAAAGAAGGATAAATCTCTAGGCGGAGTCAAATTTCCTAGTTTTAAAGATTATCATACTGCCTTCTCCTTAAAACAAGCCTTACGTTGGCTTTCTTCGGATCTTCCCTACTATCCTCCACTCTGGCTGACGTTAGAATCATCTTTTCTTCTTCCTTATGAATTC
The DNA here is from genome assembly GCF_964263255.1 of Lissotriton vulgaris. Lineage (NCBI taxonomy): Eukaryota > Metazoa > Chordata > Amphibia > Caudata > Salamandridae > Lissotriton > Lissotriton vulgaris. Next base: position 885,202,625 of record NC_141689.1, on the reverse strand, counting down.
ACTGAAGTCCTCTCCTTTTCCTCTGCTGTAACTTCTCTTCGATCGCCCATTATTGCTCACACTTGCTCTCTTCTTCAGCCTTACTTATTATCCTCCTATCCTTCTACGTCTTCTACTCACATCCAACCTATTTGGCATAATAAACACCTTAAAATCCGTAACCGCTCACTATATTGGAAATCTTGGCATTCACGGGGTTTGAAATGGATCTCTCAACTTCTTTCTGATACTCATCCTCTTCCTTTTCATCTCCTTCAAACCCAATTTTCATTGCCATCCTCGTATCGTAAACAATATTTATTGCTGATACCCTCCCTTACCCAATATCTCTCCTCCTTACCTGCTACCAACTCTATTCCTGCAACACACCTTTCTATTTTGAATGTTCTCGACCAAGCTCCTTCTGCTTCTTTTCTCTATAAATCTCTACACTCATCTATTGAACGTACTAAGTCTAAAGTTGAGTTGGCTTGGGAAAAAGATCTATCTCAAACGTGGCCCTCTACTCTCTGGGAAAAAATTTGGTCTAAAATTCACAGCACATCTAGAGCTGCTAACACTACTCAAACTTTATTCTTTATCTATAATCGTACACTATTTACACCCTTAACTCTGTCATCTTTCTCCTCAGACACCCCCTCCACTTGCTGGTCCTGTCCCTGCCCTTTGGCTGATCTGAAACACATGCTTTTCGAATGCCCTCCCATTTCACTTTTCTGGCAAGCAGTTTGGTCCCAAATTCATAAAATCCTCAATTTCACTCTCCCCTTTTCAATAGTTCACATTTTTCTAGGTTCCCTTTCCCCCGATCTTTCTGGATCCCACCATAGACACAAATTACTAGATCTCCTGATAGCTATTGCTTTCCATCATATCACATCACATTGGAAACAAGCTAAAGATGTTTCCTTCTCCGCTTGGTGGAACGCAGTTTGTTTTAATCATCGACTGGACACCAATTTTGTTTCCCCGATTTCCCTAGCAATTAAGCGTGACCTCCTATGGCTCCCCCTAACCGAATATCTATCCAGCATTGCCAGATCTTCCCCCATTTCTCCAATAAGAAATGTAGAAGTTCAAAAACCACCGTGATTGTTTATCTTAAATTATATGCAAGATTATTGATTGTTTCCTATGTTTCCTTTATATCACCTCTGCGCTATATAGTTCCAATATTTTCCCTCCTACACATATATTCCTGAATTTTTATTGCAAATTATTTTTCTGTATACGTTATTTCTTGGATTAATTTCTCCCTTTGTAAGAGACATTTCTTGTTTTTATAACTTATGATTGTTTCTTCATGTACTGTCTTTACTTCTTTATGCCTTAATAAACTTCAAACTTAAAAAAAAAAAGAAAGCATGAGTGCAGGTGTTCCTGCATCGAGGGCTGATGAGTAAAGAGCATTAATCTATCCCTACTCTAACACTAAGGTGAAAGCCCTATCAAAGCATCTTCAGGAAGAAAGGTAAATGATGTCAGCATATGGAGTCTCCCTAAGAAGTCACTCCACAGATAATGGGCCATGTAGCATAAAGCTACTGAGACAGAGCTTGATCTCAGATGCTCTTTCTCCAAAGGCAGAAGTGAAATGGGCACCTTCCATACTCTCATCATCACATTATTGTAGATAACTTTCACCAGATTCATTGCAGGTCATTCCATCTTCTCTGGGTACTATCCTAAAGGTAGTTATTCATGGGACAACCATGTTCTTTCCATGCAACATTTTGTCCTTGGCTCCCAAGCCTTCTCCTGTGTGAAGCGCACCGACCTTCTTTTATCAACTCAAGCGATATGATTGTTACTTCTCCTCTCTTTGCTTGACTAGTAAAACAAAGACATTATTCTAGCTAACAAGAACACTTCTTTCACCTGAAACATAAATGTGAGAAAGAACACATTCTGCAGCACATGAAATTCAAACTTGTTAATTCTAAAGTGAGAGTGTCCATGGAACTGTATTTCAGGCCTCCAAATTCAGCTAACATTATAAAAACAACATATGAGTTTTACGAATTTGCATAAAATATGAGACACATTCAATTAATGCATTTACCTACATGTACGACACAATTAATAAACACACTTAGTACATGAATAATTGTGGGTTTCACAACACGAGTTCTTCACGTTAATGTGATTCTGTGCCTTTTTTTCCACTTCGCTGACCCTGTGATTTTGTGCCTTTTTTCTCCTTCCGCCCCCGTGATTCTAGCCTTTTTTCTCCTTCAACCCCCGTGATTCTGTGCCTTTTTTTCTCCATCTGCCCCGTGATTCTGTGCCTTTTTTTTCCTCTGCCTCCATGATTCTGTGACTTTTTTCTCCTTCTGCCCCCGTGATTCTGTGCCTTTTATTCTCCTTCTGCCCCCGTGATTCTGTGCCTTTTTTCTGCTTCTGCCCCCGTGATTCTGTGCCTATTATCCTCCTTCTGCCCCAGTGATTCTGTGCCTTTTTTCCCCTTCTGCCCCAGTGATTCTGTGCCTTTTTTTTCTCCTTCTGTCCCATTTTTTGCCCCTGTGATTCTGTGCCTTTTTCCATCTGCCCCCTTCGTTGCCCCCGTGATTCTGTGCCTTTGCCTCCTTCTGTCCCCTCCGATGCCCTGGGATTCTGTGCCCTTGCTTCCGTTCCCGCCACTTCCTCCCCCGCGGCCCCACCCCCCTGACTTCCCATTCGCTGCTCCCGCCTCCCAGCTGCTCCTCCCTCCCACCTCCCCATATAGGCCATCCGCTGCGCGGTGAGGAGAGCGACCCTTGACCCCACCAGGTAGGGCGCTCCCCCTCCGCACAGTACCGCCTGTGTGTCCCCTGCCTCAGCTGCCGCTGCTGAGGAAGTTCGAGGCCCTCCAACACTCGCAAGCTACCACTTGTGCCTCACCCCGGGTGGCCAGTGGTAGGCCTTAGGTTTGTTTGTCATTTGTCATTCCATTGTATTGCACTCTCTTGGTGTCCGTGACTGCTGTTGTCTGTTTCCCCTTCGTTGCCCCCGTGATTCTGTGCCTTTTTTCTCCTTCTGTCCCCTTCGCTGCCCCTGTGATTCTGTGCCTTTTTTCTCCTTCTGTCCACTTTGCTGCCCCCGTGATTCTGTGCCTTTTTTCTCCTTTTGTCCCCTTCACTGCCCCCGTGATTCTGTGCCTTTTTCTTCTTCTGTCCCCTTCGCTGCCCCCGTGATTCTGTGCCTTTATCTCCTTCTGTCCCCTCTGTTGCCCCCGGGATTCTGTGCCCTTGCTTCTGTACCGCCGCTGCATCCCCCGCCGCCCCACCCCTCTGACTGCCAATTCGTTGCCCCCGCCTCCCGCTTACCAGCTGATCCTTCCTCCCACCTACCCATATATGGCGGCTGCCTTGCATCCGTGCTGCTGAGGCTGTCTAAGGCAAGCCCGTCTGCCCCTGTCCGCGCCTGGACCGTGCCCAGCGCCAGAACCCCTGGCCCGCGCCAGCCACTACAACCGCTGCCGCTACGATGCCAACACACTGCATCAAGGCCGCACCGAAACGCACACATGGTCCCCTCACCTGCCGGAATTGCAGGTACAGAAGCCTCAGAACCGCCGAACCACCCACCAAGAAAAACCTCAACTACCTCCGATGCATCCTACTGAACACCCGCTCCGCACGCAAGCACGCCGTTGAGCTCCGGCAGGTTCGCTTGGAGGCTAGGAGTTCTGGGGTGAACCAGCTGGCTCTCTTGCTGGTGTCTCTGTGGGTGGGTTTCTTCAGCGGGGAGAGGGTGTTTGCGCAGTCGTTGATCCAGCGTCCAAGGTTCCAGGCGTCGTCGTTGATGTTGGAGGTGTCGGTGGGTTGGCTGAGAGTGAGGTTTGCATGTAGTTGGTCTTTTGTGATTTTGCTCCAGCAGCGGCTGGGGATCTGTTGGCTGCGGTGGTGTTTGGTGGGTTTCTGGAAGGTGAAGTGAATGCAGCGGTGGTCGGTCCAGAGGAGTTCGGTGGTGTGGCTGAAGGAGACGTGGGTGCTTGAGGAGAAGACGGGGTCGAGCGCATGGCCGGCGGAATGGGTAGGCGTTGTGACAGGCTGCCTCAGTCCGAGGTTGTCAATCAGGGTGATGGAGTTGCTATTGTTGTTGTTCTCGATTTGAAAGTTCAGGTCTCCAAGGAGGACGTAGTCGGTGGAGGTCAGGGCGTGCATGCTGATGAAGTCGGCGATGGAGTGGCTGAATTGGGCTGAATTGGGGTCGGGGTCCAGGGGGTCTGTAGATGAGGGTACCTTTGAGGGTGGTGTTGGGGTCTGTGTGGATCTAGAAGTGCATGTGTTCGGCGATGCTGAGAGTGTTGTCGGTGTTGGTCGAGACCCTGATGCTATTCTTGTGGACGATGGCAATTCCTCCTCCGACTCCGTTGGTGCGGTCTCTGCGGGTGATCTTGTAGCCGTCTGGGATGGCTATGGTGATGTCGGGTGCAGAGGAGTCGTTCATTCAGGTCTCTGTCAGGAAGGCGACGTCCGGAGAAAATAAACGGCACAAAGAAAATAAACTGGACAGCCTCGCAGTCCACAAAGACGCCATTCGCAAACACCATCACCTCATCAGGTCTGCCAAGAGGACCTCCTTCAAAGACTGCCTTGACAACAATGCACACAACAGCAAGGAGGTCTTCAACATCGTAAAGGAACTCTCCAACCCCAGCTCCAACACTACCAACATCCTGCCATTGCAAGCCCTGTGTGACTCCCTCGCCACCTTCCTCCACCGCAAGATCGCTGACATCCACAACAGCTTCAACGCCCAGACAGCCCCAACAGACATCGAGACTCCAGACCCCCCCGCACACCATCGAACACGACCCCCTGCCAATCTGGGCCAACGTGAACATAGATGACACCATCAAGACCATGAGCACAATCCACTCCGGCTCCCAGTCAGACCCACTCCCGCACCACATCTTCAACAAAGCCAGCTGCTCCATCACACCCCACTTGCGCAACTTCATCAATATATCCTTCAACACTGCGACCTTCCCAGAGAACTGGAAACATGCCGAGATCAACACCCTACTCAAAAAACTGAAGGCGGACCCGAGAGACCTCAAGAACTTCCAGCCCATCTCCCTGTTTCCGTTACCAGCCAAGGTCATCGAGAAGATCGTCAACAGACAGCTAACCCGATACATCGAAGAAAACAGCATCCTGGAACCAACCCAGTCAGGGTTCCGCAGCAACCACAGCACTGAGACTGCCATCATCACTGCCACCGACAACATCAGGACCCTGCTGGACAACGGTGAGACCGTGGCCCTCATCCTCCTGGACATCTCTGCCGCCTTCGACGCCGTCTGCCACCGCACACTACGCACACGCCTCCATGATGCAGGAATCCAAGACAAGGCCCTGGAATGGACCACCTCCTTCCTCTCCGGCAGAACCCAGAGCGTCCGCCTCCCCCATTCCGATCCGAAGCCTCCAAGATTATCTGCGGCGTACCCCAGGGATCAACCTCCATGAAGGAATGAAGGCCGTCACCGACTGGATGAAGATCAGCCGACTGAAGCTGAACACGGACAATATGGAGGTCCTCATCCTCGGCTCCAACCCTTCAGCCTGGGACGACTCCTGGTGGCCAACGGCACTGGGAGCAGCCCCGACACCCACCGACCACGCACGCAACCTGGGAGTCATCCTCGACTCAACACTCTCCATGACCAAGCAAGTCAACGCAGTCTCCTCCTCCTGCTTCAACACCCTCCGCGTGCTCCACAAGATCTATAGGTGGATTCTGACAGATAGAAGAAGAATAGCCACCCAGGCCCTCGTCAGTAGCAGACTCAACTATGGAAACGCCCTCTAGGCAGGAGCCCCGGCCAAGCTCATCAAATGACTGCAACGCATTCAAAACGCCTCTGCACGCCTGATCCTCGATGTACCACACCACAGCCACATCACCCCCACCTGAGAAACCTGCACTGGCTCCCCATCAACAAGAGGATTTCCTTCAAGCTCCTCATCCACGCACACAAGGCACTCCACAAGACCGGCCCAGCCTACCTCAACAGAGGACTCTTCTTCTACATCCCCAACCGCCAGCTCCGTTCCACCGACCTCGCCCTGGCCACCATCCCTCGCATCTGAAGAACAACCACCGGCGGCAGATCCTTCTCCCACCTCGCCGCCAAGACCTGGAACACACTCCCACTGAGCCTACGACAGACCCAAGACCTGCTGACCTTCAGGAGGCTACTCAAGACCTGGCTGTTCGACCAGTAGCGCCCCCCTCCCTTTTTTCCCCCAGTGCCTTGAGACCCTCACGGGTAAGTAGTACGCTCTATAAATTCTTGATTGATTATGCAGGTTAAATTAACTTTCTATGTTAAATATCCATGTTACTTTTACAGTGGCCTAAGTACATCACGTTTCAGGTTAATACATTTCGAAATTCTAACACTTCATATTATTACAATAAAGGATTCTATGTGGGTGCGCTCTACATGTGTGTTTATAATGCACCCCTACAAATTAAATGCAATTTCCACTTCATCAATAGTGAAGGATAGTGCCCCGAGGTTTCTGCCTCCACGATCCCTCCCTACATCAGTATTCCATCAAGTCAAACCCTTGGTTGTCAAACTTCTGTGCAGCTGATTCTCGCTGATTGATTCTTGGATACTAAGCTTACTAATGGCCAGATGTAGGTAATCCTATTTTACAGATTCTAAAATACCGAATTTTACCGATTCGGTATGTTCGGTAAATTTACCGAATTTGCAAAAATCGGAATCTTCGATTTGGTATTTACCAATTCAGTAAATACAGAATTGGTAAATTCCAAATCGGAGATACAAAATACAAGCAATTGAAGATTCAACCAATCAGGTGTATCCACCCCACGCCACAACCAGGAAGTGACCACACCCATGCAGGTGCAGACTAACTGAACATCCCGGTGAGCTGTGAGACACTGACTGGCTGTACTGAGCTGAGCTGAGCAGAAGTGCAGGATGGAATCCCAGGACTCACAGAGGGAAGTACCAGACAACAAAAGAAAAATGAAGTTCAGCACAGCTGAACTGCAGGTGCTGGTGGAGGAGGTGGTGAAACACCACACCCAGCTATTTGGCAAACAGTCTCTGCAGGTAGCAGAGGCTGTGAAAAGGAACACCTGGCTGGGAATCCAGGCGAAGGTGAACACCATAGGGGTGACCACTAGAGAAGTTGATGACCTCAATAAACGCTGGTATGATCTCAGGATCATGACAAATAAGAAGCTATCAGCACAAAGGAAAGAGGCCAGTGTGACAGGGGGTGGAAGGAGCAGGGCACCTGCCCTAACTGACCTTGAACAGCTGGTGGAGTCCACCCTGGAGCCAGAGAGTGTATTTGGTATTGGCGATGCTTACAGCTCAGCCCGAGCTGCAACAAAACAAGGTAAGGAACATGTCCAGCAATCCCCCCCCTACTCTGTCCCCCTTCCCCAATGTGGCTGTGCGTTACACACTCCAGTACAGGATTATGGATACACCAGCAATGCATCATAGGAGAGATAGTGATTGCAACATACATCCGTACAGTCATCATGCAAAACACCAAGGCATGCCACACACTACATTCAGAAGCAGTTGAGGACATTGAAATTGTGTGACAGGATTGTAATTTAATAATGAAATACAGGGTTGCAGCACCACTAAGCCAAATGTCCATATCAGTCCACGGGAGAGTCATCGTGCAGGACAGCGCAGGAGAGGGAGAAAATGGCACCCCAAAGGGAAAGGAATGAGGATGCAAGCAGGAGTGCAGGGCCAAGCACTGAAACACCACCGGCACCCAGAGCACAGGCAGCTGCCACACCAGAGGCAGGCATAACAGTACATCCATCTTTACCTCTGCTGTATGACTCACCACAACAGGACCCACCAGCACAGTCTCCCTCACCAGCTTCAGAGTTATCAGAAGTCTTAAGGCCCAGGAGGCATGATGTTCCCCCTCTACGAATCCTTGCGTCGTCCTCTGATGTGGAAAGGGAGGGTCACACCCAAACTGACCCACAAGAGGCAAACAATGCTGGGCTGCAGTTCACCCCTGAAGGTGTGCACACACGTGCAAGACGCTGTAGGGTCCTGGAGAGCAGCACAAGTGGGCATGGTGACGGGGTCTTCTGCGGACTGGAGGCCACAATGGTAAAAGTGCAGCGCCTGCAGGCGAAAGTAATATCAGCAGTACAGAGACAGATGCGCTACCTAAACAGCAACATGGACAATATGAACCAGGGCATCAGCTCCATGGTGGAGAGCATGAGGGACATGGTAGAGGGGATACGTGACATGTCCCAGTGCATGATGGCACTACGTGAACTAGATGAGGACCGCACACAAAGGCGCCGGGAGAGGCAGTGTATGCAGCATCAAACCAAAGTAATACACCCATCTGGCAACTGCCACTTCCCTGCTATGTCGGCGTTCTGTGGCAATGCAAGAGGGGCTTGTACACAGATCACTCCAGAGGGATGGGTAGGGTGACATCTGCCATGGAACTGCTGCTGACCAACCAGTCAGCCAACTCTGGAGATGTAGGTGTGGGGGACACTGATGACACAACCAGCAGGAGCAGCAGTAGCACTCCCATACAGGACATACGGAGAAGCAGCAGGTGCCAATCTGCAGACCCTGGCTTAACAGCCAGTGTTGAAACCCAGCCTCGGGCATCCCGAACTGTTGTGCGTGGGCGCAGACAGTAATGCTGCCCACACTCCAGAGAACATGGTGGGGTGAGGTAACCCATGACCGCCTGCTTAGGTTGCCACAAATTGGACTACAATGAGGTGTCATTTGACATTTGCCGTAGTGCCCATTAAACTACGTCATTCACATTCATTCCCTGGCTGTGTCTCCTTACTTACTTAAAAAAATCTGCGTGTGATCTCTTCCTGTCTCAGTCTCCCATCTGTTGCTGGCGCTACTCCTGCTGCATAGGGCTCTGGCTGTTCAGTTCCATCATCAATGTCCTCATGATAAGTCATATCAACTTCTGTGCCTTTCTTGGTGGCAAGGTTGTGCAGCATGGCACAGGTTGCAATGATTTTACAGCAGATAATGGGTGAGCACTGCTGTGCACCTCCGCTCTTGTGGAGGCAGCGGAACCTGCTTTTTAACAGTCCAAATGTGCGCTCAACAACGTTGCGTGTTGCTCTGTGTGCCACATTGTAACGTCTCTCACTCCGGGTAGATGGATTCAGGTAGGGGGTGAGAACAAAAGGACCACACAGCATAAGCGCTATCACCTAGGTGGAAAAGAGAGTGCCATTAATTACATACTGAAAGACATTAATCTGCAGTATCTATCAGGGTGTGTCACAGTCATTTACCTAGCAGGTATCCTTCCCCAAATTCTCCTGCAGAAAGGCGTGTATAGATCCTACTGTTCTGGAATATGTAGGAGTCGTGGGTGCTCCCAGGGAATTTCGCCACAATGTCAGTAATTATGTTGCCAGCGTTGCATATCACCTGCACATTGATAGAGTGGGTTGACTTTCGGTTCCTGTAGATGTATTTTGTGGCTGCAGGAGGGCAGATTGGGATGTGGGTGCCTATGACATGAGGGAACTGTGCCAGTTGATAGAAGTCAGTCTTGGTTTTGAGCAGTTCTGCATGTTTGTCAGGGAAGCTGATGTAATAATGCATTCTTTGCATCATGGCCTCCAGGAACTTCCGGAAGTAACGGGACAGGCAGCTCTGGGACACCCCATCTTCCACAGAAATCACCCCCTGGTAACTCCCAGATGCAAGCGGGTGTAGGCTACAGAGCACCTGCACATTGGGTGGGATGGCGTGCGCCCTTGGTGTTGGGTGCTCCAGGAGAGGGTGCAAGTCCCTGATCAAGTCCAGGATGGTTTGGGGGTGTAGCCTGTACCTTTGCAATATCTCTGCCTCAGTGAGTTGGAAGAGAGTTATCCTCTGTCAATAGACTTGCTCCTCCCTTTTCCAGACCCTCTCTCCTGATGCCTGTAACCGTAGCCGCCTCGCTATCACGTACAATGCCGCCATTCTGGTCACACTGTTGCATTTTGGGACTTTTTTATAGCCTGCACCTGCTTACCACCTGCTTTCACTCCACGGTAATTACCGAATCTTGAATACTGAATTTCATCAAATTCGGTATTTTTGGAGTTTCCTACATCTCAAAACTCATTTTTTTCCATTTCTTATTTACCGATTCAGTAAATTCCGATTCAGTAAATTCCGATTCAGTAAATTATAGACTCGTATTTTCCGAATCGGTCTTTTTTGGGCTCCTACATCTCAAAAGCCCAATACCGATCGGTAACGGCCGAAATTCGGTATTTTCGTCCGTTACCGACCGGTATTTGGCTACCTACATCTGGCCCTAATTGTTCAAACAAAGACAGAATATTCATTGTTTGCTCTAGGAAAGGTTGGCTCAGCCTCTGAACCTTGTAACAAGATGGAATTACATTTACCTTGGGGGGTTCAACTAGATCATAAGGGTTTATTCTTGATTTGAAAAATGTTTACTTTGTTCACAAAACAGCCCAGTTGGACCAGTATCTTTTCCCTATGCTTTGGCACATAAAGCACTTCTTTCCAACTGATTCTTTCCATTCAACAGCTCCTACGATGATACTATTGATATGTGAAATTTTGTCCTGTATGACAAAAATGTTCAATGCTGCTGTGTAAAACACACTATTGGCTTGTATTGCCTATTTTATTGTGGGGTTGCACAGAAGAGGTGTATTACTGTCTTACATACAAAAAATATGTGGTGGCCGCCATCGCATATCCAGACAAATTTGAAATTGGGGAATCTCACATATTAGAACTTAAACTTCAAACAACCTCCCTACTTGGTGGCCATGGTTTTGTTGGCAGGAGGTTCTCGTCTGACATTTGGTTGTTTTTCACATTTGCAGTGTCAAAAAGGTTCAAACTTTTTAATATACTTCTGCTTTACCGCTGCACTACCTCGCTAGTGCTGCGTCGGCCAACGCGGCCCGCCCACCTTTTAGAACGCCCGCACTGCGCCGAAAATACGGCCGCAGTTAAGGCGTTAAATGCCCCTGTTTCTACTGCCAAGTTGGGTTTGCAGTTTATACAATGTTTTTATGTCTTTATAGGTTCAAGCAAACTTACCTGAGTGTCTGACTGAAGTTTGCCATTCTCTTCAGCTGGGGGAATAGGTCCTCGTGTGTACCAGAAGAATACTACACAACAGCCTCCCTGGCATGGAGAGTGTCAGACCCTTATCATCATCAACACAGCTGTCAAATGTTGTGGTCTGACAACTTTGATCCACTCTTCACATTGCAAGAGATTAGCTCCTCTTAGAGACAACAGTGCTCCTGCCGCCGTTTTAGAGCCTTTGCCTAGCTCTAGAATGGTCAACAAGCAATATTTGCCACAAGAATATTGTGTCATAAATACTGTCTATAAAATATCAAGTTTACGTGCCAAAATACTGTCAAAACATTTCACCTAAAAAAGGTAACCATATTTAAATCTTACTATATATATATATATATATATATATATATATATATATATATATATATATATATATATATATATAGTAAGGTGTGTGTATATATATATTCACTGAAAAAACCATAGGTTTCACACACGTTATAGTTAGGAATTAGCATTTAAAAAACCTTACAAATTAATTGATAAAACCATAGGTTTCACACGTTTTAGTTAGCTGAACATTTCTCTCATACAAACCTTTGAAATTCCTCCGTTATAGTTAGCTCAGCTAACTATAACTTGCTCGCCCGCAATGCACTGCTGATGACGTCCATATTACATCACTCATGACATGGTCAGTGACATCACTCATGACATCACTGATGACATCTCAAATGACATCACTGATGACATCATCCAGTGAATGTGTGTCTTTCTGAAAAATATAGGGGCATATTACCAAGCAATAGCGATAATTATCGCTAATGCCTGGTTAGGGATAAAAAATTATCGCCGAGCTGCATGGATTTTTATCGCAGATAAACCTTGGTATTACCAAGGTTTATCGCAGATGCGATAAAAATCGGCAATAATGCATGAATATCGCTGAAAAATCTGCGATATTCAGGCATTACCGAGCTAATGCTTTTAGCCATGTTATCCACCTCCCATTGGATAACATGGCTAAGAACTGCTCAGGGCAGGTGTTAGCTTTTGGAGATATTCGCACTTAGCGCGAATATCTCCAAAAGTTGGTAATAGGAGATGGCGATGTTAGCGACTGTTTCCAGTCACTGACATTTTGGCACGCCCACTTTGCATGTCATTAGTGATACATTTTTCTGACATGCAAAGCTGGGCCCAAGATGGTCGCTATCTCCTACTAGCTGTCGCTAACTGGTGTTGGCGACAGCTAGGTAATAGGGAGATAATTTTATCTCCGCTTTCTTGGCTTTTAAAGCCAAAAAAGCGGAGATAAATCCCTTGATAATATGCCCCATTTTTTTTATATATGTATATCTAAAGGTCGATGGAAGAATAAATGGGTAAATAAGTGTCTAAATTGGTGGTTTTTTTTGGTAAAATTGATTGTATAACTGACTTATTAAGTATATCTTAGTGAATAGGTGTACTAGCGAGTAATCTTTAAATATTTAAATATCAGTATCTCACTTTGTATATAAGTGGCTGCATGGGTTGGTGAGTAGCTACATGAGTGTGTATATGGGTTATTAGTTGGTTTTTTGAGTACCAAAATGAGTGTTTGTACTGTTCGGTGGGGAGTATTACTTAGCGCACAGATGCATGAATGACTTACTCACTGTTTGTATATGTTTTGAAGACAGCATGTGTGCAGGACTGTATGGGTGGATGAGTGTGTGTATGGGTGTGTTATTGAGTGAATGACTGTCTCAATACTATCTTTATGAGTAACTACATATGTTTTAAACTAATATATGTGAGTATTGATGTATATAAGTGAGTATATCTGAGAGCGACAGATTCTAAGACTTCCTGTATAAATAAGTATGTGTTTCTATAAGTGATTGTTTAAGAGAGTAAGTATGTCTACGATTCTGTAGAAGTTAGTGTAGTGGTGGGTACATAGCTGTATATGCAAGTAAATGGATATTTGCATGTATGAGTATGTGTGTGAGTAACTCTATAGATGAGTGTCGGTGTATAAAAGGATATATAGGTGTATGAGTACATATGACGAGTAAGTACATGTATGAGTGACTATATAGAACTGTTGGTGAATGAGTGGATGTGTATGTAGATTTTGGGATTACTCAATAGGTTGTTGAGTAATCCCAATTTTCACAACACAATTCACAACAGCATATTATCAAGCCCATTATCGCCGCTTTAGCTGCAGTTTCCTGCCACTGAAACGGCGATAATTTTATCACCATTCTTGATAATATGCCCCCTAATGCTTCAGCTCATTTACTCACATCTACATAATTCTAAACTCTAATTTTCTTTTTTCTTTTGCAGATTATCAATCAGACACCTTTTGGAATCCATTTCACAATTTGTTTATAACATTGTTTAAGTTATTTTTTCCAGTTCTAATATAGTTATAATTAAGTTTCGTTTATATTTATTGTTTAATAAAAGTTAATTTTAAAAAACTACATACTTCTTTTATTTTGTGGGGGAGGGGAATGACGGCGCACAATAAAAATAATGTTGAAATACTACAGTAAGATATTCAAGACTAGGATTGAAAACTACTGAGTTCTAACTAACAGATATAATAAAGACAACGGTGAGAAACTACGAAAATGGCAATGGACGGAGTGAGTAATCAACGTTTGGCGCCGCGGCACTACCTTTCAAATAAATATATAAAAAATATGACTATTAATACTGTACAAAAGTACAGCAGCAGATGACACACACAAACCGGGAAAAGAAAGCGACAGATTTACTAACTGATACAAAGAAAGGTTTGCTTGTTGAACTTGACGAAAAAGAAAACGTGGGCTTCTAAACGACGCTGAGCATGCAAAGAGAGTACAACTGCTACACCAAAAAAAAGGAAAGCTTTACATACTATCATAGAAATGAAGGAGCATATTATCAACAAAAGGCGATACATTATCGCCGCTTTTATCGACAGGAAACTTCACATAAAGCGGCGATAATGTGCTTAATAATAGGCCCTTGTAACTTCCCATAGCAGCCCAGGTTCTGGTATTAACCTGGGCTCCTATGGTTATTCACAAGGGCATATTATCAAGCCCATTATTGCTGCTTTATCTGCAGTTTCCTGCCGATAAAAACAATGATAATTTATCGCCTTTTGTGGATAATATGGCTCATTGCTCTTTTTTTGACCAGTAAACTTAGGTGCATATTATCAAAGACCAGTGTTACAATTATCGCTGTTTTATTGGCAAGAAACTGCCGATAAAGCAGCGATAATGGCCATGATAATATGGCCTTGTTATTTCCCATAGAAGCCCATGTTAACACCAGAACATAGGCTTCTATGGCAATTAACAAGGACGTAATATCAAGCCCACCCTCCCAACATTAATAAAAAACCATAGGCCCTTGATAATTCCCATAGTAGCCCAAGTTCTGATGTTAACCTGGGCTGCTATGGTTATTCACAAGAGCATATTATCAAGCCCATTATCGCCGCTTTATCAGCAGTTTCCTGCTAATAATAGCGACGATAATGTATCGCCTTTTGTTGATAATATGGCCCATTGCTCTACTTTTTGACCAAGTTGGAGTCAAGCTAGCCGGGCTGATGAGAGGTGTTACCTCGAAACCGGTCCGGTCCTCGGATGCTTGATTCCGTTCTGGGAAGGACATGGCTTTTGTAGTTCGGACTGGACTGTTCCCATGGGGCACAGGGTCAGAGCTGATTTGCATATCGCCATTGTCTAACCCAGGGTGGTGTGGAGTGCAAAAAAACGATGGATTTGGGCCCAGATCTTTGGACTGGGGTGAGTGTGTGACATTGGTCCACATTCGGTCCATCACCTGTTGTTTTTGCTACTTTTTGACCAGTAAACTTAGGTGCATATTATCAAGGACCGGTGTTAAAATTATCGCCATTTTATTGGCAGGAAACTGCGATAAAACAGCGTTAATGAGCTTCATAATACGGCCTTGTTATTTCCCATAGAAGCCCATGTTAGGACCAGAACATAAGCTTCTATGGGCATTTACAAGGACGTATTATCAAGCCCACCCTCCGAACATTAATAAAAAACTCCAGACAATGCAGGTACCTGGAACTGAAAGGTCATTTTACATATCACTGCCCCATAAATGTGGCGTTCCCCGTGACGTGCACGGGGAGAGAGAGAGAGCTCAAAACATATTTTTTTTTTAAAAGACCCTATGGGGTGCTGCTCACCAAGATTGCGGAGAGTAGGACTGTAACCCCCCCCCCCACATACTTCAAAATAAAACCAGAGGAGTGCCGTTCCCCAGTACTCAGGGCACCTTACAAGCCCACATTATGCAGACAAATTGCCCCCGTAATTTGCCCCCTGGGACCTAATGAATAAAACAGACTTCTACTTTTTTTTCACCTTTTCCACCGCGTACAAGTACTGCACGAGTACCCCACCATTTTGTATTTAAAAAAAAAAAAATTGAGCCTAAAGATCCATGTACCACCCCCTGACCAAGACTATAGAATCTTTCCACCCTGCCCCGTTTCCTTATTTCTCAACTTTGTTGTACTGTTTTCTTGTGACTCTGCTCTCCCGACAAACAACATGGCTGCCAACACTTCCTGGTTTGTACATGGATCTTTAGGCTCAATTGGTATTTTTTTTAAAAGAAAAAATCGTCGGGTACGCGTATGGTACTCGGACGCGGTGGAAAAGGGAAAAAAAAACAAGAAGTCAGTTTTATTCATTAGGTCCCGGGGGGCAAATTCCAGGGGTAATTTTTTTCCATAATGGGGGTTTAGTAAGGTGCCCCGAGCACTGGGGAACGCCACCCCTCTGTGGTTTTATGTTGAAGAATGTGGGGGTTTACTGTCCTCCTCCCCTTAGTCTTTGGGACCGGCACCCCACCGGAGCTTTTAAAAAAAATATATATATTTTTTTAAAGTATGTTTTCAGCTCTCCCTCTCTTTCTCCCCGTACACGTCACGGGGACCGCCCCCTTCCTCTAAAATGACCTTCCAGCCCCAGGTACCTGCACTCCCCGGTGTTTTTTAATGTTGGGAGGGGGTCGCGAGGCCCCCTTACTGGAACCCTTGATGGCCCTGGGGACCACCATCTCCCAGGGTCAGCTCTTGCAGTGTCTCGGGGTGCGTACTCCCGGGACACTGCTGTTTGCTATGGTTGGGCGGCACGGTCGCCGCTCCTACTTTACCATAGCATACCGCTTTCCTATTTGAAAAAGAGAGCAAGTTAATCTGCTCTCTCCTTCAAGTAAAAAAGCAGATTGTTTTCGTCAGAGAGAGCAGAATGTAAGCTGCTGTCTCTGATAAAGCAATGCGGGCTCTTGAAGGACGCTGGGAGCCGTCTGGGATCATGGGGGCATTGGGACTAAAAAAAAAAGAGTTCTTTCCGGTTTTTTTTGTGCACCAGTTGTACTCTCTATGCATGCGCAGCCTCAATTCCAAGCCCATGTTTTTTTCTTTTTCTTTAATTTCGTCAAGCAAACCTCTCCTCATTTCAGGTATTAAATTTGCCGCTTTCTTTTCCCGGGCCGTGTGTGTCATCCACTGCTATACTTTTGTAATATATTAATAAACATATTGTATCTATATTTATTTGAAATGTAGTGTTGAGGCGCCAAACGTTGATTACATACTCCGTCCACCGCCATTTTAGTAGTTTCCTCCGTTATTTTTATTATATCTGTTACTTTCATTTTACCCTCTGCTTATCTTCTCTGTGATCGATGAGATTTCCTGCCACAGACACCACGGAGTTTGTCTTTGGCCTTTGATGTTACTAGACTTGTTCACACGTATAGCTAAAAACTAATTTGAAGCACGTAAGCCACAACCATTACAACGCATGTTCGTCAATGCAAAGACATTATTATGAATATGCGTTTATCATGCGTGGTAAATGTTTACTAGTTGTAAAAGCATGAGTGGAAAAGGCATGCGTGGTAAAGCCATATGCGTGCTAATGGCTTCGTGGTGCCGATCACGCGTGGTTATGTCCGCGTTGTAATGGCTGTTTCCCAGCAACCGGGTCTGGGCGTGGCGGACTCCAGGGCACCAGGCGGAGGGCACGCAGCCCCTCTCATACAATTTGTTTCCGTGGTTTGAGGAGCGTCATTGAGGCCCACACACTTAATTTTGTAGGGGGGTAGGTCTGCATGGGAAAATGTTGCAAGAGGTTTGTAAATGTGGTACACATTGTTTCGTATTACTTTGATTTCTTTACCATGTTGTAGTCTATCCAGAGAAAATATAACTCAGTACTTTTCAATCCTACTCTTGAACATCTTACTATAGTACTTCAACATTATAAATATTATTTTTTATTGTGGACCGTCACCCCCCCACAAACAAATAGAAGTATGTCGTTTTTTTAATTAACTTTTATTAAAACAATAACTGTAACCGAAACTTAATGATAACTATATTATAAACAACTAGAACAATAACTTTAAAAAAACAATATTATAAACAAATTGTGAAGTGGACTCCAAAAGACGTACTATTGGTAATCAGCAAAACAAAAAACTAAAATAGAGTTTAGAATTATGTAGATGTGAGTAAATGAGCTGAAGCATTACAAGTCAAGGTAACACTTTGATTTTACATGTGCAGTGTGCCTGGTACATTTCACTTCTGTTATAGTGCCACGTTCAAGTGGTGTCTATAAGGAAGTGCCTACTGCGTTACTGATACAGAAGTGGCACAATGGGATTGTAAATATGCCAACTTATTTCTAATGCATTGTAATGAAGGCATTGTATATGTAGGCCTTTGTGCTTACCGTTGTATAAATACTGTGGCCAAACACTGTGGCCAGTGGAATTCACAACTTCACTTTAGCTGTTGTTCTACACGTCAAAGCAGACAGCAGTGTATATAAGTTTAAAAGAGAAAGAGAAATTATGTCACAGAGTGATAGAGAGAAAGAAGGTGCGAAAACATCATTAAAACTGTCTCGCAGAGTCTGGAGTTGAGATTTTTTCTTGAAAAGTCAGACGTAGATTTACAAGCTCCTTGCGTCAAGGTAATACTACGGTTTTACGTGCTCCCATCATCATCATCATCGCAGGTTCTTCACCCGCTCAGTGCTTCGGGCGCCACTAACTCAGTGACCAAAGAGGCCACCCATGTAGTAGTGGGCCCCTTGTTCGGTGCTTTGCGAACAACTCTAAAATGGTGTACAACATGTGCGCTCCGTCTTTTTTATACATAGGATCACGTGTGTAGTGATGGATACTCTGAATGGGTGTGGGTGTATACCAGCTATGAGGGAGTGTGTGTGTAGATCCGAAAACTAGACATGCAACTAAGAAATCACTGCAATGGAAATTTGGGCCTTGTACTGTTGTTGTGTTTTCCTGGTAGCATAAGAGTGGCTTTCTTTTTTCTATGTGACGTTACGATACAGTCACCATGAATGTAGCCTATTTTGTGATAAATTTTATTGTATAATGCGTTTCAAAAACTAGTTGTGGTTGGGTGTTTTTAAATTAAACTGTGTAGTCTGCTTACGAGTTTGTTGAGTGTAGAAGTATTTTTTTTCTATTTTCTATTCTATCATAATTGTGCTGACTTTTCTCCTTTAGCGTGCAGTACTATATTATTTTATAAAATGTATAACTGTTGAAATCATCTTTGAAAGTAGAATGTAAGCATGTAAGCTGCTCTCTGTGACAAAAAGCAATGCTGGCTCCCGCAGGAAGTGGGGAGCCGGCTGGGACCGTGGAGGCCTTGGGGCTCTTCCCATGGTTCGCAACATTACATTTGAGCCCCGTAGGATGGGGTCCTCGGGGATTATAAAAAAATTGTGATAAAGGCTATTTTTTTAATGGTAGATTTATCGTACGCGTACCAAGCACGTATGGACGACGTACGGTGCGAAGATTGGAAGTCGTCCCATAAGCGTACTGAAGGAAAAAAAAGAAGAATATTTTTCAGATATTTATGAAGTGTATGTGTTTAGATGTTGGGTGGCGCTAAAAAGAGCCCTTGTATTGGGAGATTTTAGTACCTACAAGTAAGTACCAATGCAGAGTCTAAAGTTCAAGATGAAGACTCTGTTCCCCTCATCTGTAAAATGTACACCGTCTCTCCTAGAGATGTCATGGATATTGAAACACAGATTGTTGTGGTAGATGGACCCCATTCTATAGTCTCGGAGAAAGGCAGAAACAGATTTATTCACATGTTTCCTAGCTTTTTCAATCTGTGGACAATAATGGTTGGATCACTTCCATTTCTGCCTTTGGCATATATTAGAATAGACAATGGCAGTTTTGGGGAAAGGTGTCATCAATTGTGCAAAGGTGTCCTTCATACGCATTTCCAGACCTACCCTTGTCAAAGTGCCTAGGTCATTGCCACCACAGTGCACAATTATGAGGTCAGGGTGTTGGAGATGTAAAAAGGATTTCACCAATGGCATCAATTGGTGCCACTTTAATCCTCTCTGTCCAATCCATTTAATGTCTACATTTGGTAAACGTAGGTCTTTGTGAATTCCTTTCTGTTCTACGTACCTTTGGCTACAGAAAATATAGCTGTGTCCTACAATCCACCCTGTAAGCATCTTGAAGAGAGGTCTGGATGCACTCTGACGGTCTCTGTAAATGAAATGGCAGTTTGAAAAGTAAGATTTTTCTAAAATGGTGGACAACATGCAGTTTTGAAAAAAGAAAATAAATGAATCGTTGCTCGATAACATTCTACACAAAGCTAGGATGCATGTTTCTGTTTTTTAAAAGCCTGATTTTTATTGGTTAAGAAAAACTGATAGAAAAGAACGTTGCATAAGATAAGCTGGTATATTCTCAAGTCAAGCACGCTTGCTGTTTTAATTTGCAACAATGTATGATGAACTTTTCACCTGTGTGCTAAGTTAGGTGTTCCCTGAAGTGTTTCTATGGTAACTGGCAGATTGTGGAATGGGGAAAGGGTTGAAAGTTTTGTCAGTTGGAAAGGGTGCAAAAGTTCAAGCAATATAAAAGTGTATTTTGTTTTGATTTAATGTGGGAATAAATGTGATTTTTTATTTATTTGTATATGTGTTTTAGATTGAGTGTGTAGATTGACAGGAAAGTTTGCAATTTGCTAAAGGACTTCCCGTCCCCCTAGGACTGCTTAGGGGGGTTTACAATGATCCCCAAGGTCAAAATCGTTGATGGCCTTTTTTGAGCCTTTGATGGCCCTGGGGACCACCACCATCTCCCAGGGACGGCTCCTGTAGTGTTATGGGGTGTCTATCCCTGGGACACTGCTGTTTGCTATGGTAGGGCGAGAGTTCTCTTTCAAGT
Source organism: Lissotriton vulgaris (assembly GCF_964263255.1). Classification (NCBI taxonomy): domain Eukaryota; kingdom Metazoa; phylum Chordata; class Amphibia; order Caudata; family Salamandridae; genus Lissotriton; species Lissotriton vulgaris. The sequence continues at coordinate 885,182,245 of NC_141689.1, read as the reverse complement.
AGGAAAGTAGATTGCTGTTCGCCTGAGAGAGCAGCATGTAAGCTGGTTTCTCTGACAAAAAGCAATGCTGGCTCCCGAAGGACGCAGGGAGCCAGCTGGGACCGTGGGGGCTTTGGGGCTCCCCCCATGGTCCTGAACGTTATATTTGAGCCCCGGGGGATGGGGTCCCCGGGGATTGTAAAAAATTAGTGATAGATGCTACATTTTTTTTACGGTATATTTAGTGTACGCGTACTGTGCGAATTCTGAAATTCGTTTCATAGGCGTACGTAAGCAAGAAAAAATCAATTAAAAAATATATATTTTACAGATATCTATCAAGTTTATGTGTTTATATGTTGGTTGCTTGTAATGAGACCTTTTCTCTTTATTTGGCTTATAAGTAAGTGCTTATGCATAGTCTAAATTTGTTGAGGAGCAGTGTTTTATACAGTGCTGAACTTTTGACCTCTGTTGACAGTTGACTTTTGCATGATCTGTTGGGGGTAGGGTGGAAAGTTATGTCAGTTGGAAAGGTTTGAAATGTTAAAGCAATAGAAATGTGTGTTTCGTTTTGAATGTGTGAAGAATTTTAATTGGTTGTTTATATGTATGTATGTGTAAAATGAGAGGGAAAATGTTCCTTTTCGTGGTTCTGCTGCAAACACTGAACTAGAGAGATTCTGTGTAAGAATATCTACTGTGTGAGTGGCATTCTTCTTAATCTACAAATCAATTTGAAAGGTGAGTTGTTAAGTTGTATGGGAATGTATGTGGTGCATCTTTGTACATTAAGGAATTATGGGGCATATTATCAAGACAGGCGATAAAATTATCGCCACTTTATTGGCAGAAAACTAAAGATAAAACGGCGATAATGGGCTTGATAATATGCTCTATGGAATTCCAATCGAAGCCCTTGTTAGATGTGAAGGACATCTAACATGGGCTTTGATTGGAATTCCATAGAGCATATTATCAAGCCCATTATCGCCGCTTTATCAGCAGTTTTCTGCCGATAAAGTGGCGAATATTTTATCGCCTGTATTGATAATATGCCCCTGTATTCGTCCCTTGTTATATGGCTGAGATACCCGCCACCCCCTCTCAACACAATCCCCAAGGATGGGAAACCGGAAACAGTTCTGAAGTTTTTGGAAGACGGGAGGGAGTGACCCTCCCGGCCGTATTTATTAAAATATGAAACAAAATTAAAACATTAAATCAACAGTTTCATATTATGTACAATTTCATTACCACATTGCGATGTTTGGCTAACCTTAACATATCCTCTAATACAAAGGTTCTCCTAGCCGAACTAACATCCTACCAAACATTTACTTAACTTTTGAAATTGTACATCCTAACGTTTAAGGGCCAACGGCAAGGTCGTAACCGGTGTCAAGATCCCTAACCCAGACATATCCCCCTCACTTGTGAGGGGCGGCACGGAGGCATACCTCAAGTGCAACTACCAATTTCCCTTGACTTGACGGGGGCCCCAATAAAACTCGATGCCACTTAAAGGTCGTACGAGGACTCGTGTGAGGTATCTAGAAGGTAGCGTAGACCCCCCCCCAAACCCCACACAACTTACCACATCTGCCGTCGCAGACGTCCTGGCCCCGGGAAATTCCCCAGGAGGGGGCTGTAACCCCTCCTACCCATGAAGGGGCCTTGACCGCCTTCCCTTTCCTTTCGGCGACCCATCCTTAGAAGGGACCGCCTCCCCGTTGAGGGGCCAATGGCCACCTCCCCCGAGCGCCCCCATCCGTAATGGGTGACGCCCACTCATAGGGATCTTCCAATTAGTGCTCACCGATCATGACCTTACCGCCCGACCAAAATAAATACGACAATGATAACTACATAACTAAAGACTAAATATAACAGACAGTAGCAACAACAACTTTATTCAAAGCATGCTTACTGATGAACACTAAAGCAGAATTACTTTATTTGCAAAACATAACACAAATCGATCATTCTTTATTGCATACTCAAAATCTTCACGATAATACCACAACCTGTAAACGAAAATCAGAATTATCCATCAAACTTTATTTAAAACCACTCGCTGTCTTCAGGGGCTGGTGGGTGGGTCAAAATTGGCTCTTCGTTCCGTCTCGAGCTCACGTGCAGCGAGGAGGTGCAGCTTCAGAGCACAGGAACAAGAGGATGCTTTCTGGTCTTGTTCCTCCTTTTATCCGTCTTCAGGGCGGGCGTAAACCCGCCCCTGCCTGCCCCAAGGGCGTGGCCAGCCGCGTCAGTGTCTAGGCCAACCCACTCTAGGGCGGGAAAAGGCGCGCCTCGGCTACGCCGCTTCGGGCATACCAGCCGAGACTCGCCTCCCGCCCAAGATGGCTTCCCGGGGGGATCGTGGTACTCTGCCATACGTTCGGGGGGACCGATTGGTCGCCCCTTTCCATATGGCTGAGATACCCGCCACCCCCTCTCAACACAATCCCCAAGGATGGGAAACCGGAAACAGTTCTGAAGTTTTTGGAAGACGGGAGGGAGTGACCCTCCCGGCCGTATTTATTAAAATATGAAACAAAATTAAAACATTAAATCAACAGTTTCATATTATGTACAATTTCATTACCACATTGCGATGTTTGGCTAACCTTAACATATCCTCTAATACAAAGGTTCTCCTAGCCGAACTAACATCCTACCAAACATTTACTTAACTTTTGAAATTGTACATCCTAACGTTTAAGGGCCAACGGCAAGGTCGTAACCGGTGTCAAGATCCCTAACCCAGACATATCCCCCTCACTTGTGAGGGGCGGCACAGAGGCATACCTCAAGTGCAACTACCAATTTCCCTTGACTTGACGGGGGCCCCAATAAAACTCGACGCCACTTAAAGGTCGTACGAGGACTCGTGTGAGGTATCTAGAAGGTAGCGTAGACCCCCCCCCAAACCCCACACAACTTACCACATCTGCCGTCGCAGACGTCCTGGCCCCGGGAAATTCCTCAGGAGGGGGCTGTAACCCCTCCTACCCATGAAGAGGCCTTGACCGCCTTCCCTTTCCTTTCGGCGACCCATCCTTAGAAGGGACCGCCTCCCCGTTGAGGGGCCAATGGCCACCTCCCCCGAGCGCCCCCATCCGTAATGGGTGACGCCCACTCATAGGGATCTTCCAATTAGTGCTCACCGATCATGACCTTACCGCCACAGGTCCGGATAGTTGACCGGCTATCCGGACCCCCCACCACACTCCTACCTAAAGGTCATGTTTTAACGTCTTCAGCCAAGCTATGAAGTCTCCTATGAGTAACTCATTCCCCATCCGAGACAAATGAACACCATCCCCCAAGTACATACTGTCATCATTAATACACCCATGCGAGATAGAATGCAGTGCATTGGAACGGAACAACCTACTCACTTTGTTATTAATTTTTCTCACAGAATGATTTAAAGCAGAAACAGAAAAAGCCCCCCGCCACACTTTTCGTGGGATCATATGGGACCACGCAATTGTGCACCCTGGAACTCTCCTCGCTAACCAACTTACAGTGGAAAGCATCGCCTCCAGGAGAAGTCGTCTACCAGTGGTGACCAAATCATTGCCCCCAAGATGTACTATGACTACAGACGGCGGTGACCTCGTCCGCCCTAGCAAACCCTCGAAAAATGATTGAAACTGGTCAATACAGAGACCGCCCTTTCCGTAGAAGGACACACTGTACCCGTATTCCCCAGCCACGTGCACCATGTCACCTGCCTTGAATACGTCCGCGGCACGCCTCACGTATGAGTGGCCCACGACCCACACCTCCTTTTTCACAGCCGGTGATGTCTGACCGCTGGCCCGGTGTTGGGTCGACTGCATAGTCCGCCCCGCCTCGTAGGCTTGCGTAACTGAAAACCAAACAAAACAAGAAGCGTGAGTACATCATTACAGCTTCACAACATGTGCAAACGCACATACCTTTTATAACAATTGGAGGACCAACGCCCCACACGTTTAACTTGTTCCACATTCAGACCCCTGGCTGTAGCCTCTGTAGCAGCCCCTATCCGAAAGGAATGGGTCCCAAACTCGCCCGGGTTCAAGCCCGCAGCTGTAATCGACATCGCAAGCACCCGCTGAAACTGAAACCTTGTCAGTGGGGTGGCGTCCGCGTGTCTCAACAAGGTCCCCCCCCATGATGCCACCCTTCGTGTTAAATAATCCTCTAAACACTTCACTGGGCACATGGACGACCCGGGAATCCTCAAGAAGCGTGAGTACATCATTACAGCTTCACAACATGTGCAAACGCACATACCTTTTATAACAATTGGAGGACCAACGCCCCACACGTTTAACTTGTTCCACATTCAGACCCCTGGCTGTAGCCTCTGTAGCAGCCCCTATCCGAAAGGAATGGGTCCCAAACTCGCCCGGGTTCAAGCCCGCAGCTGTAATCGACATCGCAAGCACCCGCTGAAACTGAAACCTTGTCAGTGGGGTGGCGTCCGCGTGTCTCAACAAGGTCCCCCCCCATGATACCACCCTTCGTGTTAAATAATCCTCTAAACACTTCACTGGGCACATGGACGACCCGGGAATCCTGCGTATAATTATGCAGTCACCCATCCCACTCTGATCGGTCTTGGACCTCACAAACGAGACAGTCATTGTCTCCCCTCTGAACTGAACGTGCTCTGCGCACAGCCCTCCCGTCACATCCTGCTTATTCCTCGCCACTAATTCGCTTACCCGCATAGCCCCATGAAATGCCAGCATAAAAGCGGCTCGGAATAACACTGTCTCAAACTGAGATGAACATGTTGTAGGGAGTCTGGATAATAACTGGGCCAACCTATCCAAACCTATCGGGCGCCTCTCATCTACTCTGCGACCCTCAAGGCGTTGCCACCCACGTAGCGCTTTTTGCACAACGAAAGACGCTGTCGGGTCCTGGATCCCATGAGCCCTAGCAACAAAGGAAATGGCAGCCCGATGCCTCTGGGCCGTGGCCACCGATTTCCCTGCCAGATGTAACGACATCAGAAAGTTCACTACCCATTCCTCCTGGCCCCAAAGCTCCTCCCTAGCAGTCCCCAAAAAGGCTAAATAGGACCGGAACGCCCCTTCATATGCCTTCCTCGTCCTGGGTGCTAAACTCTCTCCCACGAGGTTACGAAGTTCGGGGCACCGAGAGACCAGAGAGCTTCGGGAAAGGGTGCTGGCTCCGGGTCCGCTGTGGGAAGAAAACCCCAGAAGGCCTGCATACGAAAACGAGAAAGGGCATCAGCCGCCTGGTTCATTACCCCCGGGACATGTCTTGCTTTGAATAGCACATTCAATTGCATACACAGTAATACGATTTCCTTGAGCAGTCTCAAAATCCATTTGCATCGTGCTGCCTGGCTATTGATACACTCAACCACGGTCATATTGTCAGACCAAAATACCACAGAGTGATCTCTGAACCCTTCGGGCCACGTTCTCAGGGCCACCAAAATGGGGAAAAGTTCCAGGAAAGCAATGTTACTTGTCAGTCCACTGTTATGCCACCATGCCGGCCATTTTTGTGCAGACCATCGAGTGCCGAAAATGGCACCAAAACCCATGCTCCCTGCCGAATCTGTCCACAGCCCCAGCTCCTCAGAGGACACGGCCGGTTTGTTCCAGACGACTCGACCATTGAAATCCGCCAGAAATGCCAACCAAATGCGCATGTCCTGGCGGACCTCTGCCGAGAGCCTTGTGCGATGATGGCCCTCCTTCAGTCCGACCATTGCTTGAGCGATCGAACGGGAAAAAGGGCGGGCCATTGGTATAACTCTTAGGGCAAAATTCAACTGTCCCACTAACTGCTGTAATTGATGCAGCTTAACCTTAGATTCACTCATACACATTTGCAGGGATGCCCTGAACTTTAACACTTTATCACCTGGCAAACGGAAACAACCTTCTCCGGAGTCTAACTCGATCCCCAGAAACTCGAGGCAAGTCGAAGGACCCGCCGTCTTACCTGGTGCTAATGGCACGCCAAACTGATTCATTAAAACACAAAATGCAGCCAAAGCTTGCCCACATTCCGGATCCCCGGCTGCCCCCAGGAACAAAAAATCATCGAGATAATGCATCACATGTTGGAAACCCGTCTTCTTAGTGAAGACCCATTGTAGGAAACTACTGAATTTCTCGAAATAGGCACAAGATATAGAGCATCCCATCGGCATACACCTATCCATTTAATACTGACCCTGAAACATGAATCCCAGGAGACGCTGATCGTCTGGATGTACCGGGAGCAACCGGAACGCTGACTCGATATCAGATTTTGCCATCAGCGCACCGGGCCCCAGGCGATTCAAAATGGCTACGGCCTCATCGAAGGATGCGTACCGCACCGAACACATTTCCGGGTCTATCGCTTCGTTTACAGAAAGACCACGTGGGGCTGACAAATTATGTATCAGCCGAAACTCACCCGGGTCCTTCTTGGGGACCACTCCTAAAGGCGAACAAACAAAGTTAGCAACCGGGGGTACACTAAACGGACCGGCGACTCGACCTCGAGTAACCTCCTTCCGGATCTTTTCCTGTACCACGGTCGTATGCTGCAAGACCGATATCTGATTTTTGCATTTTTCCACACCCTGAAAGTCCCCCACTGGGATGCGGAAACCATATGAAAACCCATTCCGCACCACCCCAGCGGAAGCACGATCCGGGTATTCACTGAGCCAGGGAATCATTGCCAAGGTATCAATCGGGGTAGGTAAAGGCGCCCCTCGGACTATGTTAGACCTGTTTGGCACCTCCTCTACCCCCGTTATCACCCGTTTTGGCTCTGCACGTGGACTCAGGATGGGATGATTGCCCACACCCACTACATTCGTGTCTAAATTTGCACGACCCCTGGGGCCTAGTACATTTACCCCTGTTAAAGTTCCAACAAACCCCCTTTTTACCTGCATTACCGGTAGGCCTCGAGTGATTGTCGGTACCCGTACCTGATCGAAAGGGTGTCCCCGCATACTGACGGGAGGATTCGCCCACGTTACTCCCTACCAATGGCAATTTCAACATACCAGTATCCTTCATTTTGGACCAGGACACAGAATCATAACAATCCCAAGTTAAGTTTTTATCATGTTCTTTTGCTTTTCTGAAAATATTATCATAGCAGAACCAATGATTACCCTCGTGTGATACAGAGTACCCCATGATCCGTGACTGATAAATCGGCAATTCGGGTAGCAATTCGGGCCTTCGTTCTCCCAAGATCGATGTGAAAACCCCCCACGCCTTTCCCCAATTGCCAATGTTTTCATTTACCTTAAAGGCGGCCATCTTTGCGCGCCAAACACTCGGATGCATGAGGTCCTTCTGGCCTTTAACATGCTCCATCTCATAATGATCAGTAAGCAACGAGAAGATGTTTACATACTCCCCTGCCCATATCTTTTCTTTAATAGCTAAAGGGACATGCTGACCCAACTTCTCCCTTCGAGAGGGTGCCGACTCCTCCCTCGCAATCGGCAATGGCCGCTTACCTGAACCGGACGCTGTGTCTGTGACTGAAACCGTCCCCTGTGGCTTCTCTACGGTCGCAGCCGGCGTGGATACCCTCGCTGCTTCCCGTGTTTCACGCAGTTGCTTCATCAACACCTGCGCGTCGACAGCCGTGGCGCCCTCGCTACCTTTACCCAACCACGCTGCTAATTGTGCTGCCAGCTCGGGCGGCATATCTTCCCCGGACACGGGGGTGACCACAACGGGAATCGGATTCCCATCCTCCGGCACGGGCGTGGGTGCTTCGAGCGGGACCCGGGATATCTCCCCCAGCTGCTCCCCTCCTGGGCCTCTTGCCTTTTCCTCCCGGGGCTGCTCCCACCAAAGGACGTTTCGGCCCCCCTTCCTCGTCTTTATCCATTCGCCTCTTTAGGTCGGTCACCTCTTTCATGAGAACACGCAGCATCTGGTCGGTAGTCATTCGCTTTCCCGCCTTCTTCGGCATTCTCCAACAGAGTATCTGGAAAACAAACAAGAACGATTACAACGCTCAAAATTGGCTCTTCGTTCCGTCTCGAGCTCACGTGCAGCGAGGAGGTGCAGCTTCAGAGCACAGGAACAAGAGGATGCTTTCTGGTCTTGTTCCTCCTTTTATCCGTCTTCAGGGCGGGCGTAAACCCGCCCCTGCCTGCCCCAAGGGCGTGGCCAGCCGCGTCAGTGTCTAGGCCAACCCACTCTAGGGCGGGAAAAGGCGCGCCCCGGCTACGCCGCTTCGGGCATACCAGCCGAGACTCGCCTCCCGCCCAAGATGGCTTCCCGGGGGGATCGTGGTACTCTGCCATACGTTCGGGGGGACCGATTGGTCGCCCCTTTCCAAACGTTTCATAGTAGTAAATGTGTTCTCCTATAATGTATGCTGCTATGTTTTTTTGTTAAAATATCACATTGTGCGTCTGTGTACATTAAGGAATTATGGGCCATATTATCAAGAAAGGGCAAAACATTATCGCCGCTTTTATCGGCAGGAAACTTCAGCTAAAGTAGCGATAATGGGCTTGATAATATGCCCTTATGAATTCCCATAGAAGCCCAGGTTATGATGTTAACCTGGGCTTCTATGGGAATTCACAAGGCCATATTTTCAAGCCCATTATCGCTGCTTTAGCTGCAGTCTCTTGCCGATAAAAGCGGCGATAATGTGTCGCCCTTTCTTGATAATATGGCCCAATATTTGTCGATTTTTCCATATTTCTAGCCTCTCTTTTTATACTCCCCTCTCTCTCCTCTTACTCCTTTCTCTCTCTCTGTACTACTGTCTTTTTTTTATATTGTCCTCTGTGGTCATATTGCCCTTCTTTGACTTTATATTTTCCTGTTTCTCCTCTTATACCTTCTGTCTCCTCATTTTCTTCCCTTTCTCTTCATATTTCATTTTTTTCTTGACACTCCCTGTTCTGTCCTCTTTCTCATTTCTCTCCCTCTGTATGTAGTCTGGGTCGATTTACAAGCCCCTTGTGCGTCTTTGTTGTTTTATTGTGCTAGTTTTTTTGATGTAATAGTGCAGAAATAATGTAGTAAATTGCATATGTATTTGGAAAATGAGTCGGTGTTTTTCACTGAAATGTAGTAATTATATACATGGAATATGTATAGTCACTTAAACGTTTTTCAGTAGTAAATGGTAAAATGCATGGTCTAATTTTTTTTGTCTAATATCACACTGTGCATGTGTGTACATTAGGAAATCATATTCGCCCCTTTTTAAACGTTTTACAGTAGTAAATGTGTTTTGGTAAAATGCATGGTCTTATAACTTTTTGGGTAATATCACACTGTGCATCTGTGTACATTAGGAATTATGGGGCATTATTATCAAGGACCGGTGTTAAAATTATCGCTGTTTTATCGGCGGGAAACTGCCGCTAAAACTGCGATAATGGGCTTTATAATACGCCCTTGTTCTGATGTTAACATGGGCTTCTATGGGAATTAACAATGGCGTATTATCAAGCCCATTATCCCCGTTTTAACTGCAGTTTCCTTCTGGTAAAACTGCGATAATTTTAACACCGGTCCTTGATAATATGCCCCTGAATTCGCCACTTTTTGTATATTTTCAACACTCTCTTGTCATACTCCCTCCTCTCTTGTCTTACTCCTTCCTTTCTCATTATACTATCTTCTTTTTCTTATACTCTGCTCTCTTTTTATATATTTTTTTCATACTTGCTCCTCTTTCTGCATATTTGTCCTCCTCTTTATATTTTCTCTTGTCTTTATATTCACCACTTTTGTCATAGTTCTTACTGTCTTCTCATAGTACTCCCTCTCTCCTTATACGGTCAGTCTTCCTTTATATTTGTCTTTTCTCCACATTTTTGTCTCTGTATCTTTTTACATTCCTTCTTCTTTCTTCATATATACTCTTCTGTTCTTATATTCTCTGTTTCTTCTTATTCTCACTGTTCTTTGCAGGTACTCCCTATTGTATAGTATTTTCTCATACTTTTCATTTTCTTCTAATACTCTTCTCTCTGTACTCACATTTCTCCTCTCTTTTCTTATACTTTGCACTCTCTACTAATATGGCCGCCTTTTCTTATTGTCATATTCATCTCCTCATTTTATCCCCTCTTCTTATACTCCCCTGTTTTCATATTCTCCTCTCTCTTCTCTTACTTCTCGATGTCTCCTCTTTCTACTGAGTTTTTCTTATATTTCCTATTGTCCTATACTCTTTCTCTCTGTGTTCATATTTTCCTCTTTTTCTTCATATCTCTTTTCTATTTTCATTTTCTGTCCTCTCTGTTTATACTTTTTAAATCTGTTAATATTGTTTGCTCTCTTCCCTTACTTCTCCTTGACTCCCTGCATACACTGTGCAGCACTTTCCTCATATTCTCTGTCTTTTCATACTGACCTCTCTCTTTATATTCGTTTCTCTTGTCATACTTATGCCTTTTTCGTCATACACTTTTCACTCTTCATAATCCTCCGTCTGTTTATACTCCTTCTTTTCTCCTCAGACTATATCCTCTGTTCTTGTACACCCATTTTTTCCTTATGCTCCACTTTTCCTCACATTCTCCGTGCTCTCTTCTGGTACTGTTCTCTCTGTCCTTATACACACTGTCCTTTGCTAGTATTCCTTTATTGTTCTTATAGTTGCGCGTCTTTTTACATATTCCTTCTTTTTTCTTTAGAGTGTTTCTCTCTCTTCTTATAGTGCCCCCTCTGTCCTCTTACTCTCTTTTTTTTCTTCTTATACTTTTTCTTCTCACCTCATATTTCCATCTTTCTCTTCATATTCTCCCTTACCTATTCATACTTTCCAGGTTATTCATACTTCCTTTATCCCGTTATATTGCAGTGTCTGTTTATACTCCCCTTTTTCGTTATATTTCCCTTGTTTCATACTCCTTCCTCTCTTGTTGTGAGTACATTTATTTTCATAGTCTCACGTTTGTCCTCATAATCCTCCCTCTGTTCTTATAAGTAATATTATAGAATATTTCATATATTTATTTTTGTAATGTTATATATATTTCTTTATAATAGATTCTGTTTATCAATACTGAAAAAACTGTATCATGCCTACGAAATCTCAGAAGAGGAAACAACGAAAGAAAGGTGTTTATTTGAAGAGAAGTCATCCATAAGATTTACATGAAGAACCATGTGTTAACAAATAGAAAAAAAGTCCTGGTAAGAGAAGGAACACTTTTTTGAGGAAAATATTAAAGACTAAGGGCCGATGTAGGTAATTCTAATTTACCACTTCTAAAATACCGAATCATACTGATTCGGTATTTAAGAAGTGGTAAATTAGAAGGGGGGAAATGTAGGTATTTCAGATTCGGTAAATACTGAATCGTTAAGATTCGGTATTTACCGATACTGTAAATACCAAATCGGTAAAGCCCATTGATTCCTATGGGCATTACAGCCCATAGGAATCAATGGTCATTACCGAATCTCTATTTACCGATTCGGTAAATACCGATTTTTGCAAGGGTGGAGGGGGTGTCACTTTGAAACCCTCTTGCACCCCAATTCCGGACTTGTGTGCCATATGGCACACAGACATGCCCTAAGGGCATGTCTGTGTGTCACATTGCACAGGTGTGCATGCACAGATGTGCATGCACACCTGTATTCGGTATTTTACCACCCAATTGGATTGGGTGGTAAAATACCGATTCTTAAAGCCCTGTGGCACTCTGACATGTGCCAGCTACATCTGCATTTCCAGAATCAGTATTTTACCGAGTCTGTATTTAACGATTCGGTAATTTTACCGAATTGGTAAATACAGAATCGGTAAAATACTGATTCTGTAAATGCATGCCCTACATATGAAAACCGTAATACTAGTCGGAAACGGCCGAATTCGGCCGTTTCCGACCGGTGTTAGGGCACCTACATCGGGCCCTAAGAGTAGTGTGCACAAAGTGAAAAATGGTATTAGTGTATCTGCAACGAAAAAGAAAAAGAAGAATAAAGAGAATAATCATGGAAAGTCAACTACAGAAAAAATAGTGTATAGTAAAAGGAGGAAACCCCAAATTATGGAAATTAGGAAAAAAATGTTTTATAATAGAGTTGTGTTAAATTTAATTAAAGAAATAAGGGATGTAAAAAAAACAGCATTTTATAAGAAGAAGAAATGTATATAAAATATAGTTGAGAAGGCTTTTGAATTGAAAAACCAGTTGTTTATTTTAGTAATCAATAGAATTCAATCACTAGATAAGCCAATCCATTTAATGAAGGCCAAAAGTAAGTGGAGAAGAGTAATTAACAGAAGTAATTTTTGTGAGGTTTTTTGGGGTGAATGGAAACATAGTTCAAGTTCTGAGCCTTTTTTTAATGAAGAAAGTTATCTTCAGAGTAATGATTTGTTGCATGCAGTTGACACTAGTGGTCGTGCCTATGAGGTTAGAAATGTTTGTCCTATTGAGAAAGAGAAAATTGTTCCTAGAAATGCAGAAGAGGTGTTACCTGATGAAGTTTTAGGGAGACGTCCTAAAGCTCCAGTGTACACTTGGAATTGTAGTAGTATTTGTAGTGTACGGCAAGAATTTATTGATTTTGTACGCAATTTCTTACGTAACTATACTAAGAAGAGTGTTAACTAAAAGAATAATATGTTGCAAGGAGTTTCTCTCACCCTTGCAGAGTGAGAGAAAATACTGGTTTGCAAGGTCATTCTCTGGCTTGAGTTTCTAAAAAAGTATGTCGAAGTGTTTTTCACCACTTCAGGATGTTAGCAGTACATCATTCTGAAATGAGGAAATTAGTCAGAAGATTGTATTATGCAAAAAGTCCAGCTCTACTGTTAAAAAAGTTGAACAGTGCTCTTTTGCATGGATCTGTATCAAATGTAAAGAACGTTTGTGATGAAATTGAGGTTAGTTATTTTGGTCCTGAGGAGGACAGTGCAGAAATTGAGATATTAATAGAAGGAAATATAGAAGAGAATGTACAACATTGTAGTACAGAAAATTTTGAGCAAGAAATTACAAAGTTTAAGGTGATTTCAGGTGAAAGGCCAAATTATTGGTGTGTCTGTTGTCGGCGAATTCATTATAAACATCAGACCAGGACTATTGATTTGTATTTAAAAAGTGAAAAGGAAAATAATAATGAGTGGAAGGATTTTGCAACTTATTTGTTGGTAGAGTATTGTTTTAATTTGGGTTATGATCAGCGTATTTGTAAATATTGTTATAACAAAGTAGACGAGAACAAAATGCCTGCTATAACTGTGCATACTAATCTTGAGTTGGTAAATATTCCTTCTGAACTGATGGATTTAAATACCTATGAGTCTATTCTTATTGAATGTGTGCATCCATTTCAGGCTATTGTTCGTATGGAGCCTAAGACAGGAAAATTGCCTCCTTCTGATTTACAGAGAGGATTAAAGGGAAGAGTTGCATATTTGGCTCTAGATTTAAAGAAAAATATTGAAACAATTGGTGTACAAAATGTTGAGGATGAACCTTTAGTTATTCTTGTTAATGGCGTTCCTACTAAGAGTATGAAAATCTGTCAAGAATTAGTGGATGTTAGGAAAGTGAAAAAGGTAACGGTGTATCTGGTAAAAAATAATCAATATTACAGAAATGTGTATGTGAGAGAAGAAGAAATAACTGTAGAAGAAGATAGTGACTTGCCATCTGGACAAATTAAAAAGTGGATGTGTCCAGAACTGAAGAAATCTACGAACATTACAGTGTTCATCCACTGCATTCTAAAGAACTGATGGGGAATACTATAGAGTTATTCCAATGAAAGAAGCAAAAGAAAGTCCCATTAGTGTATGGGAAAAAAGCTTGGAAACTCATTGTTTCCCCTAGTTGTTTCCCACAGGAAAAGGAGGACGATATGATGACCGACCTGTGCAGATTCCTACATCTGAATACCGGACATCAAGATTATATGCAGAAGATCCAAGATTTCGACATGTATTCCATATTTGTTTCTTCTTTTGTTTGAGAGTGATTTGTCTGGACTTTCTTATGCAGTAAACCATTTATTGAAAACAGGTGTAGATCTGAACAATGTTTCAGCAAAGGAATTTATGGATAAAGTACGGCAGAAAGATAATGTTTTGGAATCTCAGCTAATTAATCTCATGGCATGTTAGCGTGGTACTAATGAGTACTGGTACCGTCGTCATGGAGAACTGAAATGTATGCTAAGGAACTTAGGAACTCCTACATGGTTCCTTACTCTAAGCTGTGCTGATTATGCTTGGGATGATTTACTTCAATTTCTTCGAGAAGCAAATCCAAATATACTAAATATTGAATACAAGACACCTGGAGAATTGTGCTCTTTGGATCCAGTTAATGTATGCAGGTATTTCAATCATAGATTTGAAGCTATGATGTCTTTTATCACCAATAAAAAAATCCTCCTCTTGGAGAGGTTCTGGACTTCTTTTGGAGAAAGGAGTACAGTGAACAGTTGTATGTCATCTTTGCGACATACTATCACAAGAAAGTCTCCAAAAAATACCGACAACTTAAGAAGAAATGAGGAGTCAAAATACATAAATGACTATAACCCAGTCATTTTGCCCATGTGGAATGCTAATATGGATATTCAATATGTTGCAGACAATTCCATTGCTGTTGCTCGATATGTAACATCGTACATAACAAAATCAGAAAAGACGGAATTGAAGGAAATGTGGGAAGAGATTTCCCACGAGAAGAGTCTAAGTAAGAAATTATATACTTACAGTTTGAAGATGTTATCTCATCGAGAAATTGGAGCGAATGGATGCTCGGATCGCTTATCATCTGCAAGTCTATACTCCAAATCTAGAAGAATCATTTGGGTGAGTCTAGGTCCTGCTGCAACACGAAACCGAGTTCTTAAATCTGCACAAGAAATTGAATATTTAGCTGAAAAAGAGCCAGAAAGTACAGCTATTGTGAAAACAAATATGTTGGATACATTTTATCCAAATAGAAGTCATCATCTTGTGAACATTTGTCTCTATGAAGTGCTGCAAAACTATATTTTTATACAGAATATTACAGAAAACATCAATAATGGTATATATGCTGTGATTGGTTCTGAATGATGTCTGGTGAAACAAAGAAAAGGACATTTGATTAATCACCTTAAACTGAGTTGCGAAATACCTGACAAAAGGGAATTTTACTATTTTGCTCTTTTGCAACTTTTCAAGCCATGGCGTTCAGAATTGGAATTACTTGGAGATTTTGAGAGCTATGAAGATTCCTTCAATGCAGCTAAATATTCTATAGAATGTCCTGTTTTTGCTAATTATGTAAAAATGTTGAATGACGAAATTGAGCAAGAAGCTACAATTGCAGCTGAGATTGCTAGAGACAGTTCTCAAGAGAGTCAAACTTCTGCTCCATTGAGTCAGGACCGAATAGGAGAACCAATTGCTCAAAATGAAGCAGCAACTGCTATGGAAGAGGTGGAAACAGCAATGTATCAAGCTCAAGAAGATGTAACAAACTTAGGAAACTTGGAAGAACAACTAAATCTTGAGCAGAAAGAAATATAAGAGCAAGTGAGAGAACAGATTGACCATGGATTACTTCATGAGAAGAAAGAGTGTTCTTGCTCATCATTTGAACCTATGCGAATGTATGTGAGTGGATAAGTTGGAACAGGCAAAAGTTTTTTTAATTAAAGTAATCACAACTTTTCTACAGAAAACAACTGAGTCGCATTTGTCTTGTGTTGTCACTGCTCCAACTGGATTAGCAGCCCACAATATTAAAGGAATTACTTTACATTGTTTATTAATGCTACCAGTAGAGCATGAAAACAAATAAGAATACCACAAGCTATCTGGAGAAGCGTGTTGTGAAGTTTCAAGAGTCTTGAGGAAAATGAAACTTCTCAATATTGATGAGTAAAGCATGGTATCAAACTTAATGCTTGCTTTTGTGCATTTAAGAATGCAGCAAATTCTTAAAACAGAGTATGACGTCATAGTTTTTGGAGATCTTCTACAACTTACTCCTGTAAAAGGACAACCAGTTTTTAAAACACTGGCGCATGAAGATCTAGAAAGTCTTTGGGGAGCATTGGAAATGTAAACATTTGGTCATATTTTCAGAATAAGGAACTTAATTACAAATATGCGACAGGCGAATGATGCTGATTATGGAACTATTCTTCAAGATATAAGAATTGGAAAAATGACTGAACATGGCAAACAAGCTTTACAGAGACGATTACTTTCCAATTTGTTTTCAAATGAAAATATTGTCCCGGAGAAAATATACATGAGAATTGCAGAAAACAAATCTGTAATCTGCTTAATGCCAACACTATGTGAATGTTCTATATTCAATGAAGAAATGTTAAAGTTGGAAAATGAAGAAATTATAAAATTGGAAGCTATTGATAAAATAGAACATGAAGGAATCACTATTATTTTGACTGAAAAGTTGAAGAGAAAATTGGATTCTTTAGAGAAATCGATAAGTAAAACTGCTGGTTTAGAAAAGAATTTGTATGCATGTGTAAACTGTAGGGTAATTTTACAATGTAATTTGCATGTGGAAAAAGGTTTAGTAAATGGAGCAATGGGTAAAATTGTTGATTTTGTTCATTATGTGAATAGAGATGGGGTTGAATTTTTGAAAATCAAATTTGATGAAATTGCTGAAGTACAACAATTTAGTCGTTGTTCAGCTCGGTTTTGCTTGTAAAAGATTTGTATGTACGCAGAAAACAGTTTCCTATTTGTTTGGCATATGCGGTGACCATTCATAAATCTCAAGGTTTAAGCGTAGATAGTGCTTTAGTGAATATTGGAAGTACTGTATTTAAAGAGGGTATGGCATATGTTGCTTTGTCTCGAGTCAGAACTTTATCTGGATTGTACTTGATTGATTTTGATGAGACAAAGGTTAGTGCAGATGCAAATTGTGTGAAAGAGTATAATAAGTTAAGAAGAGAATATGCACCCAATTTAGGTCAATATCCAGTATTTGAAAAGTGTGCGGTAGGTAGAAAAAGAAGATTTGAGAAAATCTGTAGTGAAACTGTAGAGAAATAAAAAAACAAGATGAAGTTGCGCCTGCAAGCAAAAAGAAAAAGGACAGTGTTGAAGAGAATGTTGGTTATCGGTTTGAAAATAGTTGTGGTGTCAACTGCTATGCTAATGTAGTTGTTAATGTTGTTTTTGTTCTTGAAAGTTTGCAACAGCAAGTTGTTGAAAATCGGGACGAAAGATTCTGTTCATTGTTGTATTCTGTTTATGAGAAATGTAGTAGTGATAAAAGTAAAATACAAAGTGTTTCTGATATTCGAAATGTTTTGGACATATGTTCTGGTTCTAGTTAATTTCCGCAGAATATTCAGCAAGATTGTCAGGATTTTTTAATGTTTATGCTTGGTGTACTGGAAGATGAAGGTATAGATATTGAAAACCTTTTTGGCCTTTCTTATAAATGGCAACATGACTGTCAGAATTGTTTGTTTACATGTAGCACTAACATTGACACTAAAAGATTCATATATTTGACTTTACCTGACTCTGAATCAGTGTGTTTTAACAATCTAACTATAGGAGCAAGTCAAAACATGGAGCATAGCCAATGTAAATCAGAAATGTCATCAACATTATTTATACAAAGATATGGACAGTATGTAATTTTAATGCAGCAATGTTGTAGAGCTGATTGAAGAAAATTGGAAACTTTAATTAAAAATTTTGTAGCTGGTCAAGATTTAATATCAGGAAGAACTTTCGTAGCTGTTGCAATTATTTTTCATGATGGACCTTCTACAACATCTGGACATTACACTGTTTATTTAAAATGTCTGAAAGGTTGGATACATTGTAATGATAGTCAATTAGTTTTTAAGCAACGTTTGCCTAAGGAGTTACCAAATTCTTACCTAATATTTTTAAAGCCAAAATTTTAAGATCAAAATTTGGCCTTTTAGGATTACTGCTGTTAAGGTAGATTAGTCTGGTGTTGTAGAGTATTTTCTAAGTGAGGGTGAGGAGCTTGAAGGTGACCCTCTTGTTTATATTGAGGCAGTGTAGGTATATCAGGTGGTGGGTGATGTGGCTACAGCAGGGGACATTTTAGATCTGTCAGGTGGAGGTGATTTGGATTTGTTGTAGTCGTTGTGGGTATTTGGCTGGAATTCCCGTGTAGAGTGTTTTGCCACAGTGTAGTCTGCTGCTGATGAGGGCCTGTGTCACTGTTCTTCTTCTTTTGGTTAGGATCCACTTGTAAATGTAGCGGAGCATGTGGAGGGTGTTATAGCAGTACGAGGAGACGGTGTAGACTTGCTTACACATGGAGAGGGAGGAGTTGAGGATGAATACTAGGTTGTGGACATGGTTGGTAGGTGTTGGTACTGTCCACAGTGTAGTCAGCTAGCAGGAGTCGTCCGAGGCTGAAGGGGTGGGTCTGATGATGAATAACTTAATTTTGTGCAAGTTCATGTTTAGAGACCTGCTCTTTATGCAATTGGTGTCGTCCTTCATTGTGTCGTGGAGGTTGCTTTTGGTGGTATGTGGCTTCTTGGTGAGGAAGAGGATGAGCTGGGTGTTGTTGGCGTAGGAGATGTTGTTGAGGTTTTGATGGTGGACTACTTGTGTGAGGGTTGCCATGTAGAGGTTGAATATCGTCGGATTGAGGGATGAGCACTGGGGGACAGAGGAAATGATGTCGGTGGTTTTGGATCAGAAGGCTGGGAGGCAGATGTTCAGGATTACTATTGAACAATTTCCAAAGAAAGAATTTGGCGCATACTATTTGGCCGTAAGTATGTGAAACCAATAATGGGTTTTTGTTGTATATTTTGTCAGCATATATTTGTAAGTAACATTATTTATAGTGTAGGAAAATTAATCATAATGCTTTGTTATTTTATGATTGTTTGAGATGTGTCATATTTACGTAAGAAATTGCTCTTAGAAAAAAACATTTAACATTTAAGATATGTTTTGTTTCTATTTTTTAGATTGTTATTGAGAATGTTGATGGATTTTTTTAAGATAATCTTATTGATTGTCTTTTTTTTGCCTGCTGTTATGTTATGAGTACTATTGAACCCACTGTTTCTAGTGAAATTCAATATATTCTGAGAACAGCAAAAAAAGCAAATGTAATACTTTACAAATTATTTTGTGTTGTAAAAGATATATTGTAACTGTATTTTTTTGTGTCTTCCACAGATGGTAATTTTATAATATATAATTTGTTTATTATTTATTATATTTAAGATTAGTACAAGTAACTGTTAAAAATGGTCGATGAAATGTGCTTCAACGAGCAGAAGTAACAAAACATGGATGGAGAGCATACGTGTGTAAAGATGGTTTGTATCTTTTAAAGACATTTAAAAAAATGATATACTGAGTGTTTCTGTCAGAATCCCTAATCAATCAGTAGATACGATAATGACTTATCTAAACCCTAGCTGGCACAGAAAAGATGAAGAATCCGCAAGGAAACAGACTTGGAGTGCTTTAGTGCAACAGAGGAATTCTAAGATGGTCGCCTCGAGGAAAAACGCGGTGGCGGTCTAGTCATTTACCACACACCTGTGGGGAACCCTTGGTGAGGCGGCGCTCCCTAACAAGTGCGCACTTCACCTAAGAGGTTCCAGAGTTCAGACCCGTTTTTAATTGCTCCATAGATAATCCTGAAGAGAAAGCACAAATATTTCTGAGAGAGTTAAAGAAGGTTCCCGGTTAAACTTACCTTAGTTATCGTGCCCGCAACTAGAATTCAGCTTCCGAGTTGGAAGAAGCCCGAACATTGCACAGCGGTTGATTTTCCCATCGCGGCTCCTTCCGGGCAGACAGACTCAGTCATGTTCGGCAGCTGAAGAGCAGAGAGAACAAGAAACCATACAAGAAAGCTACGTTATAGTTGACAAAAGTATATTCTTGGAAAATAATCGTATGACAAGTTACTGAGTGACTAAACCTACCTGACATTATAGACAATATTGAATGTACTCAGTCGATGTATTTTCTATAACCTAAAACAAGAAACGATAAAATTCGTTTTAAGCAAGGTCCTAAGGGAAAAGAACACATTGAGTAAGGAATACCAGAAAGACTCTTCAATTAAGAAGGAACATTAGTAAAAAACACAAGATATTCAAGGATTGACAGAATAGATAACAAGCAACTGCATAAAGAAAGTTTGGTAGAAGAATACAAGGAAATTAATAATATAAAAATTAGACAATAAACTGAGAGGCCTAGGTTATTGAATGTTATGTAATTATAGGTTATCAGCAGTGAGAAAAATAAAGAACCGCAAGCTACAAGGTTGCAGATAAACACTAGAGGAGAGGCTAGTTCGAAAGACCAAGGGGTAGGTAATTAGTAGCGTTAGACTAAATTATAGATAAGGAATAGAGATAGAGTAGGGTAGGGTATTAAATAATTGTTCTTTGTTAGATCCGTTATGTATCCATGTCAAGGGATTGTCTGTGAATAAAACAAGACAGCCAGAGAGAAGGTGCCAAGGAGGAAATAGAGAGGTCGTGAGCCAGTCTCTTCTTCTTTATTATTTTTTCCCATCCCCATTCTCCCATGTTTTTTTTTTAGAGATTAGATTAAAAGGTTTGGTCTCTGGAGGATCCTGGAGGGGGAGTTGGGAACTAGCGTCATCTGTTCCTGTGCAAGTATCCGGTAAGAGTTTCTGGGCTTACTGTTCCTGACAGTACCAGTGTTCTATACCTGTTGTTGTGAGTATTTTCGACTTATATAAGGAATTACTACTTTCTAATTATGTTAAAAGGTGAGTAGTGGATAGGTCTTTAAGAGTTTATTTGTGTGAAAACACATGAAGTATTCAAAAAGTAGTGTGATAATGATATCTAAATATACACAGATACACAGTGTTATTCTGGACAATTAATAGTATCTCTTGCATTTTACTAAAACACATTTACTATTTTGGAATGGGTAAGGTGAATAGACATATTCTACATTTTTTTGTACTGTATTTTACTATAGCAGCCTGAGTCTTTTCCTATAGTCATAAGGAGTGACTGGTTTCAAAATTTAAGAAAACCTAAGAACAAGTCAAGTCAAGTCAAGTCAATGAATTTATATAGCGCGCTACATACCCAGAGGGTCTCAAGGCGCTTGAAGAAGGGTGGGGAATTACTTGTCGAATATCCACGTTTTAAGTTGCTTTCTGAATGCTAGGTGGTTCTGAGTAAGGCGAAGGTGAGTGGGAAGTGAGTTCCAGGTTTTAGCTGCCAGGTAGGAGAAGGATCTACCTCCCATGGTAGTTTTGTTGATGCGAGGTACAGTGGCAAGGGCTTGGTTGGAGGATCGTAGCTGGCGGGAGGGGGTGTAGAAGGACAGTCGTGTGTTGAGGCATTCGGGTCCGATTTCGTAGAGTGCTTTGTGTGCGTGGGTTAGGAGGCGGAAAGTAATCCTCTTATTGACGGGGAGCCAGTGGAGGTTTTTCAGGTGACCAGAGATGTGTTCTTTACGCGGGATGTCTAATATGAGCCTGGCTGAGGCGTTCTGGATGCGTTGGAGTTTTTTCTGGAGTTTGGCGGTGGTACCGGCGTAGAGGGAGTTTCCGTAGTCCAGTCGGCTCGTGACCAGAGCGTGGGTGACTGTTTTTCTAGTTTCGGTGGGGATCCAGCGAAATGTTTTTTTGAGCATGCGAAGAATGTTGAAGCAAGATGAAGAAACGGCGTTTACTTGTCTGTTCATCGAGAGTGAGGCATCTAGGATGACGCCCAGGTTCCGTGCGTGGTCCGTCGGGATGGGTGTTTTCCCAGGGCCTCTGGCCACCAAGAGTCATCCCAGGCGGAGGGGGAGGTGCCTAGGATGAGGACTTCTGTTTTGTCCGAGTTCAGTTTCAGATGGCTGTGCTTCATCCATTCTGCTACTTCTTTCATTCCTTCATGTAAGTTGGTTTTGGCAGTGTTAGGGTCTCTGGTGAGTGATAGGATCAGTTGAGTGTCGTCGGCGTAGGAGATGATGTTGAGGTTGTGTTGGCGTGCGATGGCCGCGAGGGGGCTCATGTATACGTTGAAGAGGGTGGGGCTGAGTGAGGATCCTTGTGGTACGCCGCAGATGACTTCAGTGGCCTCTGACTTGAATGGTGGAAGGCGGACTTTCTGGGTTCTTCCAGTGAGGAACGAGGTGATCCATTCCAGTGCTTTTCCTTGGATTCCGACGTTTCTGAGGCGTTGTAAAAGGGTGCAATGACAGACCGTGTCGAAGGCTGCGGAGAGGTCGAGGAGGATGAGGGCGACTGTGTCTCCATTGTCCAGTAGAGTTTGAATGTCGTCTGTTGCTGCGATGAGGGCGGTTTCAGTGCTGTGCTTGGCTCGGAAGCCGGACTGTGAGGAGTCGAGGGAATTGTTGGTTTCGAGGAATGCGGCGAGCTGGTTGTTGACCGCTTTCTCGATGACTTTGGCCGGGAATGGAAGGAGTGAGATAGGGCGGTAGTTTTTGAGTTCGGTGGGGTCAGCTGTGGGTTTCTTCAGGAGGGCGCTGAGTTCGGCATGTTTCCAGCTTTCCGGGAAGATTGTGGAGTTGAGGGAGCAGTTGATGACATCTCGGAGGTGAGGTGCTATAATGGAGTCTGCTTTGTTAAAGATGTGGTGAGGGCATGGGTCTGTGGGGGATCCTGAGTGGATAGAGTTCATCAGACGGATGGTGTCATCAGTGGAGATTGGCTTCCAGTCATTGAGGATGTTCGGGGGGTGGGGGTCCTGCAGGGGGTTGTGTGGGTTGGTCTTCGGGTCGGTTGTCGAAGCTGTTGTGGATGTCTGCAATTTTGTTGTGGAAGAATGAGGCTAGGGAGTCGCAGAGGGTTTGAGAGGGGGTGATGTCGTTGGAGTTGGCTGAGGGGTTGGTAAATTCCTTGACGATGTTGAATAGTTCCTTGCTGTTGTGGGCGTTGTTATCTAGCCGGTCCTTGAAAGCGGCTTTCTTGGCATTTCGGATCAATTGGTGGTGTATGCGGGTGGCGTTTTTGAAGGTGTCCTTGGTGATGGTAGTTGGGTCTTTTTTCCAGGCCTTCTCAAGGGAGCGACAGAGTTTCTTGGATTTCTTAAGATCATCGGTGAACCAGGAGGTCTTCTTGCTGCCTAGTTTGATTTGTCATTTTTTCAGTGGTGCTAGGATGTCGGCGCTGTTGGATAACCATTGGGTGAGGTTGGTGGCTGCTTGGTCGGGGTTTGAGGAGTGGGCTGGGGGATTTTGAAGAAGCGATGAGGAGATCTGGTCGATGGTGATTTTGTTCCAGTTTCTTTGCAGAGTGGGTTGGGGGTGGTTGTTGGATGTGGGTTTGTTGTAGGTAAAGTGAACGCAGCTGTGGTCAGTCCAAAGGAGAGCTGTGGTGTGGCTGAAGGAGACATGTTTGCTGGAGGTGAAGATAGGGTCGAGTGTGTGACCTGCGATGTGAGTGGGGGTAGTGACAAGTTGTTTAAGTCCGAGGTTGGCGAGGTTGTCCAAAAGGGTGGTGGTGTTGCGATCGTTGTTCTTTTCGAGGTGAAAGTTGAGATCTCCCAAAAGGATGTAATCCTCGGAGGGGAGCGCGTGTGGAGTGATGAAGTCTGTGATGTCTTCACTAAATTGTGCGCGGGGTCCTGGAGGCCTGTAAAGGAGGGTGCCTCTTAGTGTGGTCTTGGGGCCGATGTGGATCTGGAAATGAAGGTGTTCAGTGTTGGTGAAATTGACGTCTGAGCTGGTTGAGATGCGGATGGATTTCTTATGGACGATAGCGATGCCTCCTCCTGTGTGGCCGGTACGGTCCTTGCGAATGATCTTATAGCCTTCCGGGATGGCAATGGTGATGTCTGGGGCTGAAGAGGCATTCATCCATGTTTCTGTTAGGAAGGCGACGTCCGGAGAGATGGTGTCTAGTAGATTCCAGAGGTCGATGGCGTGCCTGTGGACCGAGCGAGTGTTGAGCAGGATGCATTGTAGGTGGTTGGGGTAGGATATCTGTTGTGTGTTCGTAGATGAGGAGTTGTTCTTGGTGCCGTCAAACTTGCAGGAGTTGCAGGAAAAGGGTCCATGGGTGTGTCCAGGGGCGGCTTGGACGCAGTTAAGGGAACGGCCGGGGTTAAGGGCTAGGAGGGTGGTGGCGTCGTAGGTAATGCGGGAGGGGTGGGCATTACGAGGACCAGGGGGTATGGCGCTGGGCGCGGTCCAGGCGCGGACGGGCGTAGACGGGCTTACCTTTGGCGCAGCTTCGGCGCGAATGGGGCGCGATCGCTGCGCGTGGACGCTGCGCGTTGGGACGTTGCTCATAAATGGATGGTGGAGGGGGCGGAGCGTGGGAGGGGCAGCAGCTGGGAGGCGGTGGCGGGAGGAGGGGCGGACCAGGGGAAAACAAACAACAAAATGGAGGGTCAAAGGCTAATGGAGCCAGGGGCAGCAAATTCACTACAATGCCGAGTGTGCAGGACAATTGCAAGAAAACACACAAGCCTCAGTGTACCAAAATTAATTCAGCCAGCCTCAGCAAGGTCGTGCTAGCAATTAATTAATTAAATAGAATAGTGAGCGCTGCGCGAGCAAAGCGCTACTAGGCTGCGAGGGTCAGTCAAATACACACAAATACAGCTGAAAATGCTTGTTGAGATGACGATACCGCCAGGAGACAGAGCGAGGCAGCTGCAGTTCAGCCGGCAGAACAGGATATCCTTATAAGTAATTACATTTATATAACTTTGTAAAGGAGTGTAACTCTACTAATGAAATGTTATTAGACAATGGTATTTATATAATATTTTTTGTAGGCCAAAATAGGTGAAAACGCTAGTTTTGTATTATATATTACGAAAACTGATAAAATGAGCTGTTTATATTTTTTATACAAGGAGCAACAACATAAAGGAAAAATTATGGAAAGAGAACAGCCTCATACTGAGGAGATTTTGGATATTACCTTGAGTGTAATTGAAGAACTAATCGTATCTGTCAAAGGTAATGAGAGTGAGAAGGGGAACATAGTGCTGCAGATATGAGCTATGATTTCGAAGAAGAAAGCTTTGATGCGGATTTTCTGGAAGCATTAAATTTTTTGTTGAAATTTTAGAACAAATTAATTCCGAAACTGCTAACGAGGGAATTGATGTGTATTAAATACCTGATTAACTTGTTTTAGAAGGTCTGTTAAATTATGAGATGTTAATAGAATACATTTATTGTTTAAAACTAATAAAGGTTGAGGACTATCTACTAATGTATTCATTGTACTAAAAGTAAAGCACTTATAGATTCAGTTATACATTCTTTAAATATTTTTTTTTGAAAACCTTTATTAAAAAAATAAGGAGATACATGCGCAGGCCCCCAACCACCATGGCCGGCCGCAAAGACAGTAAATAGGAACAGGAGAAACGTAGGCCAATCAACAATCAGGATATTTCAAGTTATTCCAGACATGGCTGTGAGATTCGCAACACAGGATAGGAGGTTTTCATTTTTAAATTTTAGGAGAAGAGTAGGGGCTGCAACAACAAGGACATCACACCTTACATGAGAAATACACAAAAGAGACGAGGGGGACGTACCCCATATACAGTCAGAGATAGGCTATGACTACAGCAACTATGTAATCTAGGCAGCCGTGGCTGTAAAACTGGGCAGTAAGCAATACTACAGAAAGCAACATTACTAAGTATCATCCCAGAAAGCCCACCCCGCAAGAGCAGAGAAACAGAGGCTTGTTGAGATGCCAGAAAAAGAAAAAAGGTGCAAGACCAAGAGACAGCCAACCCTACTAAAGAGGAAAGAGCCCTCCCAAAGCCGGAAAAGAGCGATAGGGACTATAGAACAAAACAAACTAAAATAACAAACCTCCCCCACACCCGCCACCCTGCACCCCTGTAATGGCTACGGCCTAACCCACTAACAGCGTGCCTGTCGCCCCGGAACTGCCCCACAGAAGGGAAAAAGTAAAAGAAATGGAGGAGAAGAGAAACAGACACACTCCCGGACACCCGGTACCCCCCGCCGGCATTGACCTCCCCAAGGCACAATCATCGTCAATCAAAGCAAACAGTCGGCATTATCACGGGGAAGACAGTCACCAATAAGAAACCCCCTCACCCCACCCCGGGCCCGGTGAAATACTCGGTGCAATCCCGGCAAAAATGAACTGAGCAATCCCAGGAAAGTAGAAGTCAACCCTGCAAGTAACACGGGGAGACCTATCGCCAAAGTCACAACAAATGCAATCAGGAAGAGCGTCTCAGGTAGTCCAAAGCAGTGGTAAGGAGCAAGAACAACTCAAAGTCGGAATCAGCCCTGACCAGTGCGAATCCTTTCCGAATCACGCGCCAACCAAGCCACAGCCGACCAGAGGCAGACAAAACGTCCACGGCAGTCCGAGGCACTGAAGATGGAACAAAGTCGGGACGCAAAATGGCGGCCTCCGTTATACAGACGGGCCAGGACGAAGAAAACTGGCAGTCCCCTTCGACAGGACCCTGAGACTCGGCATTGACGATCAGAACCTCCAGCAACGATACTCTATCAGATAGGAAACGTGAAGGGAAGACCAGGCACTGTAATGGGTGAAGGAGAAGTGGGGCCGACTCCCAAATGAGTGAAGTCGGGCTGCCGTTCGGGCACCTTGAGATGGCGGGCCAAATCGCTCGACTGGACCACAAACTGCTGTTCAGGTGTCGCAGCGTCAGTGGCCGGTCGCGAGCAGACATCATCCAGCTTTGCCGCCAGGGAGACATATGTGACGGTGAATTGTGAGCGGAGCGCCCCAATCACCGCCATTACAGAACTCAATGAATGTGCGCTATCCGTCCCCTCCATCCCGGGGCCCGGAGGACGGAGGGGGACACAATCTCCAGCCCACATCGCCGGGCTTCGGGCACACATTCAGGCGATCTCAACAACAGGGGCGCCCCGGACTGGCACGCTCAACACAGTCACCGGTCGTGGGTGCAGCCCGTCAGTCTTCGGACCGGGAAACAAGGGTCAGGCACACAGCCTCCAGCTACGGTTCAGGAGGATTACAGCACGTCACGATGCCTCTCCCCCGGTACTCTCCATCAACGAGGCCACAAGTCGAAAGTGCAAAGAATTAGTCGAATCCGGAAGACCGGCCACAATCTCGGTCCCACAGCCGATGTTGATCAGTTCCCACTCGGACAGTTCAGGAATCGAGGTCCCGGCGGCAGCCCTGGAATAGGCCGAAAATGGGACACAACATAACTACGTCTCCGAATAAGGTAGAAAGTCCGGGACGGCACCGTTGGCATCAGGTAACCTTCATACATCCAGGCATAGGGCGTGGGTAGAGGATAGATAACAGGATAGACGAGCCGCCGACGGAGGTCGGCGGAGCCGGGAGTTTATGCGGCCATCTTGGTTCGCAGCGTAGCTCCTCTCCCCATTCTTTACATTTTTTTATTGATTTAAAATATGCAAAGTGGGTCTCAGGGTATGGATTGCTTAAAATCCCTATGAAGTATACATGCAGTCTTCTATGCACCTGCAAACTTGTGTTTTATACCTTCAATTCCCCAGTCTGTATCCTTAGACTTCCACCACACACTCTGACACTGCTGTTTTAGCATTGTAGTGAGCCGGTCAGCAGTATGTTCTTTTCCATTGTACCATGGTAAAACTGAAGCTGTAATTAATTTAGTGAGGAACTTTCTTTGCAGAACTGTAAAGATCCACTCACTATCTAGATACTCATGGATTAAAACAGGCCCTAGTCCATAGACCGTTTCAAACCCCTATAGACTGTGCATGCACTGTTCTATGCACCAGCAAAATTATCTTTTATACCTTAAATTCCTCAATGTGTATCCTTACACTTCCAGCAAACACTATCATCCTACTGTTTCAGTATTGTAGTGAACCATATAGTAGTATGTGTTTATCTATACATTGTTGTAAAAGTAAAGCTGCTATACATTCAGCCAGACACTCTGCTTGCAGAATTGTAATAAGTCAGTCAGTACCTAAGTACTCTTGGTGCAAAGTGGGCCTTAGGGCATGGACTGCTTGAATCTCATATAGACTATGCATGCACTGTTCTATGCACCTGCAAATTTACCTTTTATATGTTCAATTCCCCAGTCTTTATCCTTACACTTGCACGAAACACTCTGTCATTCCTGTTATAGTTTTGTAGTGACTCATTAATCAGTGTGTAGTAATCCATTCACTACATTCAAACAGTAATCAGCAGATGTACAAGAAGTGGTTCATCCCCACAGATATGCCAGTTATTGTGCACTGTGACATCACCACCATGGATGCACTGTATTTACAATGTGGTGTATTATGGGGAAAAAACGGTACAGATATGTGATGTATTTGTGTTGTGAAGGTTGCACATTGCTTGACTTGCGTTGGAAACATAATGTAGCTCCAGCAATGCTCTTGGGGCCCTATGCTTACAATGCTGTGTCAATCCTTACACCTGTTTCAAGCAGATGCAGGGTTTTGATGCAGCATAAGCATAAAAGTGACTGAATTAAATCTTATAGATTTCACTTAGTCACTTTTAGAAGGCGTTCCTGCACCAGAACACCTCCCCCCCCCCCTCTGCGCAGGAAAGCCACCTTCTGGCGCAGGGCTTTACAATGTGATGCACCTTCCATATGCATGTCATTGTGAATACCACACACTATGGCACATCTTTTGCATCACCGCTGCATCACGAAAGTGATGCAACAGATGTGTAAAAGAGGCACAAGGGTATTGTAAATCCGTTCCTAATACATACAAATTCACCCAGGTAGTTTCACTAGCAGTGCAAATTGAAGCATAGACTTGTAACATATTTATATGGATATGTTACATTCAAGTGCTTCAGAAGTACTACACTATACTATAAATATCTTATAGATTTATGCTGTAGCACTTCCTTATAGTTCTGCAGTTTCACATTCACCATACAGTAGTAATGTATTCATTCATTCATTTATGAACTACATATTCATTCTGACAAACTTTTACAGACTAACATTGAAATATAGTTCTTTATTTGAGCAGTGTTGGTAGTTCTAAGAAGAACTGTTTTTTTTGTGTTTTAGTTTTCTATTTTTTTTGTATTTTTTTAACAAGTTTTTTTTTTAACTAAAAAAATAGAACAGGTTCCCAAAAAGTGTCCAACAGGAACAAAATGGAATGTGAAAAAAACAAGTAATGACGATGACAGCGATGCTCACGCTTCCTCCGTTTTATGAGGTAGATGGACTGCTCCCCGTAACATAAAAGTTCTTCCAATAAATTCAGAGGATTTCAACTTCACTAAAATCATGTTCGATTTGTGGTTGTGGACTGCTTTCCACAGGTGGTGCACTTGATGTACTTGCTACAGCAGCAGGTGGGTCCTCTTGCGACCTCCGTGTTGCAGCTCTTGCAAAATTGTTGGGGTGCAAGGTCTTGACATGCCGCACCCTACTTGCAGTGCCAAATGAATATTTTTTTGCAGGATTGTCCCTGGAACGTGTAGTTTGGCAAATTTTACAGGTCAAAAGAGGTGCATTGACCTTTTTTTCCCCTTCAGTAAATTCTCCATCAGAGGAGTGGCTGAAAGATGAGTCCGTAGGTGTTGTCATCGTTCTAATTTGATAGGCTTCAGAGAAGAGATACTTCTTCTCAGAAAATCAAAGTAGAATGATTTAAATAGGCGGGGTCTTTCAAGAGTTGGAATAGGAAGTGTTATGAAGCAATCTAATCTCTTCTTTTAAGCCAGATGGCTTTGCGTACGCTTACGGTGTTCTTACGATGCGAGTGTGAATGATGTACTTCTGTGATTTGCGTAATTGTTTTTAAAAGGAATATACACTTATTATAAGTTTGAAAAAAACTACTTTCATGATTATCCCAGATAATGTCTTTCCTTTAATATGTACATTAAATACATAAATATATGTTTTTGAACAATTATGAACTTTCGCTCCGTACGCGTACGGGACACCGTACATGACGTCACATGAAAGCGTAGATGCGAAGCGTAACGTCAAAGCTCATTCGTGACATGTATGCGCAGAGTATAAATTACTGTACAAAGTATAGTGCGATCACCGTACGCGTATGGTAAGATTATCCCCCAAAAAAAACAATGAAAAAGGAATTATATAGAATTTATTTTTACTATTTTGAAAGAAAAATGTAATTAATAAACAAACAAAAATTGAATTTTGTTTTATTATTGTACATTAAGAATATGAAATATAACTTTATATATATATATATATATATATATATATATATATATATATATATATATATATATATATACTAAAAATGTAGGAAATTAGTATAAAAAGAAAGAAATATAATAATACATTTAAAAATTTATCATTTAAAAAACCTTTGAAATTCACTGAAAAACCCATAGGTTTCAGCCATGTTATAGTTAGGAATTAGCATTTAAAAAACCTTAGAAATTCACTGAAAAAACCATAGGTTTCACACATGTTATAGTTAGCTGTACATTTCACTCATACAAAACCATTGAAATTCCCCCGTTATAGTTAGTTCAGTTAACTCTAACTCGCGCGCCCGCAATGCACTGCTGATGACGTCACATATTACATCACTCATGACATGGTCAGTGACATCACTCATGATATCACTGATGACATCCCCAAGCACTTATAAAATCACTATACACTCTCCTTGTAGTACTCTAATAATCCAGTCTCTACCTATGTACCTATACAATGACCGAGACAAAGTTACATAACCAAAATTTTCCACAATGCCAGAGGTAACATGGTTGCTTGCGCTATCCACAGCACAATGTAATGTTGTAGGGCCCAGGGGCAGCATTATGCATACATAATGAACACACAAACACAGTTAGATAGATAGTGGAACTGGGTACGGGCATGTGCGCTCTGCCCCTTTTTATTACCAGGACCACATTCCCAGTGACTTCTGTGCTGGAGTCATATGGGGTGAGTGTAAGCCAGTCTTCAGGGAATGGTTGGTGCTGCCAACAAGTACAACAGTAATTATCAGATCATACACAGAGATTCAATCATGAAGGGTCCATCACTTGTGCTGCACTAAGGTAGGTGCACCAGATGTGAAATAATACACAAAAGATTCTATTGTAAAGGATTCATGACTTGTGGTGCACTGAGGTTGGGGCAGCAGATCTGAAATCATAGTCAAAATCTTCTATCATAAAGGGTCCAAGAGTTGTGGTGCTCTGAGGTAGGAGCATCAGAAGCATTCAGCTTGTGTGAAGCCAGCGACGATAAGTGATCCGGGCGGGCCGCACTGGGAGCAATGTCTCTTGCCTACTGGACTGCGTCATCTGCAATCGCGACTCGGTCTGAATTGTGAACCCTGCTGTCCGCAAAGTAGATCGAAGGTAGTAGTCCACACAGACATTGAGGAATGCTTTTTGTCACTTCCTCTTGACAAAATCCGCGGACATAGAGTACAATTCTCTCTGCAATTAATAAATCAAGACTGAATTCAAATTGTGAGCTCTGCTGACCGCAGTGTAGGTGTATGGAAGAAAAGATTAAATATGTAAGGAATACATTGTCAAAATATGTAGGCTTCAGGGACGTTAAAGTTAGTTGCCTACTGGACTCTGAAATTAATTAATCAAGACTGAATTTGAATTGTGAGCCCTGCTGACCACAGTGTAGGACGGAGGCAACGGTTAGCAAAGGTCCACAGCCATGTGGCGTTGACTTGAGCTGCACAGATTGGGAGCATTTGGTCTTCTTAACCGTTTATAGTCTCTTACACAATTTGTATCAGTGCTAATCTTGAATTGTGAGCCGTGCTAACCGCAATGTAGGCCAGAGGCAGCGGTCATGAAGGGCCCACTGCCACGGTGGTGCTTCAGGTGCTTCAGGTGCCACAGATTTAGTGGCACCTAAGCACTCAGCGTGTGCCCAGCCAGCGATGATGCGTGCTCCGGGCGGGCCGCACTGGGAGCAATGTCTGTTGCCCACTGGACTGGGTCATCTGCAATCATGACTCTATCTGAACTGTCAGCCCTGCTGACCACAGTGTAGACTTGAGGCAGCGGTCAGAAAGGGCCAAGAGTCACGTAGAGTTGACTTGAGCTGCACAGAGTTAGTGGCACTTGAAGCACTCTACGTGTGTGCAGCCAGCAATGATGCGTGGTCCAGGCGGGCCTCACTGGGAGCAATGTCTCTTTTCTATTGGACTGCTTCATCTGTAATCGTGACTCAATCTGAATTGTGAGCCCTGCTGTCCGCAGTGTAGATTGAAGGCAGTAGTCAGCAAAGACATTGAGGAATGCTGTTGGTCACTTGCTCTTGATAAAATCCGAGGACACAGAGTACATTTCACTTTGCTATTAATAAATCAACACTGAATTCGAACTGTGAGCTCTGCTGTCCGCAGTGTAGACTGTCATTCAGCGTTCCTTTGGACTTGCAAGATGTATTTGGTCATTGTGGTAAAGCTAGAACTGATATAAAACAAGTTCTTAAAGCAAGGATACTAAAAGGATATTATGTAGGTTTTAGGAACGTTATACGTATTTGCATACTGGACTCTGCAATTAATTAATCAAAACTCAATTTTAAATGTGAGCCCTCATGACTGCAGTGGAGGCAGGTGGCAGCAGTCAGCAAGGGCCCACAGCCATGTGGCGTTGAGTTGAGCTGCACAGTTATTGGCACCTGAAGCAACCAGTGTGTGCAAAGCCTGCGATGATGCGTGGTCCTGGTGGGCCGCACTGGTAGCAATGCCTTTTGTCCAATGAATTCTGCCCTAATAAGGCTACGTGGCGATGACTTGTGGTGCACTGAGTTAGTGGCACCTGAAGCACTCAGCGCGTGCGCACCCTGCGATGATGCGTGGTCCGGGCGGGCGGCACTGGTAGCAATGTCTTTTGTCTAAAGTATTCTGCCTTAATAAGGCTACGTGGCGATGACTTTTGGGGCACTGAGTTAGTGGCACCTGAAGCAACCAGCCTATGCGCAGCCTGCGATGATGCGTGATCCGGGTGGGCCGCACTGGTAGCAATGTCTGTTGCCTACTGGACTGCGTCATCTGCAATCGCGACTTAATCTGAATTGTGAGCCCTGCTGTCCGCAGTGTACATCGAAGGCAGTAGTCTGTACAGAAATAACTCTGCCGTGCTGTGCTGCTGGGTTCCCAGGGGGCCTGTGTCAAGGAGGCCAGCAGTCATGGTGGCGGCCTCGTGGCAGGGTGAGGACCGCCGCTCTGGCAGACAGGTTGGCCTTCCCAGAAGTGAACCACACCCAGAGCCCAGCCTAATTATTCACTATCCTACGCTGGAGTGGCGTACGTTGTATCAGCCCACTCCGCTTACAGGGGGGAGGACACAGCTACATGTTCGAGATCTTCCCCACTGCCTGAGGTAACATGGTTTCGTCCACTGTCCACAACACTACAAGAACACATAGAGAGGCCTGTGCTCTGCATAGTAAGGTCTTTCCAGCACATCACCACTACACTTGGCATTGTGTGCATTGTTATTGATGGGTGACTTGGGTCCTTCACACATACTTGGTTCCCACATCTCCCAACATTCAGCTATTGTGCGGCTGAGGGGCCATGTAATTTTGGGAAGGTCTGCTGTACTGTTCTGCACTGCCTCTGTGGTAGTAGGGGGTTGGTCCAGGGGGGAAGTCCTGGGGGTGGTGGTGGTGGGTGTTGTGGCCTTCTTGGGTGTCAGATTGCATGATCAGTAGCTCTATGACATGTGTTGGTCTTCAGATGTGGCTCTGGGCTGGGCTCCCTTTTATATTGTAGGTAGTCGTCCTGCTTTACACTAGTAAAAGGCAGATGTTAAATTCTTACTGCTAAGGCAGCTTTTTGCCTGGTTTTGGATCGCTTCGCATTTTTGACTGGTCGTTGAAAATATCGGGGAGTGGTGTTTTCGTGTTATTTTTGCAAGGGAACGCCTACTCTGCATATCATTAGCGTTTATCGTCGCTCTCATTTGTGGCGATTGTTTTGCTGAAGCTGTCAATGGAAAACTGGCGATATCAGCAGTTTTCACCAGGTTTAGAATGGGATGATAATTTAAAATCATAGAAAAAACCATAGGTTTAAAGAACATTATAATTAGAAATTAGCATTTACAAAAACCTTTGAAATCCAAAGAAAAAAACATATGTTTCAGGCACGTTATAGTTAGAAATTAGCATTTAAAAAACATTTGAAATTCAGTGAAAAAACCATAGGTTTCAGGCACCTTATAGTTAGAAATTAACATTTCAAAAACCTTAGAAATTCACTGGAAAAAATTGTGCAGGAAGGTGCAGGTGGTGCTCTGAGAGTGGTGGTCTGCCTGTTAGGCTCTTTTAAGATCCTGACGGACTGCTGCTCTCAGACCACCGAAGGACCACCTGCCAGACCAGGAAAAAACTCCTGATCTGACTGGCAGCAGCATCACGGGTTTGGCGGTACCACAGCGGATGGCCCATTTCACCATCTGCTGTGGGGCCACCAAACTTGTAGTAAGGCATGTATTGTTTTAATAATAATATAAACATTAAAAACTACACATTATTAAAGAAATAACAACAATCAAAAGTTAAGCAACACTAGCAAAAGTGTTAAAAAGGGTCGGATTACAAAATCAAACTCCAATTTAAGCAAATGTAGAAAAAGTGCTGGGGTATGGAGGGGTAGATTTACGGTTCCCACTGCAAAAGCTGGGAAATTGATGGGCTTTGAAGGGGTTAGCATCACTATTCCTGCTCAAATCTAAAAACTGTTAGGTGTTGCAGTGTTAGATTTACTATTCCCATTCCAGTCTAAGCAACAGTAGGGAAAAATGCTGGACTTTTGAAAGGTAAGATTTACTATTCCTACTTTAAAATGAGCAACATCAGGCAAAGTGTTTGACTTTACATTTACTATTCCAACTCCAATTTATACAACATCAGCCAAACTGTTGAACCCATTAAATTCACTGTCCCCACTCAAATCTAAACAAAATTAGCGAAAGTGTTGGTCTTCGGAGTGATTAAATTCACTATTCCTGCTCCATTGTAAGCAAAATCATTCAGATTTTTGGACTTTGAAGGGGTTAGCTTTACTATTCCCACCCCAATCAAAGCAACAGTTAGGAAAGTGTTGAACTTTAGAGAGTTAAATCTACTATTGCCACACGAATCTAAGCAACAGAAGGGAAAGTGTTGGAATTTGAACAAATATTTAAATACATAACATATAAGTATTAAAACACATTCAAAGTAAAAGAATATAGACTATCTAAATAAATACAATGAAATGTAAAAAAACAATTCAAAGAAGAGCAAATAATAAAAAATATATTTTCCTCCACACTACCCATTAAACCACAAAAAAAGAGTTATAATCTAGTATAAATATATAAAATATTTGTTATTATCAATACCATTATTATTATTATAATTAATAATAATAATGTTATTTCTAAAGTGCACAATTATCTAAAAAAGATGTCCTGGTGCTGAGACATAACAGTACCATAACACAGCATGCCAGCAATTACGTTCTTTACCCGGAATTATATGGTAAACAGCCAGGTTTTAGTGACTTTCTAAATTTGCCAAGGTCTGCCAACTTTCACAGCCAGATTGGCAAACTATTCCATAAACACAATGCTTAAACTGAAAACACTCTGCGCCCGATCTAGATTTATACTGTTAGAAGGTTAGCGTCTGTTGAACGCGCCAGAACATACATAACCTTACATAGGTACATAACAAAAAATCAATTTAAGAAAATAGCAAAATTAGTTAACAATGTAATGGAAATAAAAATTCATTTAAAAAATGGTAGCCTAAATTACTTCCCACCATATTCCTCTTTAAAATCTTTAAACCTGCATCTAAAATAACTAAGTTAACTATACAAAAATAAAATATATTTATAAAAATCACAAAAAATGCTTTAATAAAGAAAATAAAAATGAATCCGTTTACATGCATAATCACTGATTAAATATTTAAGTACAATAAAATAAATCTAAAAACAATAATTTTTAGTTTAAATAAGTTCCCTTCCTACTCCTCTACACACTCATCAACTAATAATGTATTACTAGTTAAATGTTAATAGAAATTAATTCATATTAAACATTAGAAACTATACTTATTTTTTTTAAAGAATTACATTAATAGTATTAAATCCAAAAATTAATATAACATACATATATATATGAAATTAATTAGGATTTGATATTTGATACAACTATATTTTTAAGAAAACAATATTTGATAAAGCAACATTTAAAAAAAATATTTTACATACATATTAAAAGCAACATTCTTACCTTCTATATTTCGTCACTCTCTTTAATTACTGAATATTTTTGACATGACATTCATGTCACACAATATTTGCAAATCACAAATTCAGGGTGAGATAGCCAGTTTTATCTGGACCTCCCAAAAAAGTAGACTTGTGTGGAGAAAATTGAGAAGAAAGCTAGCTAAAGTGGCCTGGCATTGCTGGACATTCTGATGTATTATTATGCTTTTCAGTTTTAGAACTCCAGGATGTTACTAGCATGACCTGATGACTCATGTGTCCGGGGCGAGGGGCGTGTTGTCGATTATGTTGGGAAGTTTAGGGAGGGATTAACTTTCTTTATGAATTTGGTTTTCTGAGATCCTCATTGGAAACATGGTACAATCTGAGGAAAATACTGGGTAATGACTTTTATGCAGTAAACATTCCTATCGGAGACTCTCCTGACACTCCTGATTGCCTGAAAGACAAACTTAGCCTTCAATTGATGAAGGCAGGCTTGAAACCCTGGAGGGACCTGCAAAAGGTGCCTCACCTAATTACATGGAAAGATTTAGTTGCAGTCACCAATGGTACTACCTCAAAGTTTAAGTACATTGAATTAACCTCATGGTGGGCAGCGCAGAAGTGGAGTGCAGTTGAAAGATGGAAATATGAAGAATGTGCAGAGGGCCCACAACAGCTAAAAAAAGGATATATCAATTTGATACTGGGAGTTATTAGACTGAAGAAAGGAACCTGGGAAAGCCAGAGCATCCATGGAAAGACCGGTCAAGTTTATGGTAAGTATCCTTAACTCTTATTTATTCTACAGTCAAGTCTGCAGTCGTAAAGAAGAACCATTTCTATACTCTTCATAGAATCTACTTGACCCAGAGGAAGCTGGCAAAGTTTGACAAAAGTGAAATATTATGTTTCAAAAGATGTGGAGAGGAGACTGTGAATGAAATGCATGTGCTTGTAACCTGCCCAGTGCTTGAGCCTTTCTGGAATGGTGTAAGGGATAGTGTCCGGAATTTTCACTTCAAGAATCAGGTTACGGTTTAACCTGATATGGCTGAGATACCCGCCACCCCCTCTCAACACAATCCCCAAGGATGGGAAACCGGAAACAGTTCTGAAGTTTTTGGAGACGGGAGGGAGTGACCCTCCCGGGCCGTATTTATTAAAATATGAAACAAAATTAAAACATTAAAATAAACAGTTTCATATTATGTACAATTTCATTACCACATTGCGATGTTTGGCTAACCTTAACATATCCTCTAGTACAAAGGTTCTCCTAGCCGAACTAACATCCTACCAAACATTTACTTAACTTTTGAAATTGTACATCCTAACGTTTAAGGGCCAACGGCAAGGTCGTAACCGGTGTCAAGATCCCTAACCCAGACATATCCCCCTCACTTGAGAGGGGCGGCACGGAGGCATACCTCAAGTGCAACTACCAATTTCCCTTGAC
This sequence comes from Lissotriton vulgaris, assembly GCF_964263255.1. Lineage (NCBI taxonomy): Eukaryota > Metazoa > Chordata > Amphibia > Caudata > Salamandridae > Lissotriton > Lissotriton vulgaris. The sequence goes on along the minus strand of NC_141689.1, from coordinate 885,144,603 downwards.
TTGACGGGGGCCCCAATAAAACTCGACGCCACTTAAAGGTCGTACGAGGACTCGTGTGAGGTATCTAGAAGGTAGCGTAGACCCCCCCCAAACCCCACACAACTTACCACATCTGCCGTCGCAGACGTCCTGGCCCCGGGAAATTACCCAGGAGGGGGCTGTAACCCCTCCTACCCATGAAGGGGCCTTGACCGCCTTCCCTTTCCTTTCGGCGACCCATCCTTAGAAGGGACCGCCTCCCCGTTGAGGGGCCAATGGCCACCTCCCCCGAGCGCCCCCATCCGTAATGGGTGACGCCCACTCATAGGGATCTTCCAATTAGTGCTCACCGATCATGACCTTACCGCCCGACCAAAATAAATACGACAATGATAACTAAATAACTAAAGACTAAATATAACAGACCGTATCAACAACAACTTTACTCAAAGCATGCTTACTGATGAACACTAAAGCACAATTACTTTATTTGCAAAACATAAAACAAAAGCGATCATTCTTTATTGCATACTCAAAATTTCACGATAATACCACAACCTGTAAACGAAAATCAGAATTATCCATCAAACTTTATTCAAAACCACTCGCTGTCTTCAGGGGCTGGTGGGTGGGTCAAAATTGGCTCTTCGTTCCGTCTCGAGCTCACGTGCAGCGAGGAGGGCAGCTTTAGAGCACAGGAACAAGAGGATGCTTTCTGGTCTTGTTCCTCCTTTTATCCGTCTTCAGGGCGGGCGTAAACCCGCCCCTGCCTGCCCCAAGGGCGTGGCCAGCCGCTTCAGTGTCTAGGCCAACCCACTCTAGGGCGGGAACAAGGCGCGCCCCGGCTACGCCGCTTCGGGCATACCAGCCGAGACTCGCCTCCCGCCCAAGATGGCTTCCCGGGGGGATCGTGGTACTCTGCCATACGTTCGGGGGGACCGATTGGTCGCCCCTTTCCATATGGCTGAGATACCCGCCACCCCCTCTCAACACAATCCCCAAGGATGGGAAACCGGAAACAGTTCTGAAGTTTTTGGAGACGGGAGGGAGTGACCCTCCCGGGCCGTATTTATTAAAATATGAAACAAAATTAAAACATTAAAATAAACAGTTTCATATTATGTACAATTTCATTACCACATTGCGATGTTTGGCTAACCTTAACATATCCTCTAGTACAAAGGTTCTCCTAGCCGAACTAACATCCTACCAAACATTTACTTAACTTTTGAAATTGTACATCCTAACGTTTAAGGGCCAACGGCAAGGTCGTAACCGGTGTCAAGATCCCTAACCCAGACATATCCCCCTCACTTGAGAGGGGCGGCACGGAGGCATACCTCAAGTGCAACTACCAATTTCCCTTGACTTGACGGGGGCCCCAATAAAACTCGACGCCACTTAAAGGTCGTACGAGGACTCGTGTGAGGTATCTAGAAGGTAGCGTAGACCCCCCCCAAACCCCACACAACTTACCACATCTGCCGTCGCAGACGTCCTGGCTCCGGGAAATTACCCAGGAGGGGGCTGTAACCCCTCCTACCCATGAAGGGGCCTTGACTGCCTTCCCTTTCCTTTCGGCGACCCATCCTTAGAAGGGACCGCCTCCCCGTTGAGGGGCCAATGGCCACCTCCCCCGAGCGCCCCCATCCGTAATGGGTGACGCCCACTCATAGGGATCTTCCAATTAGTGCTCACCGATCATGACCTTACCGCCACAGGTCCGGATAGTTGACCGGCTATCCGGACCCCCCACCACACTCCTACCTAAAGGTCATGTTTAACGTCTTCAGCCAAGCTATGAAGTCTCCTATGAGTAACTCATTCCCCATCCGAGACAAATGAACACCATCCCCCAAGTACATACTGTCATCATTAATACATCCATGCGCGATAGAATGCAGTGCATTGGAACGGAACAACCTACTTACTTTGTTATTAATTTTTCTCACAGAGTGATTTAAAGCAGAAATCGAAAAAGCCCCCCGCCACGCTTTTCGTGGGATCATGTGGGACCACGCAATTGTGCACCCTGGAACTCTCCTCGCTAACCAACTTACAGTGGAAAGCATCGCTTCCAGGAGAAGTCGTCTACCAATGGTGACCAAATCATTGCCCCCAAGATGTACTATGACTACAGACGGCGGTGACCTCGTCCGCCCTAGTAAACCCTCGAAAAATGATTGAAACTGGTCAATACAGAGACCGCCCTTTCCGTAGAAGGACACACTGTACCCGTATTCCCCAGCCACGTGCACCATGTCACCTGCCTTGAATACGTCCGCGGCACGCCTCACGTATGAGTGGCCCACGACCCACACCTCCTTTTTAACAGCCGGTGATGTCTGACCGCTGGCCCGGTGTTGGGTCGACTGCGTAGTCCGCCCCGCCTCGTAGGCTTGCGTAACTGAAAACCAAACAGAAACAAGAAGCGTGAGTACATCATTACAGCTTCACAACATGTGCAAACGCACATACCTTTTATAACAATTGGAGGACCAACGCCCCACACGTTTAACTTGTTCCACATTCAGACCCCTGGCTGTAGCCTCTGTAGCAGCCCCTATCCGAAAGGAATGGGTCCCAAATTCGCCCGGGTTCAAGCCCGCAGCTGTAATCGACATCGCAAGCACCCGCTGAAACTGAAACCTTGTCAGTGGGGTGGCGTCCGCGTGTCTCAACAAGGTCCCCCCCCATGATGCCACCCTTCGTGTTAAATAATCCTCTAAACACTTCACTGGGCACATGGACGACCCGGGAATCCTGCGTATGATTATGCATTCACCCATCCCACTCTGGTCGGTCTTGGACCTCACAAACGAGACAGTCATCGTCTCCCCTCTGATCTGAACGTGCTCTGCGCACAGTCCTCCCGTCACCTCCTGCTTGTTCCTTGCCACTAATTCGCTTACCCGCATAGCCCCATGAAATGCCAGCGTAAAAGCGGCTCGGAATAACACTGTCTCAAACTGAGACGAACATGTTGTAGGGAGTCTGGATAATAACTGGGCCAACCTATCCAAACCTATCGGGCGCCTCTCATCTACTCTGCGACCCTCAAGGCGTTGCCACCCACGTAGCGCTTTTTGCACAACGAAAGACGCTGTCGGGTCCTGGATCCCATGAGCCCTAGCAACAAAGGAAATGGCAGCCCGATGCCTCTGGGCCGTGGCCACCGTTTTCCCTGCCAGATGTAATGACATCAGAAAGTTCACTACCCCTTCCTCCTGGCCCCAAAGCTCCTCTCTAGCAGTCCCCAAAAAGGCTAAATAGGACCGGAACGCCACTTCATATGCCTTCCTCGTCCTGGGTGCTAAACTCTCTCCCACGAGGTTACGAAGTTCGGGGCACCGAGAGACCAGAGAGCTTCGGGAAAGGGTGCCGGCTCCGGGTCCGCTGTGGGCAGAAAACCCCAGAAGGCCTGCATACGAAAACGAGAAAGGGCATCAGCCGCCTGGTTCATTACCCCCGGGACATGTCTTGCTTTGAATAACACATTCAATTGCATACACAGTAATACGATTTCCTTGAGCAGTCTCAAAACCCATTTGCATCGTGCTGCTTGCCTATTGATACACTCAACCACGGTCATATTGTCAGACCAAAATACCACAGAGTGATCTCTGAACCCTTCGGGCCACGTTCTCAGGGCCACGAAAATGGGGAAAAGTTCCAGGAAAGCAATGTTACTTGTCAGTCCACTGTTATGCCACCATGCCGGCCATTTTTGTGCAGACCATCGAGCACCGAAAATGGCACCAAAACCTATACTCCCTGCCGAATCTGTCCACAGCCCCAGCTCCTCAGAGGACACGGCTGGTTTATTCCAGACGACTCGACCATTGAAATCTGCCAGAAATGCCAACCAAATGCGCATGTCCTGGCGGACCTCGGCCGAGAGCCTCGTGCGATGATGGCCCTCCTTCAATCCGACCATGGCTTGAGCGATCGAACGGGAAAAAGGGCGGGCCATTGGTATAACTCTTAGGGCGAAATTCAACTGTCCCACTAACTGCTGTAATTGATGCAGCTTAACCTTAGATTCACTCATACACATTTGCAGGGATGCCCTGAACTTTAACACTTTATCACTTGGTAAACGGAAACAACCTTCTCCGGAGTCTAACTCGATCCCCAGAAACTCGAGGCAAGTCGAAGGACCCACCGTCTTACCTAGTGCCAATGGAACGCCAAACTGATTCATTAAAACACAAAATGCAGCCAAAGCTTGCCCACATTCCGGATCCCCGGCTGCCCCCAGGAACAAAAAATCATCGAGATAATGCATCACATGTTGAAAACCCGTCTTCTTAGTGAAGACCCATTGTAGGAAACTACTGAATTTCTCAAAATGGGCACAAGAAATAGAGCATCCCATCGGCATACACCTATCCATGTAATACTGACCCTGAAACATGAAACCCAGGAGACGCTGATCGTCTGGATGTACCGGGAGCAACCGGAACGCTGACTCAATATCAGATTTTGCCATCAGCGCCCCGGGCCCCAGGCGATTCAAAATGGCCACGGCCTCATCGAAAGATGCGTACCGTACCGAACACATTTCCGGGTCTATCGCTTCGTTTACGGAAAGACCACGTGGGGCTGACAAATTATGTATCAGCCGAAACTCACCCGGGTCCTTCTTGGGGACCACTCCTAAAGGCGAACAAACAAAGTTAGCCACCGGGGGTACACTAAACGGACCGGCGACTCGACCTCGAGTAACCTCCTTCCGGATCTTTTCCTGTACCACGGTCGGATGCTGCAAGACCGATATCTGATTTTTGCATTTTTCCACACCCTGAAAGTCCCCCACTGGGATGCGGAAACCATATGAAAACCCGTTCCGCAACACCCCAGCAGAAGCACGATCCGGGTATTCACTGAGCCAGGGAATCATTGCCAAGGTATCAATCGGGGTAGGTAAAGGCGCCCCTCGGACTATGTTAGACCTGTTTGGCACCTCCTCTACCCCCGTTATCACCCGTTTTGGCTCTGCACGTGGACTCAGGATGGGATGATTGCCCACACCCACTACATTCGTGTTTAAATTTGCACGATCCCTGGGGCCTAGTACATTTACCCCTGTTAAAATTCCAACAAACCCCCTTTTTACCTGTATTACCGGTAGGCCTCGAGTGATTGTCGGTACCCGTACCTGATCGAAAAGGCGTCCCCGCATACTGACGGGAGGATTCGCCCACATTACTCCCTACTAATGGCACTTTCAACATACCAGTCTCCTTCATTTTGGACCAGGACACAGAATCATAACAATCCCAAGTTAAGTTTTTATCATGTTCTTTTGCTTTTCTGAAAAGATTATCATAGCAAAACCAATGATTACCCTCGTGTGATACCGAGTACCCCATGATCCGTGACTGATAACTCGGCAATTCGGGTAGCAATTCGGGCCTCCGTTCTCCCAAGATCGATGTGAAAATTCCCCATGCCTTGCCCCAATTGCCAACGTTTTCATTAACCTTAAAGGCGGCCATCTTTGCGCGCCAAACACTCGGATGCATGAGATCCTTCTGACCTTTAACATGCTCCATCTCATAATGATCAGTAAGCAACGAGAAGATGTTTACATATTCCCCTGCCCATATCTTCTCTTTAATAGCTAAAGGAACATGCTGACCCAACCTCTCCCTTCGAGAGGGTGCCGACTCTTCCCTTGCAATCGGCAATGGCCGCTTACCTGAACTGGACGCTGTCTCTGCGACTAAAACCGTTCCCTGTGGCTTCTCTACGGCCGCAGCCGGCGTGGATACCTTCGCTGCTTCACGAGCTTCCCGCAGTTGCTTCATTAACACCTGCGCGTCGACAGCCGTGGCGCCCTCGCTACTTTTACCCAACCACGCTGCTACTTGTGCTGCCAGCTCGGGCGGCATATCTTCCCCGGACACGGGGGTGACCACCACGGGAATCGGATTCCCTTCCTCCGGCACAGGAGTGGGTGCTTCGAGCGGGACACTGGGACCCGGGGTATCTCCCCCAGCTGCTCCTCTCCTGGGCCTCTTGCCTTTTCCTCCCGGGGCCGTTCCCTCCAAAGGACGTTTCAGGCCCCCTTCCTCATTTTTATCCATCCGCCTCTTTAGGTCGGTCATCTCCTTCATGAGAACACGTAGCATCTGTTCGGTAGTCATTCGCTTTCCCGCCTTCTTCGGCATTCTCCGACAGAGTATCTGTAAAACAAACGAGAAAGATTACAACGCTCAAAATTGGCTCTTCGTTCCGTCTCGAGCTCACGTGCAGCGAGGAGGGCAGCTTTAGAGCACAGGAACAAGAGGATGCTTTCTGGTCTTGTTCCTCCTTTTATCCGTCTTCAGGGCGGGCGTAAACCCGCCCCTGCCTGCCCCAAGGGCGTGGCCAGCCGCTTCAGTGTCTAGGCCAACCCACTCTAGGGCGGGAACAAGGCGTGCCCCGGCTACGCCGCTTCGGGCATACCAGCCGAGACTCGCCTCCCGCCCAAGATGGCTTCCCGGGGGGATCGTGGTACTCTGCCATACGTTCGGGGGGACCGATTGGTCGCCCCTTTCCATTCTTTTTGGTATGGATGTACAGTTGAGCTCATGCCTACAAGAGAATTATTTGCTACTTAATGCTTCTTGCAAGAAGGGAGACGTGTCTGAACTGGTTTCAATCTAATCTGCCAATGGTGCAGGGCTGACTAAAGTCAGTGGATAGAGTTTGCATCTATGATTCATAGTCTAATTTGAGCAGTAAAACATGCAACTTATGGCCCAGTGCCAATCATGGCGCACACAGGCCTAATACAATTGGTCAAATGAGTTAGCTGACGATAGCTGATTCTTCCAGCATGGACGTCGATTCACTGAAATGTAGTGGTAAAAGATGAGATGTTGTATGCCATTTGACCGTAATGATGTCACAGGAAGTGATATCATATGAGCTTCGACCATGAATCTTCCAAGGCAGTGCTGTCATTTGGCCTTAATCCCGATTACATCACAATAATTAACATTAGTGAAATTCCATAATAATTGCATGAATAATATAAGACAAGCAAGTGGCTAATTTTGAATACCATCTATGTAATTGTGCTAATATATATTATCACCACGGAACAGTCCCAATGAGGTGACCCAATTATGTTTTAAAATGACTTATGCATACCCCATATGTCAAAAATTACCTTTATTGCTAGGGTCAGCATTTTGCTATGGGTGCCCCTGTTACTGAAGCTTTACATACAATATGCCAGTGCCAACATGTTGCTAAAACTGCTGTCTATGTACTATGTAGGGCCCTTAAGTAAAAAGTGTTGCGGAGTTCAACAAGGCACGTGCACAAAAGCGTCCATCTTACCTTGCACCTTTAAAATTGACATCTTTATAGACAGTAACTTTTTACATGCTTTGCACGTACATGATAATGTACTCAGAAAGTATTCTGCTAGCAAGCACATTTCTTTGTAAGCATTTTAAAAGGGACACTTGTACACTCTGTTCAAGGCTACAAGAACACTGAGCAAGCTGCCCTTGTGTGTTGTTATCCGTTTGGAGACAGCTCTGAATCGGAAAGACAAACACACACATCAGCATTGCACCTCTGATACAGTGAGAATGGAACCAGGCTTTTATTATATGAACTGCCTCTGAGCCAAGTTCCTGATATTTTTATAGGCATGTACCTCGTCTATTTAGCGTGCTTCGCTCCCTTTGCCCAGACTCTACCAGCATCCGATGCTTGCCTCAGGCTGGGGTCCTTCTCTTGCACCGCAGTTACTGGCTTAGCATCTAGGTCCACTTGCAGACTTGTTTGGCTTAGCTTTCGGTTCTTGTTCCAATGGTGGGCATCCCTTGTCATATGCAGAAATCAGTCTATTCTCCAGGGTTTCAATCTTTTTGTTTCGTTCCTTTTCCTCACTTCCTGATGTGGCTTCCTCCTTTCTACTTACCCGCCCTTGCTGTTTCTAAAGCTCTACTTTACTACTCGGCATTTGGTTATTTGTTGTGTTTTCCCCCTGCCGAGCTGCCTGCATTCCTTTAGATTCCTCGTGCCTGTCTACCGTCTTTATCCTGATTCATGCAAAGATGGCAACAACAGTACCTAAAAGGGCTGACCCCCGTGGTGTAACGAAACTTGAGTGGGGGGGACCCTCCCCTCTCCCCTAACGTCCAGACCCAGTTAGGAGCACTTAGCTGCCGCCTGTGCACAGTGCTAGAGGGGGGGTCCCTTATGCTTGCGGCCCCTCCGCACCACAGGGGCTTATGCTACCCCACTGGCTCACCCATCTCAGATAGGAAGAGACACTCCAAGGTGCCCTGTCATGGGGACTAACTGCATACAGACAAGTATTGACCAGCTCCAAGAAGCATTCAAACTACTGCAGGTCATGGTCCCTCCTTAACAGATGGACGAAATGACCAGGCGTATCACAAGCCTCAATGGACATCGATTAGGGCTAGCGGCTCCTTCCCCTGGCTTCCTGTTGCACTGCCCATCCTGCTCCTGAGCTCCGGGATGGATGATGGTAACAGCAGCAGGAATGGATAGCAAGTAGGACTAAATGAGGTGTGAAGTGTGGTAGAAGAGGTCAAGTTCATGCGTTTCTGTGAAGTCATGGTCATAGGGTGTGTGATGTCACTTAGGTAACTCCTGGCATTTAGGGGATCAAGGTCTGTTCAAGTTTTCTTGGCTCCTTTTCCCCACTTTTGATGATCGATACACTGTGAGGCCGTTTTGCACTTGGACACTATATGCAGCAATTAATTTTCTCTTTTATGTTAAGTCCTGCCGTATTTATAAGTTAAAGAATGACTGCCCTGTATGCGGGCAGTTTTATTTGAGCTATTTGCGGTAAAAGTAACATTTCTTATATTTGTATGCAAGAAGAAAGCGCTCTAAGATTGATTGCACCATAGACATGCCTGCTCCTTTCAAACAATAGAGCGCGAGGTCTTGGGGGCCTGATAAATCCCTTTAAGAGTTTTCCAGCAGTGAACAATACGATTCACACCAGTGGCTTTGGCAGCCAGGCCACCGATACGCTCACCCGGGTAACCGTTGCCCAGCGAGACACACAGCCATCTAGAAAGGACCGAGTTTAGAGGAGGCTATAAACGATAAAACAATCTGTATCGTAGCTATTACTTTCCCCGTTAATGTATGATGTCAGAAAATGACAAAATGCCAGTAGCTGTTTCATGGGCTGCTGAACAGCGTTTTGGGCTTTATTCGCGATGTCGAAATCTTTTGGCATGGAATGACATTCCACGGAAGTAATATTAAGAGAGGGGTGCTTTTTCTCGGCATCTTGATTCCCAACTCGCAGAACAGCCCCAAACTTCCAAAATCCGCCATTTTTTCCTCTAAGTTTAGGAAGTATTTCTGCCAAACAGGGGATGTTTGTCGTCTTCATTTGCCCATGCTGACTTTTTTATTTTCTTACTGTGTTTGTCTGCCATAAAGCATGTTTGATATTACAAAATAACGTCAAACTGTTGTGAAGAAAAGTGACAGGAGCAGAAAGTGAGCAAACAAACCGAATTACAAGCAGTGCCCTTGACTTCTCACATGTGCTATTAGGAAGTTACTTTCTATTCAGAAGATAAAGACAGATTAGAGAGAAACCAGATGCAAAATGCAAGCTTTTTTAAGAACGTTCTTAGGAGCTGACGCTCACGAATTTTATGTATATATTTTGGTTGAAAGGTAGACTAGGCGGTATTCACATGGAGTTGGAACTGGGCAAGCTATTTTCATGATGGAAGTGAGGACAGTGGAGTGTCTGGAAGTGACTTTTAGACAGAGCATACATTGACCTACAGATAAAATTGGTGGGGCCCTGTACAAGGAAAATGTTATATATATATATATTCAATGAAAAAACCATTGGTTTTAGGCCATATATAGTTAGGGATTTGCATTTACAAAACCTTATTTTACTCGCATAAAACCATTGAAATTGCTCCTATATAGTTAGTTGTACTAACTATATATCGCGCACCCGCAATCCACTGCTGATGATGTCACATATTACATCATTCATGACATGGTCAGTGACATCACTGATGACATCACTGATGACAACTCAAATGACATCACTGATGACAACATCCAGTGACTGTATGTTTCTGTAAAGTTAAAATATGTCTTACATATTGAAGAATGAGTGGATGTATAAATGTCTGGATGAAGGATTTAGTAGGTGCATGACTGATTGTATGAGGGAGTGATTAAATGTGTCTCACTGAGTGCATGGGTTAGTGATTAAACTGTATTAATTTGTGCATCATTATATCTGTTGTTCTGTAAACTGCTGCATGTGTTGATCAGTAGCTATATGAATAACTATATGGGTTATTGATTGGTTGCTCAAGTATTTGTATGGGAGACTGAGTATGTGTGTGGGTGGCTGGGAGGTGTGTGACTCTGTGCATAGATGTGTAAGCAGTTGATTCACTAGGTGTATGAGTTCAAGAGTGCATGTGGAAACAGCTATATGGGCGGTTGACTGTGTGCATGAGTGTATTGGTGAGTGAATGGATATCTCAGTGCTACATGTCAAAGTAAGTACATATGTAAAACACAGTACATGTGAGAGTTAACATATATAAATAACTGTGCATAAGAGCCAGTGAATGTGTGAGTGGCTGTATGGATCATTGTGAACATGTATCAAGGATTGTATAAGAGAGTAAATATGTGTTAGAATATGTTTCAATAAGTAAGGTGTGTATAACTGTATAGTTGAGGAATTGGAGGTGTGTTTGATTCTTTGCATGACTGTCTAGGTGTATGAGTAACTCCATGGATGAGTGACAGTCTGTGAGTGTCTGTTTTCACTGAGTGTATCTAAGGATATATCAGAGTCTGTAGAGGTTCATCGTATTAACACATGAATGATGTCATCTGTGATGTTGTCAGTGATGTCATTTGAGTTGTCATCAGTGATGTCATCAGTGATGTCATTTGAGATGTCATCAGTGATGTCATTTGAGTTGTCATCAGTGATGTCATCAGTGATGTCACTGACCATGTCATGAATGATGTAATATGTGACATCATCAGCAGTGGATTGCGGGTGCGCGATATATAGTTAGCGCATCTAACTATATATGGAATTTCAATGGTTTTATGCGAGTAAAATAAGGTTTTGTAAATGCAAATCCCTAACTATATATGGCCTAAAACCAATGGTTTTTTCATTGAATTTTCAAGGTTTTGTAAATGCAAATTCCTAACTATATAATGACTATAACCTATGTTTTTTTCAGTGAATTTCAATGGTTTTTTAATAGCAAATATGAAAAGCTTTAAAATGTCAAGTACGTGATAGATAAAAACATTTTCGTATTTATGCACGCTGATGTGCTTTGAACGCTGCACCCCCCCTCCCCTCTTTTCTCTTAGTAGTACTCTCTCTTTGCAGATAGTGAACGGTAGTTAACGCAGACCTTTACCCCCGTTGTAATCCGTCGTACCTGCTTGTCTCTCCATTTGATTGATTGTTATCCAAGCATTTACTGTTTTAGAATTGGTTCTCTTTGGATCATTCTCTATTTACAAACAAGCACAAAGTCGCAATACTCTGTTTAGTCTTTGCAGATAGTGAAAAATCGTGTAAAAAATAAAAGTAATCGAGCAAAATCAGTAGGCCACTAATTGGATCTCTTTTTGACCTCGCTAAAATAGAAATATTAGGAACAACCCTTCATGAGAAATACGAAAATAGTGAGATGAACTGAGCTCCACACCATGAGAGCTGCAAGACAGCTCGACTCCGTCACCCACCCCGCCCAAAATAACGACAAACCCTATGCAAATATTAAAAATATAGACAACACACCAGCAAAGAAACAGGGTAAAACATTTGATTAAATAACTATTTACATAACTATTTTATACTTTTTATTGCCCGATCCGGCTAGCTCAATCGATCGAGCATGAAACTCATGCACTCTGATAGCAAGCGTTGCTACTGATGCTATGCAGACCAAAACTGGTTTTCAGTTTGTACATTTTTCTAGATTTTTCAATCCAAGGTTGGTTGACTTTGTAGAACGATGGCTTCAGATTTTCAACATACGGTGTGGTGGCGCGGACTGGGAGGGGGCGCTTCGCTCCTGCCCCCTCCCCAAGTAAGATTTTCATACGTGAAAGTACGTTAATGGTTTTGGTCCCTGAGTTGCTTCAATGTCACTGCCATTCTCAAATGGCATAAGTTCTGGATGTTGGGTGCCATAGTTCAGAGTTCTGAGCAGCGCTTGTAACACTGTCTGAAGCTTATTTCCACCTACTGCAGCTTCACTATTCTCAAAGTAAGTGAGTGTCGTTTGTGGACCTGACTGCATTTGAAAACAATGTGATATGAAACCTTCCTAAACAGCTTGACGGAGGCCCTCGAGGGGCGGTGTGATGGCCATGGACTCGGAGAAGACACTTGGCTCCGACCCCCTCCCCAAGTCTTATAGCACCGGTGTAGCCTGAGATCGCCCCCGACATAGGCGGCCGGCTCTCGGGGTCCGGCGGAACTTTTTGCCTTTTGATGACTCTTCTATTCTGGACCTTGTCCCACAATCCGTTTGACCTGAAGACACGCTGTAGTGGGGCGCCCCTTTACCGTTTCAGTTGCCATTCCGCCCGCTTTTGCTACACTGTGCCTCTTCCGCCATTCAGCTGTTTACCGCCCGCTCTTGCAACTACAGCGTCTTGCTCACCATGTAGTTGAGTTGCTCCCGCTCTTGCGGTGCAGCGATAGGCGGCTGCCACAGGACTCTCAAAATGGCGGCCGGCTCTTCGGTTTTGGGCCTGGTCCACTAAAATGGCCCTGGGACACCTTTGAACTCGGACGCTTCCCTGATAGGGCTTGGGTCCCATTCTCGAAAGCGTCCCCTCAGCCGTGAAGATTCTACAAAAGTCTTGGGGGCCCCCGCAAGCTTCTGGTGGGGAGCGGCTGCCATGTCTGCTCGTGGAATGGCCACGACGGAGCTACGAGATGGTAGTGCTCTCATGCTGACGCCAGCTTTAGTCTGAAACATCCAGAAACACTGTAGACTACCAATTCGATCAGTTCCGGTAGCGTCCCAACATGACCCGGAAGAGAAGAACTTGCCCTCCCCTCTTTGACTGATGGTTCTTGTTGCCTGTCCCCTCTGTTGTCATTTAACAGAACTTTTTGGACTGCTGAAAGGGGTTGTGTTCCGAACACTGGTTGGTGGAGACATTTTGACTATATTCTTGACCTACGTTGTCGCGTAATGCGTTATATGACACGCCGCGTTAGCGCACCCGGAAGTGATCCGAGGCGCGGCGCGCAGCACGTAACGTAAGCATAACAGGTCATGTGACTTGTTAATAAAACTTTTCATTGGTTCATTTTACTTTTGTTATTTTAATGATGAAAAGCTTGGTCATATGACCTAAAAATTACGCTTTTTATTGTTTTCGAACATTATTTTTTTTTAAACATATGTTATAATATTCCAGGCTAATGTACTTTCCCGGAAAATTTACAACTGTCCTGCAAGTAAAATATATTCCTTTTTCGAGAAAAAGGGCGTTTCTTCGTTCCATGACGGAGCCGTTGAGTAAAAGAGACTCGGCCTGCTGTCTTAGTCGCCGATACGCCTGATTATCAGATTCTTATCGATCACTTTATGTTGCAGAAATGAAAAACACAACTGCCCTTGACCATTTATCTTTACTGCGTTCCTACATATTATATCTTTTATCCGTCATGTAATTGGACTGCTTTATTTCACTTGCCTTTTACTGATTCGAAAACAGTGACTAAAAGTTAAAACTTTACCAATGTAAATACTACTACCATGTTTTGTTTTAAAAACCTTTATTGTGAAAATGTCAGTATACAAATACGGGCCTATAACCACGTGGGCCGGCCACGGAGCAAACTGGAATCGTATATGATGAGGAGACATTTACATTATGGAGGAACGTAACGAACGAGCCATTAGGTTGCAAGAACTAAGGTGTCTAACAGTTGCGGAATCGGTGGACGTACATTTTGTAATTAAAATACGACAGCGCCACTTACAAAAAAGTTATCTAGATATACATTTGCGTGCAAGTACCATGGGTGACGTTAATTCGAACTTTCAATAGTACAGTAATCAATAACACATCAGAACTTAAAATCAATAGGGATGTCGAAATATTCAATCAATTCTCGTCCCCGCCCGCCATGAGCATCAAAACTGCATTCATATCTCGTGATATCAAGGTTGTTCAACCAGTACACAACAAGGAGTTACGAGTCCCATTTATACCGGCGCCATTTTGGGCGAGGCCGGGCAGGTCCAAGATATAGTCAAAATGTCTCCACCAACCATCGGCCAGACCAGAACCCCTTTCGGCCCTTTATGCTACAAGATGGTGTCTTCCATTCAGAAAATATTATTGGCAGCATTTTGAAAGGAAACATAAACAGCCGTTCTCCTAGTGAGTTTCACATTGTTACATTTAGGAAGAATGTTGAAGAGTAGTATGTGGAAAATCTGAAGCCATTTTTCTACAAACTCTCATTCAGCCTTGGATGGAAAAAAAATCCTGAAGAATGTACAAACTGAAAACCAATTTTTGTCTGTATAGCATCAACAGCAACGCGTGAGTCAGCTTTGTGTCAAGCTGCCATTTTCATTCACTCAATAGCGTCCCCCTGCACACATTCAGGGACCTGGTCGTGTTTTCAGATGAAACGGATTGTAGGACAAGAAGCAGAAAAGAAAAGGAAAAAAGTTCCGCCGGACCTCGGGAGCCGGCCGCCTATGTCATGTGCGACCTTTGGCCACACCAGGGCAATAGTGAAGCTGCAGCAGGTGCAAATAAGCTTCAGACAGTCTTACAAGCACTGCTCAGAACTCTCAACTATGGCGCTCAACATCCAGGACTTGCCATTCGGATCTTGGCGCCTTGTGCTGGTTCCGACCTATTCACACATCGGTCCACTACTGACATCACCTCATAAGCCAACGGGGCACCCCACGCCGACTTTCGGCGCAGCATTGTAGGATGGCCACACCAGTGCGGCAACTTGCTGGACACCACCTCGGTGCCATCCGGATCTCGGCGCGTTCGAGTCACTGTACCGCAAGAGTGACCGCAACTCAGCTGGACACGCCGTCTTTCGGCGCAGCATTGTAGGATGGCCACACCAGTGCGGCAATTTGCTGGACACCACCTCGGTGCCATCCGGATCTCGGTGCGTTGTGCTGCCTTCGGCCTACTGTAGCCGCAAGTGCGGACGCAACTCAGTTTGACGGCGAGTGAAACGCTAAGGGGCGCCGCACTGCAGCCGAGGAGCCTCCATCTTGGGGGAGACGCACAGCCCCCACTGACTGACGCGACCTCACAGGCCAACGGGGCGCCCCACGCCGACTTTCGGCGCAGCATTGTAGGATGGCCACACCAATGCGGCAATTTGCTGGACACCACCTCGTTGCCATCCGGATCTCAGCGCGTTGTGCTGCCTTCGGCCTATTCGCACATCGGTCCGCTACTGACGCCGCCTCACGTGCCAACGGATTTTCTACGCTTTTTGTAGCCCTATGCCGCATAACAGGTCATGTGACTTGTTTATAAAACTTTTTATTGGTTCATTTTACTTTTGGTTTCCTAAAGATGGAAGGCTTGGTCATATGACCTAAAAATAACACTTTTCATTGGTTTAGAACATTTTTTTTTCCCAAACGATGAAAGCCCCACCTTGTTTCTGGATGTTTCAGACTGAAGCTGGCGTCAGCATGAGAGCACCACCATCTCGTGGCTCCGTCGTGGTCATTCCGCGAGCAATCATGGCAGCCGCTCCCCACCGGAAGCCTGCGGGAGTCGAGGGCCCCCAAGACTTTTGTAGAATCTTCACGGCTGAGGGGACGCTTTTCGAGAATGGAGCCCAAGCCCTAGCAGGCAAGCGTCCGAGTTCCAAGGTGTCCCAGGGCCATTTTAGTGGACCAGGCCCAAAACCGAAGAGCCGTCCGCCATTTTAAGAGTCACGTGGCAGCCGCCTATCGCTGCACTGCAAGAGTGGGAGCAACTCAACAACATGGTGAGCGAGACGCTGTAACCGCAAGAGCGGGCGCAACTCAGCTGGATGGCCGCCACCTGGGGAGGCCCGTTCACGCCGCCTCCCCCACGCCCCCCCCCCCGGGCCGCCCCACGCCAATTTTCGGAGCAGCATTGTAGGATACCAAAACCAGTGCGGCAGTTTACTGGACATCACCTGGGTGCCATCAACATCTCAGCGCGTTCTGCTGCCTTGGGACTAATCGCACAACAGACCGCTACTGACGAGGCCTCCCCCCGCACCACCCGGGACGCCCCACGCCAATTTTCGGAGCAGCATTGTAGGATACCAAAACCAGTGCGGCACCCAGGCGACATCACCTGGGTGCCGTCCAGAACTCAGCACGTTGTGCTGCCTTGGGACTATTCGCACAAAAGACAGCTTCTGACAATTGTTGCTTTTTTTGGTGAAAAATGTTTAAATGTTTTTACAGTTTTTGTTCCGTTTGTTATATTTAAAAGTTAATAAAGTTTTATAATCCCACTTTGTTTGAGTGCTATATATTTTTTTTAAAACGGGTGAATGGGGCCTTGAATCGGGTTATTGTCATGTGTGGGCTTTGCAAGTGTACTGCTACAGGATCGGACATTTCAAACTCAAATGCACGTTCTTTTTCTTACCTTTCCGAAGCATGGAGCGCAATAGCAGGCAGAGAAAGGGTGATGCAAGTGTTGAACACTGCCTAGCCTGGAAGTTGCTGGCATTCCCCCCCCCCCGCCCGCTCCTGAAAGAGGACACACACACACCGCCGCCCCGAGTACTTCACAGATCTTTAAAAGACCATGCGCTTGTTTATGAGGCTTAAATGGTTTATCACCCCTTCTAGAACCCCTGCATCGACCCTCTGACGTTTCCTGGAAGAATTACCACGTAACACAATACCAAGCCCTGTCAGCTGAAACCCCCGAGGAATCATGGGGCATATTATCAAGGGGGTTTATCTCCGCTTTTTTGGCTTTAAAAGCCAAGAAAGCGGAGATAAAATTATCTCCCTATTACCAAGCTGTGGCTAACACCAGTTAGTGACAGCTAAAAGGAGATAGCGACCATCGTGGGCCCCGCTTTGCATGTCAGTGATAGTGCCCTGAGCAGTTCTTAGCCATGTTATCCAATGGGAGGTGGATAACATGGCTAAGAGCATTTTCTCGATAATACATGAATATCGCGGACTTTTCAGCGATATTCATGCATTGCGGCCGTTTTTTATCGCATTTGCGATAAACCTTGCTAATAGCAAGGTTTATCTGCGATAAAAATCGCCGATGTGCGGCGATAATTTTTGTCTCTAAACAAGTTAGAGTCAAAAATTATCGCTAGTTGTTGGTAATATGCCCCCGGGTTTTTGCTTGCAGAAATCGGGAGGCGGGAGAGTAGCACTGAAATCAGTAGTCTCACGCCTGAATCGGGAGGGTTGGCATGTCTGGATTCTCTACAGCTGGGGCCATAAACTACATCCGCAGGGGTAGGTGATAGCCTGGGACCAGCCTGGCATCTAAAATGGCTGCCGTGCACGACAAAATTGTGGCATTGGAAAAAAGGCAAGATGGCGCAGACAATGTTTATCAATAAGGATTCATTTATAACAAAATATTTTATCGCAGTGACAAATTGGCGGTCAACACTTCCTGATTTCCATCGAATCGAACGTTAACAGACGTCACGCAGCAAAAAAAATAAAAAGCTCACGCACAGCCGCTGGAAGACATGTATCAACATATATGAGCCTCCTCAGCCACCCTCAGAAAATATAAGGGATTAGGATACGTCTCCCGCACCCCCTTATACCTAGTAATTTAATTAAAACGAAGCACAAAATGGCGAATTCCCGTTTCGCTACCAGTTTGCGGCCCAGTTCGCGGCCCGTGAAGCGCTTCTACCGTGAAAAAAATCATTTTTTTTTTATTTTCCTCACGGGACCCTTTAATAACCCCAACAACATTCCTAGGGGGTCAAGAGGGGTATACCTTGCCCCCTTTCATTAAATTCCCCCTTCGTTTTTCACCTCTTCTTCTCTCTCGATCCTACCGAGAGATAAGATGGCGGCCGCTCCGGACTGTTTAGAATGTTGACAGACACCGGGGAGCCAATCAGCTTTCTGCGCGCAAAGTTCCGTTTCGCGAAAAGTAAGCGAACCGGAGCGCAGCCCGGAGCGCTGTTACAGATATATATCTTGTTTTGAACGTTAATTTCTCAAAAACTACTGGAGCACATATATTGAGACCTAGCAAAGGCACATCGGGCTAACAGTCCCTACAATTTTGCCAAGTTTCGTGCAAATCCATTCAGCCGTTCGAGCTAAAAGTGAGTCCAACCGCCCTATGGAAATTAACATGGGAAAAACGCGTTTTGGGACCTCCCTTTTTTCTCGGCCCCCCCTTGAGGAAACCCCCCCAAATTTTCAAGGGCTGCTCAGAAACGAAATGTGCCATTTTCCTGAAAATTTCAGCCGATTCCGTCCACAAACGCCAAAGTTATTAGACATAGAATTTTCAAAAGTTCCATAGACAAATAATCCTAACTATATATACCTTCTGGCGATAGCCAGTAGGTAATATATATATATAAATATAAATATATATATATATATATATATATATATATATATATTTCAAAATAAACCGCTCCTGCTGCAACCCTTCACCTTTGTGGGAGTGGCTCGAACCGGCGGAGCAGCCGGACTTTCAATATTCCAAACAGCATGGCGTTCCTCACGAGCAATCAAGTTAGGGACGAACAACACAATCCACTCGTTAATCCAAGAAAATAAGATTTATTACTTCATAAATCTACGTGACGCGTTTCGCACTCCAGGGAGTGCTTGATCACACAAATTGTACCAGAGCCTACACATCATTTATGTTTACATTTCATGTAATGCTGTAGAAATGAGCGACTGACTTTCGGGCTCAAATGGCTTAAGTAAAATTTCAGCCATGTCACCATTATATAATGGTGTAACACTTATCTTATGATCAGGTAATCTATGTACAAAACGTACTGGTCAATTTTAACAGACACAAATATGCGTGCGTTCTCGTAGCCACAAATAAAAACAATGTTATAAAATGTTCATATCACATTTTTCTACAGACCAATTATAAAGTCGAATTACTTCGTGGAAAACTGTACAAAGACTGGTGGTTCTGAGTCAAGTAGCCCAATATTAGTGTTATATATTGTGAGGAGGTTATTGTAAGGGATTGTATTCGTGATCGGGTCAGAAGGGGAGGAGACGACCGAACTTCATCATCTATCATAGCTCCACCCCCATAGGGCGGCATGCTACGTAATGCGTAGTCAAGGTGACACGTGTCTGTTGATACTATGCCAGGACCCCAGGGAAAAGAACTGTCCTATTCGGTGGAAGATAGCACCCAGCTTATTAGGGCATACATTATAAGGATTGAAAGCCTGTGTCTCTTGTTAGTGAGAAACGGTAGGGTGCTAATAGCTACAATAACCTTAATCTCTTCAGTACATTAACACAAGGGTTCGAGACATGTCATATATCAATTCCTGGTTAGTGGAATAGGGCTCATGCTAATGACAAGGTAACAAGGTCAAAAAAGTCAAAATTCATCAATGTACACATCTCCCATAATGCATTTAAAGGTATAGTATTCAGGTACAATTTTTTACGTAAATTAGAATAAAAGTGCATAAATTGTAAAATTAAAGGAGTTGATACTTTCGTTTTGGATGGATGTGAGAAGAGGAGACCACAGTGAAAGGTTTAGGGTGATCATGTCATTCTATCTTAGACACCTTTTTGTATCTGTTGGAGAGAAGAAAATGAGATAGAGAAAAGAGAAGAAAGGAGTCACAGTTAAAATAAGAGCTGATATATATCTACCTTACATGGAATTATACACATACATTACAGTTAGTTCAACAATCTCATATTCATTCTTGCAAATGTACATTATACTCCTCGTCCATGTTATGCCCTTTGGGGTAACGAGTGCATAAACTTATGATGTATTTGGATTCTTTTTGTCTTAATTTCAAAAGAGGGTTCGTAATCTATGCTTTAACCTGTCCTTGCGAATTGATATATATAGGGAGTATGACACATATGGCTAAAAAAAGAGTACTAGAACACACTCGAGCTATCAGCAACTTAGACCAACAATACCCCATAGCACGCCATTTTGAGAGTCACCACTTCTCAGATTCTAAAAAACTCACCTATTATATACTGGAGCAGGTTAACATTGGCCCGAGAGGAGGTAACCGTCTTTTGACAATTGTTCCATATTATGCAAAAAAATGTGAACTTCTCATCAGGGCTCATAACGGGACCGTAGTGAGCCTCACAATTGAATGGCACGATTTTCACAGGCGCCTCAAAATGTATATACAAAACATGAGTTACCACGAACACTTGAACGATGAAATTATGAAATAGATTCTCACTGCTATATATATCAGACTAAGAATTATGTTAAATGAATAACATGATGGTATCAAATGTTATGAAAATAATTAATATAACATTGCATTCAACCCATTATAAGATGGCCGCCACAAAAGTAATGATATAATTACAAGTTATGTGCCGTTCTTTATGTTTATTCTTTTTAGTAACACGTGACATACGGTCACCATGGTTTTATTTAAATTACGGAAAAAACAAGTGTCAGTTTACACTGATGAAGGCGGCAACGCCGAAACGCGTTTGTAAACTTGACTCTACCTGCGAAAAGTTTCTGTAATAAATCTCTTGGCGAAACCACGCTGCATTGGCTTTGAGTGCTCTTCATTTGTGAATCCCGAGGACTGTGGGATTTTGCGTTGTCAATGTATATATATATATATATATATATATATATATATATATATATATATATATATATATATATATATATATATATAATTCACAGAAAAAACCATAGGTTATAGTCCATATATAGTTAGGAATTTGCATTTACAAAACCTTGAAAATTCACTGAAAAAACCATTGGTTATAGAACATATATAGTTAGGAATTTGCATTTACAAAACCTTATTTTACTCGCATAAAACCATTGAAATTCCATATATAGTTAGATGCGCTAACTATATATCGCGCACCCGCAATCCACTGCTGATGATGTCACATATTACATCATTCATGACATGGTTAGTGACATCACTGATGACATCACTGATGACATCTCAAATGACATCACTGATAAAATCAATGATAACATCTCATTTGACATTACTGATCACATCACTGATGATATCATTCATGTGATAATACCATGAACCTCTTCAGACTCTAATATAACCTTAGATACAATCAGTGTAAACAGACAGTCACAGACTGTCACTCATCCATGGAGTTACTCACACACCTAGTCAGTCATGCAAACAATCAATCACACTTCCATTTCCTCAACTATACAGTTATACACACCTTACTTATTCAAACATATACTAACACATATTTACTCTGTTATACAATCCCTGATACAAGTTCACAATGATCCATACAGCCACTCACACATTCACTGGCTCTTATGCACAGTTATTTATATATGTCAACTCTCACATGTACTGTGTTTTACATATGTACTTACTTTGACATGTAGCACTGAGATATCCATTCACTCACTAATACACTAATGCACACAGTCATCCGCCCATACAGCTGTTTCCACATGCAGTTTTGAACCCATACATATAGTGAATCAACTACTCACACATCTATGTACAGAGTCACACACCTCCCAGCTACCCATACACACACACTCAGTGTCCCATACAAATACTTGGAAAACCAATCAATAACCCATACAGTTATTCATATAGCTACTGATCAACACATGCAGCAGTTTGTAGAACAACAGATATAATGATGCACAAATTAAGATAGTTTAGTCACTAACCCATGCACTCATTAAGACACATTTAATCATTCTCTCATACAGTCAGTCATGCACCTACTAAATCCTTCTTCCAGACACTTATACATCCACTCATTCTTCAATATGTAAGACACATTTTAACTTTACAGAAACATACAGTCACTGGATGTTGTCATCAGTGATGTCATTTGAGATGTCATCAGTGATGTCATCAGTGATGTCACTAACCATGTCATGAATGATGTAATATGTGACATCATCAGCAGTGGATTGCGGGTGCGCGATATATAGTTAGCGCATCTAACTATATATGGAATTTCAATGGTTTTATGCGAGTAAAATAAGGTTTTGTAAATGCAAATTCCTAACTATATATGTTCTATAACCAATGGTTTTTTCAGTGAATTTTCAAGGTTTTGTAAATGCAAATTCCTAACTATATACGGACTATAACCTATGGTTTTTTCTGTGAATTTCAATGGTTTTTTAATAGCAAATATCAAAAGCTGTCAAATGTCAAGTACGTGATAGGTAAAAACTTTTTCGTGTTTATGCACGCTGATGTGCTTTGAACGCTGCCCCCCCCCTCTTTTCTCTTAGTAGTACTCTCTCTTTGCAGATAGTGAAGAGTAGTTAACGCAGGCCTTTACCCCCGTTGTAATCCGTCGTGCCTGCTTGTCTCTCCATTTGATTGATTGTTATCCAAGCATTTACCGTTTTACAATTGATTCTCTTTGGTTCATTCTCTATTTACAAACAAGCACAAAGTCGCAATACTCTGTTTAGTCTTTGCAGATAGTGAAAAATCGTGAAAAATCGTGTAAAAAAATAAAATTAATCGAGCAAAATCAGTAGGCCACTAATTGGATCTCTTTTTGACCTCGCTAAAATAGAAATATTAGGAACAACCCTTCATGAGAAATACGAAAATAGTGAGATGAACTGAGCTCCACACCATGAGGGCTGCAAGACAGCTCGGCTCCGTCACCCACCCCGCCCAAAATAACGACAAACCCTATGCAAATATTAAAAATATAGACAACACACCAGCAAAGTAACAGGGTAAAACATTTTATTAAATAACTATTTACATTACGTTGGTTTATGAGATGATGTCAGTAGTGGACCGATGTGTGAATAGGTCGGAAGCAGCACAAGGCGCCAAGATCCGGATGGCAAGTCCTGGATGTTGGGTGCCATAGTTCAGAGTTCTGAGTTTGAGCCTTTTTCAATGCCTGTGCTTTGTTGTTTCCCCTCCATCAAAAACAAAAAAAAAATATAAAACTGTGCAAAAATACAAAAAAATCAAAAATGTTTAGAAAAGCAGTGCTTGTAAGACTGTCTGAAGCTTATTTCCACCTACTGCAGCTTCACTATTCTCAAAGTAAGTGAGGGTCGTTTGTGGACCTGACTGCATTTGAAAACAATGTTATATGGTACCTCCCTAAACACCTTGACGGAGGCCCCCGAGGGGCGGTGTGATGGCACGGACTCGGAGAAGACGCTTGGCTCCGACCCCCTCCCCAAGTCTTATAGCACTGGTGTAGCCTGAGATCGCCCCCGACATAGGCGGCCGGCTCCCGGGGTCCGGCGGAACTTTTTGCCTTTTGATGACTCTTCTATTCTGGACTTTGTCCCACAATCCGTTTGACCTGAAGACACGCTGTAGTGGGGCGCCCCTTTACCGTTTTAGTTGCCATTCCGCCCGCTTTTGCTACACTGTGCCTCTTCCGCCATTCAGCTGTTTACCGCCCGCTCTTGCGACTACAGCGTCTCGCTCACCATGTAGTTGAGTTGCTCCCGCTCTTGCGGTGCAGCGATAGGCGGGTGCCACAGGACTCTCAAAATGGCGGCCGGCTCTTCGGTTTTGGGCCTGGTCCACTAAAATGGCCCTGGGACACCTTGGAACTCGGACGCTTCCCTGATAGGGCTTGGGTCCCATTCTCGAAAGCGTCCCCTCAGCCGTGAAGATTCTACAAAAGTCTTGGGGGCCCCCGACTCCCGCAGGCTTCTGGTGGGGGGCGGCTGCCATGTCTGCTCGTGGAATGGCCACGACGGAGCTACGAGATGGTAGTGCTCTCATGCTGACGCCAGCTTTAGTCTGAAACATCCAGAAACACTGTAAACTACCAATTCGATCAGTTCCGGTAGCGCCCCAACATGACCCGGTAGAGAAGAACTTGCCCTCCCCTCTTTGACTGATGGTTCTTGTTGCCTGTCCCCTCTGTTGTCATTTAACAGAACTTTTTGGACTGCTGAAAGGGGTTGTGTTCCGAACGCTGGTTGATGGAGACATTTTGACTATATTCTTGACCTACGTTGTCGCGTAATGCGTTATATGACACGCCGCGTTAGCGCACCCGGAAGTGATCCGGGGCGCGGCGCGCAGCGCGTAACGTAAGCATAACAGGTCATGTGACTTGTTAATAAAACTTTTCATTGGTTCATTTTACTTTTGTTATTTTAATGATGAAAAGCTTGGTCATATGACCTAAAAATTACGCTTTTTATTGGTTTCGAACTTCTTTTTTTATAACATATATGTTATAATATTCCAGGCTAATGTACTTTCCCGGAAAATTTACAACTGTCCTGCAAGTAAAATATATTCCTTTTTCGAGAAAAAGGGCGTTTCTTCGTTCCATGATGGAGCCGTTGAGTAAAAGAGACTCGGCCTGCTGTCTTAGTCGCCGATACGCCTGATTATCAGATTCTTATCGATCACTTTATGTTGCAGGAGAGGAAAACACAACTGCCCTTGACCATTTATCTTTACTGCGTTCCTACATATTATACCTTTTATCCGTCATGTAATTGGACTGCTTTATTTCACTTGCCTTTTACTGATTCGAAAACAGTGACTAAAAGTAAAAACTTTACCAATGTAAATACTACTACCATGTTTTGTTTTAAAAACCTTTATTGCGAAAATGTCAGTATACAAATACGGGCCTATAACCACGTGGGCTGGCCACGGAGCAAACTGAAATCGTATATGATGAGGAGACATTTACATTATAGAGGAACGTAACGAACGAGCCATTAGGTTGCAAGAACTAAGGTGTCTAACAGTTGCGGAATCGGTGGACGTACATTTTGTAATTAAAATACGACAGGGCCACTTACAAAAAAGTTATCTAGATATACATTTGCGTGCAAGTACCATGGGTGACGTTAATTCGAACTTTCAATAGTACAGTAATCAATAACACATCAGAACTTAATATCAATAGGGATGTCGAAATATTCAATCAATTCTCGTCCCCGCCCGCCATGAGCATCAAAACTGCATTCATATCTCGTGATATCAACGTTGTTCAACCAGTACACAACAAGGAGTTACGAGTCCCATTTATACCGGCGCCATTTTGGGCGAGGCCGGGCAGGTCCAAGATATAGTCAAAATGTCTCCACCAACCATCGGCCAGACCAGAACCCCTTTCGGCCCTTTATGCTACAAGATGGTGTCTTCCATTCAGAAAATATTGTTGGCAGCATTTTGAAAGGAAAGATAAACAGCCGTTCTCCTAGTGAGTCTCACATTGTTACATTTAGGAAGAATGTTGAAGAGTAATATGTGGAAAATCTGAAGCCATTTTTCTACAAACTCTCAATCAGCCTTGGATGGAAAAAAAAATCCTGAAGAATGTACAAACTGAAAACCAATTTTTGTCTGTATAGCATTAACAGCAACGCTTGAGTCAGCTTTGTGTCAAGCCGCCATTTTCATTCAATCAATAGCGTCCCCCTGCACACATTCAGGGACCTGGTCGTGTCTTCAGGTGAAACGGATTGTGGGACAAGAAGCAGAAAGGAAAAGGAAAAAAGTTCAGCCGGACCTCGGGAGCCGGCCGCCTATGTCATGGGCGATCTTTGGCCACACCAGGGCAATAGTGAAGCTGCAGCAGGTGCAAATAAGCTTCAGACAGTCTTACAAGCACTGCTCAGAACTCTCAACGATGGCACTCAACATCCAGGACTTGCCATCCGGATCTTGGCGCCTTGTGCTGGTTCCGACCTATTCACACATCGGTCCACTACTGACATCACCTCATAATCCAACGGGGCACCCCACACCGACTTTCGGCGCAGCATTGTAGGATGGCCACACCAGTGCGGCAATTTGCTGGACACAACCTCGGTGCCATCCGGATCTCGGCGCGTTCGAGTCACTGTACCGCAAAAGTGACCGGAACTCAGCTGAACACGCCGTCTTTCGGCGCAGCATTGTAGGTTGGCCACACCAGTGCGGCAATTTGCTGGACACCACCTCGGGCAATAGTGAAGCTGCAGCAGGTGCAAATAAGCTTCAGATAGTCTTACAAGCACTGCTCAGAACTCTCAACTATGGCACTCAACATCCAGGACTTGCCATTCAGATCTTGGCGCCTTGTGCTGGTTCCGACCTATTTACACATCGGTCCACTACTGACATCACCTCATAAGCCAACGGGGCACCCCACGCCGACTTTCGGCGCAGCATTGTAGGATGTCCACACCAGTGCGGCAACTTGCTGGACACAACCTCGGTGCCATCCGGATCTCGGCGCGTTCGAGTCACTGTACCGCAAGAGTGACCGAAACTCAGCTGGACACGCCGTCTTTCGGCGCAGCATTGTAGGATGGCCACACCAGTACGGCAATTTGCTGGACACCACCTCGGTGCCATCCGGATCTCGGCGCGTTGTGCTGCCTTCGGCCTATTCGCACACCGGTCCGCTACTGACGCCGCCTGACGTGCCAAAGGATTTTCTACGCTTTTTGTAGCCCTATGCCGCATAACAGGTCATGTGACTTGTTTATAAAACTTTTCATTGGTTCATTTTACTTTTGGTTTCCTAAAGATGGAAGGCTTGGTCATATGACCTAAAAATAACACTTTTCATTGGTTTAGAACATTTTTTTTTCCCAAACGATGAAAGCCCCACCTTGTTTCTGGATGATTCAGACTGAAGCTGGCGTCACCATGAGAGCACCACCATCTCGTGGCTCCGTCGTGGTCATTCCGCGAGCAATCATGGCAGCCGCTCCCCACCGGAAGCCTGCAGGAGTCGAGGGCCCCCAAGACTTTTGTAGAATCTTCACGGCTGAGGGGACGCTTTCGAGAATGGAGCCCAAGCCCTAGCAGGCAAGCGTCCGAGTTCCAAGGTGTCCCAGGGCCATTTTAGTGGACCAGGCCCAAAACCGAAGAACCGGCCGCCATTTTAAGAGTCCTGTGGCAGCCGCCTATCGCTGCACTGCAAGAGTGGGAGCAACTCAACTACATTGTGAGCGAGACGCTGTAGCCGCAAGAGCGGGCGCAACTCAGCTGGATGGCCGCCACCTGGGGAGGCCCGTTCACGCCGCCTCCCCCACGCCCCCCCCCCCGGGCCGCCCCACGCCAATTTTCGGAGCAGCATTGTAGGATACCAAAACCAGTGCGGCAGTTTACTGGACATCACCTGGGTGCCATCCACATCTCAGCGCGTTCTGCTGCCTTGGGACTATTCGCACAACAGACCGCTACTGACGAGGCCTCCCCCCGCACCACCCGGGACGCCCCACGCTGTTTTTCTGAGCTGCATTGTAGGATCCCAAAAACCAGTGCGGCACCCAGGTGACATCACCTGGGTGCCGTCCAGAACTCAGCACGTTGTGCTGCCTTGGGACTATTCGCACAAAAGACAGCTTCTGACCATTGTTGCTTTTTTTTGTCAAAAATGTTTAAATGTTTGTTACAGTTTTTGTTCCGTTCGTTATATTTAAAGGTAATAAAGTTTTATAATCCCACTTTGTTGGAGTGCTATATATTTTTAAAAAATCGGGTGAATGGGGCCTTGAATCGGGTTATTGTCATGTGTGGGCTTTGCAAGTGTACTGCTACAGGATCGGACATTTCAAACTCAAATGCACGTTCTTTTTCTTACCTTTCCGAAGCATGGAGCGCAATAGCAGGCAGAGAAAGGGTGATGCAAGTGTTGAACACTGCCTGGCCTGGCAAGTTGCTGGCAGTGCCCCCCCCCGCCCGCTCCTGAAAGAGGACACACACACACCGCCGCCCCGAGTACTTCACAGATCTTTAAAAGACCATGCGCTTGTTCATGAGGCTTAAATGGTTTATCACCCCTTCTAGAACCCCTGCATCGACCCTCTGACGTTTCCTGGAAGAATTACCACGTAACACAATACCAAGCCTTGTCAGCTGAAACCCCCGAGGAATCGTGGGGCATATTATCAAGGGGGTTTATCTCCGCTTTTTTGGCTTTAAAAGCCAAGAAAGCGGAGATAAAATTATCTCCCTATTACCAAGCTGTCGCTAACACCAGTTAGTGACAGCTAAAAGGAGATAGCGACCATCTTGGGCCCCGCTTTGCATGTCAGTGATATTTATCACTAATGACATGCAAAGTGGGCGTGCCAAGATGTTAGCGACTGGAAACAGTCCCTAACATCGCTATCTCCTATTACCAACTTTTGGAGATATTCGCGCTAAGCGCGAATATCTCAAAAAGCTAACACCTGCCCTGAGCAGTTCTTAGCCATGTTATCCAATGGGAAGTGGATAACATGGGTAAGAGCATTTGCTCGATAATGCATGAATATCGCTGACTTTTCAGCGATATTCATGCATTGCGGCCGTTTTTTATCGCATTTGCGATAAACCTTGCTAATAGCAAGGTTTATCTTCGATAAAAATCGCCGATGTGCGGCGATAATTTTTGTCTCTAAACAAGTTAGAGACAAAAATTATCGCTAGTTGTTGGTAATATGCCCCCGGGTTTTTGCTTGCAGAAATCGGGAGGCGGGAGACTAGCACTGAAATCAGTAGTCTCACGCCTGAATCGGGAGGGTTGGCATGTCTGGATTCTCTACAGCTGGGGCCATAAACTACATCCGCAGGGCTAGGTGATAGCCTGGGACCGGCCTGGCATCTAAAATGGCTGCCGTGCACGACAAAATTGTGGCATTGGAAAAAAGGCAAGATGGCGCAGACAATGTTTATCAATAAGGATTCATTTATAACAAAATATTTTATCGCACTGATAAATTGGCGGTCAACACTTCCTGATTTCCATCGAATCGAACGTTAACAGACGTCACGCAGCAAAAAAAAAAAAAGCTCACGCACAGCCGCTGGAAGACATGTATCAACATATATGAGCCTCCTCAGCCACCCTCAGAAAACATAAGGGATTAGGATACGTCTCCCGCACCCCCTTATACCTAGTAATTTAATTAAAACGAAACACAAAATGGCGAATTCCCGTTTCGCTACCAGTTTGCGACCCGGTTCGCGGCCCGTGAAGCGCTTCTACCGTGAAAAATAATTTTTTTTTATTTTCCCCACGGGACCCTTTAATAACCCCAACAACATTCCTAGGGGGTCAAGAGGGGTATACCTTGCCCCCTTTCATTAAATTCCCCCTTCGTTTTTCACCTCTTCTTCTCTCTTGATCC
Organism: Lissotriton vulgaris; assembly: GCF_964263255.1. NCBI lineage: Eukaryota > Metazoa > Chordata > Amphibia > Caudata > Salamandridae > Lissotriton > Lissotriton vulgaris. The sequence goes on along the minus strand of NC_141689.1, from coordinate 885,115,281 downwards.
TACCGAGAGATAAGATGGCGGCCGCTCCGGACTGTTTAGAATGTTGACAGACACCGGGGAGCCAATCAGCTTCGCATCGCAAAGTTCAGTTTCGCGAAAAGTAAGCGGACCGGAGCGCAGCCCGGAGCGCTGTTACAGATATATATCTTGTTTTGAACGTTAATTTCTCAAAATCCACTGGAGCACATATATTGAGACCTAGCAAAGGCACATTCGGCTAACAGTCCCTAAAATGTTGCCAAGTTTCGTGCAAATCCATTCAGCCGTTCGAGCTAAAAGTGAGGCCAACCGCCCTATGGAAATTAACATGGGGAAAATGCGTTTTGGGACCCCCTTTTTTCTCGGCCCCCCCTTGACGAAACCCCCCCAAATTTTACAGAGCTGCTCAGAAACAAAATGTGCAATTTTCCTGAAAATTTCAGCCGATTCCGTCCACAAACGCCAAAGTTATTAGACATAGAATTTTCAAAAGTTCCATAGACAAAAAATCCTAACTATATATACCTACTGGCGAGACGCCAGTAGGTAATATATATATATATATATATATATATATATATATATATATATATATATATATATATATATATATATATATATATATATATATATATATATATATATGTATATATATATATATATATTCACTGAAAATAACATAGGTTTCACACCAGTTAAAGTTAGGAATTAGCATTTAAAAAACCTAAGAAATTCACTGAAAAAACCATAGGTTTCCCACCAGTTATAGTTAGGAATTAGCATTTAAAAAACCTATTAAATTCACTGAAAAAACACATAGGTTTTACACCAGTTATAGTTAACTGGGAATTTTACTGACATAAAACCATTGAAATTCCACAATATAGTTAGTTGGACTCACTATAACTTGCGCGCCTGCAATGCACTGCTGATTACATCATATATTACATCACTCATGACATGGTCAGTGACATCACTCATGACATCACTGATGACATCTCAAATTGTACATCCAGTGCAACGTGTTGTATTGTACCATCCAGTGAATGTGTGTCTTTCTGAAAAATAAATATGTTTTATATATGTATATGAAAAAGGACGATGGAAGAATAAATGTTTAAGTAAGTGTCTAAATGGATGTTTTTAAAAAGAAAATGATTGGTTAACTGGCTTATTAAGTGTATCTTAGTGAATACATATATTAGCGAGTAAAGTTTAAATATTTAAATATATGTATCAGTGTTTCACTTTGTGTATAAGTGGCTGCATGGGTTGGTGAGTAGCTACATGTGTGTGTATATGGGTTATTAGATGGTTTTTAGTATCAGTATGAGTGTCTGTATGGTTTGGTGGGGGTATTACTTAGCACATAGATGAATCAATGACTGACTCACTGTTTGTATGTGTTTTGAAGACAGCATATGTGCAGGACTGTATGGGTGGATGGGTGTGTATATGTGTGTGTTAGTGAGTGAATGAGTGTCTCACTAGTGTCTTTATCAGTAATGACATATGTTTTAATCTAGTATATGTGAGTATTGATGTATATAAGTGAGCATATGTGCAAGTGAGAGATTGAAAGAGTTCTTGTTTAAATAAGTATGTGTTTCTATAAGTGATTGTTTAAGAGAGTAAGTATGTGTAAGTTTCCGTAGAAGTAAGGTGGTAGTGTCTGTATAGCTGTATATGCAAATAAATGGGTGTTCAATAGTTTATTTGCATGTGTGATTATGTGTGTGAGTAACTTTTGGATGACTGTCAGTGTGTAACAGGATGCATATGTGTATTACTACATATGATGAGTGAGTATAAGTATGAGTAACTATATAGAACTGTTGGTGAATGAGTGGATGTGTATATAGATGGTGGAATTACTGAATTGGTTGTTGTAACTGGTATGGGCATCTCCATTTTTTTGAAAATGTTAATTTCTATTTTCGAATATGTGTTTTAAGGGTTACATTACACTGAAAGGAGGTCTGTCACTCTGTCACAAGGATGGTGTCATCAGTGATGTCATGAGTGATGTCACTGACCATGTCATGAGTGATGTAATATGTGACGTCATCAGCAGTGCATTGCAGGCGCGCAAGTTATAGTGAGTCCAACTAACTATAACGTGGAATTTCAATGGTTTTATGTCAGTAAAATTTCCAGTTAACTATAACTGGTGTGAAACCTATGGTTTTTTCAGTGAATTTAATAGGTTTTTTAAATGCTAATTCCTAACTATAATTGGTGTGAAACCTATGGTTTTTTCAGTGAATTTCTTAGGTTTTTTAAATGCTAATTCCTAACTATAACTGGTGTGAAACCTATGGTTTTTTCAGTGAATTTCATAGGTTTTTTAAATGCTAATTCCTAACTTTATATAGGTCCTCATACCTATGTATTTTGTATTGAATTTCTAAGGTTATTTATTAGCAAATGTCTATAGCTAAGAAAGGTATTTTTTTCTAAAAATGAATCCTATATTGTATATTAATATAATACTTTTTTGTTTAGAGTATATTCATTTTTTTTATGTTTCACCCTGGAGCGCTCCCGGTGCAACCATGCACCCTAACTTTTAGTTTTCAACTATCTAAATCCACCAATCATTGCTTGTGATTCAGGAGCAGGGAAACTCCACAATAATTTTTTTGTAAACTCCTACTGTTCCAACTGTCATTTCATTCCCACACTTCATCTGACTGCACCAGAACCTTCTCTCACCATATATTCTGTGTGGATTATTGGACATAGCTATATCCACTGGGCTCAAAGGTAAGCAGCTAGCAGAAATTTTCACAACCTTGATTTATAAAATGTGGAAATCAAGTGGATTGGCCAGAGAGGATTGAGATGTCACCAATTCATACCATTGGTGAAAACCTTTTTGCATCTGCCAAACCCTGACCTCTTAATAGTGCACTGTGCTGGAAATGACTTGGGCACTTTGACTGGGGTTGGTCTGGAAATGCTTTTAAAGGACACCTTTGATCAATTGATGACACTTTTTCCACAAACTGCCTTGGTATATTCCAATATATGCCAAAGACAGAAATGGAACTGGTCCAACCAATTTTGTCCACAATTTGAGAAAGCACGGAAACATGTGAATAAATCTGTTTCTGCTTACATGAGAGACTATGGAATGGGTTCAATATACAACAATAACTTGCGTTACAACATGCAAGACATCTACAGAGGAGATGGTGTACACTTCACAGATGAGGGGAATAGAATATTCCTCCTGAATTTAAGACTGTGCATTGAAACCTACTTGTAGGTACTTAAATCAGCCACAGAACTCAAAAGCTCTTTTCAGCGCTACCCTACCTCTGATCACTCATAATGATTTTCTTTTTCTAACTTTTTTCACTATTTTTCACCAAAGTACGCTCCCCCGTACGCTCCCCGGTACGCTTCCCAGTGCGCGTACCGGGTGCTCCCCCCGTGAAAAATGTAAAAATGTTTTTTTGGGGGGGACATAAATGGGCCTCCTAAACCCCCCTCAGAAAACCTAGACGGTCAGGAAGTGTCTACCGTGCCCCCTTCTACCCATTCCCAATGTTGTTTGTCCTCCATCTTGTGTCTCAATTCTACCGAAACACAAAATGGAGGACTCCCGTAACGCTGCCGGTGCGTGTACCGGGGCGCCCACCGGTAAGCGCTCCCTAAAAAAAATGTGGGAAAGTAATTTACACAAAAAACCACTGGAGACATTTACATCAAATACAGAATAGGCCCTACTACATAGCAGTCCCTACCATTTACCCAAATTTGGCGGTATTCTATTGAGCCATTTGGGCTGTAGCCCTGTCTAAATATCCTGAGGTAAATTACATGACAAAAACACATATGAAACTGTTTGAATTTTCAACCAATTAAAATGTTACTTACATTTTGTACTTTTTTTTGCTGACATTTGATTGGTTAACTACATGAATATATATGAAAAATGAGAGGGAAACACAGCCATTTTGACTAATACTACCTAAGATACATTTGGAAAGAATTTTGACAGAAAACTTCAACTACTTTGAAAAAGGTAAGTTGTTAATTTGAAAGGAGAACTATGTTATGCACTTTAAGTTAATTTGGGAAAACGTTTTCTGATAGTTATATACTGTCCCTCTGTAAGAGCTAGAGATTAAGATAGACTTCTCTGTTATTATTATGAATTGAGTTAGGCTTCTCTGGTAAAATTATGAATTTACTTAGGCTTCATCACATGCACTTTTTAATAGTTCTACTTCCTGCCTGAAACCATACACTGCCCAAAGATAACTTCACTGTTAAAAACTCAAAAGTACCTGTCTGAACTTAAACCCAACAGTGCCCTAACTCTACTGATATATTTATTTTTTATGCAATTTACAACAAAAAATGGAAGAAGAAAAACAATCAACTGTTATTTCTTTTGAAGTAAAGGTGGAAAATCCAGAAGAACAAAAAGATGAATTTAATTTCATGGATGACTCTTTCGACCAACAGTTACTAGAATCTTTGGAACAAATAGAATCATGTACTAATGAAAATGAGGAAATTCCGGACGATATTATGTTAGAAGTTTTATTAAATTTTGAAAAAGAATCAGAAGAATAAATTTATATTTAATAATTAAAAATTGTTTGAGACATTATTCATTTTAATATGTATTTCATGAAGTAGTACCAAAATGTTTATATTAGAAAGTGAGACTTATAGTATACTATGCAACTTTTTTGTGTTACATAGTAAGTTTACTCATAGTTACTACCTTTCTCCCACTATATTATCTCCAATGTGTATTTTACATCTCTTTTTCATCATAAGGGAACAGGATAGATTGCCCATGATCCCCTAGGACTTCTCAGGGAGTGCTTAAAATATCTGTTTCTGCTTTCCTGACAGACTATGGTATGAATTCCATATACCACAATAACTTCCATAACAACATGCAAGATATCTACAGAGGAGACGGTGTACATTAAATTTAAGACTCTGCATTGGTACCTACATGTAGGTACTTAAATAAAATTTTAAAAAAACAACAAAAAGAACATTTTTTTAAAACAGCTACTTCTTTTAAAAATCTGTCATTCTTTTTCCCCATGGTACGCTCCCCAGTGCGCTCACCAGTGCGCGTACCGGGCGCTCCCCCCGCGAAAATCGAATTTTTAAAAAAAAAATTTGCCCCGCGGGGCCATTTTATGGCCCCTACATCAAACCTAGGGGGTCAGGGGGGGATCTACCCTGCCCCCTTATGGTAATTTCGCCCTTTGTTTTTGCCACCTCTTGTGTCTCGATCCTACCGAGACACAAGATGGCGGCCGCTCCAGACTGTTTGGAATGTTTACAGACACGCGAGAGGCAATCAGCTTTCCGTGTGCAAGTCGCGTAGCGTGCCCAGTGCGCTCCCCGGTGTGCGTACCGGGGCGCGCCTATAGATATATATAATTTTTTGAACCTAAATTACTCAAAATCCACTGGAGCACATATCTTGAAACATAGCAAAGGCACATTGGGCTACCAGTCCCTACAATTTTACCAAGTTTTGAGGAAATCCATTCAGCTGTTCGGGCTAAAAGTGAGTTCGACCGCCCTATGGAAATTAACATGGAGAAAACATGTTTTGGGACCCCCCTTTTATCTCGGCCCCCGCTTGACGAATCCCCCCCACATTTTCAGGGAAAGAGCGGAGCGGAGCGGGCCAACTTATTTGAGAAATCCGCGAAGATTCGTTTACCGGCGCCAAAGTTATTCCCAATAGAATGTTGCAGATTTCCTATGGAAAGTAGATCCTAACTATAACTACCTACTGGCGACTGCAAGTAGGTAATATATATATATATATATATATATATATATATATATATATATATATATATATATATATATATATATATATATATATATATATATATATATATATGAACCAGAAAATCCAGCTCCCCACAGAGTCTCTATGGAAAGCAGGCACGGACACAAAGTGACTTTGGATTCGGCATTTATTTCATGGTAAGGTCACCCTTGATCCCGAGCACTAGGAGAGACGCGTTTCAGCCTTCAAGAGGCCTTTGTCAATCTGGTTTGGCAATACCAATTTCATTACTTAAGTAGCCCTTCCCACTCGCACATTTAGTAAAAATGGACAACATACTCTCATGCAGGTAATCCCCCTACATCCTATAACATGCTTTACAAAGTCTGCTGCTCTTCATAAATGTAAAATGTAGGTAAGGCGCAACAAATTAATAAAATGCACAATGCATCTTTTCAAATTTGGCAAGTTACTATCAAAGCAAACTAAAGAAATAAAAAGCATGTATGACAGATTAACTAATGTTCTGCGGGAAAAATCACAGGCATTTATAGATGTTTAGCCAAACTGAAATCCTGTGTTGCCAATATATCGTAAACTTAGTCACAAGATAATGTATAAAAAAAAACCAATGTTTAAAAATGTGCTGCTGTTTTTGTTAATTAAATGTCCACAATAACTGTCCATAGTCCCCATAGCTCTTGTGAGCTCTCATCAGTTTCCGCCTCAACTCGACATCTGCTCCTGGTCACCGAGGAGAGGTAATCTCTGCTCTAATCTTGACAAAAATGCTGCATGGAACCTGGGGATCGGTGCAAGATTTACGCGCATTGGATCTTGACAATGTTAAATACATTACTGCCTCAGAGTTTTTGAAAGCGCATGCTGGAAATCCTTCAATGACTTCAAATCCCACAATGCAGCACATTCATCAGTCTGATATGTACAATACTGTGTTCCAGAAATGAACGAGTCAGTCTTGGAGAGGCATATCACACCCGGGCCAGGACAGATCAATGCCTTCTGACAAAAACGGCAGAAAAGAGTTTGAATGGCACAACCTCGGGATAATGGGGGACCCATGTGTAAAATGAATAACGCCATCGCCACCTCACCGCATCAGCATTGTAGCATTTGCAGTGCCCAGTCACCAGTGTGCGCCAAAATTACAAACAAGGCATTTCTTGTCGGCGAGGATACCGGTCCATGCTGGCAGTCACGAAGACCGCCCCGCTCTGAGACCCGCATCACCGTGGCAGTCATCCTCATTCTTTATCCAGGTCGCGCAACTGGGGGCTCCCCAGATAGCACTCCAGTACTCCTCCACAGAAAACTGTCATACCGGAGAGCCACAAAACGACTGGTGTTCCGTGAAAGCTTGTTGACCTCTCACGCTGAATCATAATGAACCAGAAAATCCAGCTCCCCACAGAGTCTCCATGGAAAGCAGGCACGGACACAAAGTGACTTTAGTAAAAATGGACAACATACTCTCATGCAGGTAATCCCCCTACATCCTATAACATGCTTTACAAAGTCTGCTGCTCTTCATAAATGTAAAATGTAGGTAAGGCGCAACAAATTAATAAAATGCACAATGCATATATATATATATATATATATATGCAGTATGTGTCGTCCTTTAATTCAGCATGCCCAGCCAAACGGTAAGGTGGAGACGAGACCCATTTCTTAGGTGTTCAAACGTTTATTTTGCCCAACACCAGTCTGCCATGACACGTTTCGGCTACCAAAAGCCTTGATCACATGACGCAGTCATGGGGGCTGGCCACCCGTTTTAAAGTGCAAGGTGCCTGCTGCGTAGTAACATAGAAAAAATACTACATGCATGAATGCATTAATGCCATGAAGCAAACTTAGCTTACAATAATAGATGTAAAATACATGATAAATTGATATTGGCTGTGTAAATATAAATATGTCACTTATTGTCGCTGAAACCTTTTTGCATCTGATATAAAAGCACAAGTTTAGATAAGAGGAGTGAAACGGCCATTCGGAATAAAATACATTAAAACACATAAATAGTTAAAAATGCATTAAAAATATATAAATATTCCTAATCCGTGCCGGAATGACCTCAAAACAAGACTTTGTTGATGCTCCAATTGAAAACATGTCAAACTATCAACCGTATGCTAGTAAAGCAACAGTAGGATCTGTGCAAAACACGGAAATTGGATAATACATTAAGAGTGGCTCTAAGCCATAACTACAATGCTGCCCATGTGGGCTATTCTAATTCTTGTGCAAATTGGCAATAGGTTCAGTGCAAGTTAGCTAAATGTGCAACATCACGCAACAGTAAAATCAAAGTGCTACCAGTGATCAAAACAAAGATGTGCATAGTAAATAAAAGGAATAGATAAAATATCTCATGATTCAAAGATTAAGGTGTGGAGGACAAGGGAAGTTCATAGAATGGTAATCTAAAACTGAATAGAGATACAAGTTACAAGGACAACCTCAGTGCAAGATTCTCTTCTCTACAGAGTGACTAGTTTATAGGTATGTGTGACAGTCCTCACTATTGTTGAGACCATTAGGCATCTTGCTATCCAGCATGATAATGTACCTAGTCTCTAACTTACGTAGTAGCCCTTCTCTGTCACCGCCTCTTCTTTGAGGAGGGACGCTGTCAATTACATAATAGGCTAGACCAGTTGGATTTTTACCATGCATTTGTTCGAAATGCCTTGACACAGGATACGAGGGGTCTGCATTGGTGATGGCCCTCAAATGCTGCAATATTCTCTTATGTACTTGGGGCCTGGTGCTCCCCACATATCTGAGCCCACATGGGCATTCTAACATAAACCGCAAATTCTGATTTACAGTTAAGTTTTTCTCTTATTTTGATAGGATTGGGGGAGAAGGGTATCATGTACTCTGATTTGCTGACACTGTTTTTACAAGCTTTACATGTGGCGCATTTCAAGAACCCTCTACTACCACCTAGCCACGAGCCCGTGACTAGTTCGGGCTGCTGGAGACCAAACTGGTTTGCATTGATCTGGCTTTTATGTACGTAATGTTGGGCGAAGAAGTCACTAGGCTACCTACAACAGGGTCACTTCTGATTAAAAACCAATTGTTTTTATCAATTTTCCGAATGGATTTGTGCTGATTGCTGTAAGTCATAATTAGTCTGGTTTCATTGGCTGTGTCAGATTTAGAGGCCCTGACACTATCATCTGAGGAACAGAACAGTTGCTGTCTTTCTTGCATGTTGGCTCTCCTCATGGCATTGTCAATATTATGCATGTCATAACCTCTAGCAAGAAATCTGGTTTTGCACTCATTTTGCGCAATCAGGCAATCTGTGTCATTACTACAAATTCTCCTGATACGGAGCATCTCCCCATAGGGGATGCTCTTTATCAGGTGTACTGGATGATGGCTATGGGCATGCAACACAGTGATGCCGGCCGTCGGTTTTCTATATAGCCTAGTTTGTAGCTTGCCCTTATCAATATAGATTTCTACATCAAGAAAAACAATGGACATGGTACTGAAAGTGCTGGTAAAGTGTAGATTTACATTATTCACATTAAGTTGTTCAAAAAATGTAGTAACTTCATCTGTGGTGCCATCCCATATAAGGAAGAGGTCATCAATGTACCTCCACCAACATTTGACCTTGGTATTCATGATGGCAGTGTGGTGAGGCATGAGGACCTGCTCCTCCCAGTAGCCCATGTGGAGACAGGCATAACTGGGAGAGAAGCAGGCCCCCATAGCCACCCCTCTAGTCTGCAAGAAAAGCTGGTTCGAGAATAGGAACACATTATTTTCCAAGCAAGCTAAAATCATGTCCAATACCATTTTGGAATGTTCTGCACATTCAGCGGGTCTCTTGCTGAGGTAGTGCTGTATTGCCTTTATCCCATCCCTGTGATGAATGCTTGTGTAGAGGGAGGTGACATCTAAAGACACCAGAAGAAAATTTGGCTGCCATTCAAAGTTGGAAAGTTTTTTCAATAAGTCTCCCGTGTCAAGTATAAATGATGGTAGATTTTTGGCAAAGTCTTGCAAAAAAAAGTCAATATATTTGCTGACGTTTTCCAGGAGACTGTTCCTGGCCAAAATTATTGGCCTTCCTGGTGGTTGCTGATAGTTTTTGTGAATTTTGGGGATAAAATATATTACAGGGGTCACAGGATGATCGTTCTTTAGGTATTTGAATTCATCGAGTGTAGCAAGCCCTTGCTCCTCCAGGCCATCAGTTTGGAGTAGATTTCGTTTTCAGCTGCTTGCACTTCCTGTGCGTTGGTTCTCCTGTAACATTCCCTGTCATTCAATTGTTTTATAGCCTCCTCCAGGTACATCTTTTTGGCCAGAGCACAATGTTTCCGCCCTTGTCACACTGTCTGATTACCAGCTGTTTGTGTCCTTTCAGTTTTTTTATTAGCTTATGATATTGCATGTCACGATGGTTGTGTTTTTTCTTTTTCACATTTGCATTTTTGATTTGTAACTCCTTCAATTCCAATGAAACCCGATCATGAAAGATGTCTAGATTATCCTTCAGCATTACAATGCAAAATTTAGATCTTGGTTTGAATGGAGTTGTACACGGGGTAAGTGCCAGTTCGTCAGGGTGTGCAGATGGACATAGGCTATATAAATGAAAAAAAATATACTTTATTTAAAAAATTGACGATAAAAAAAGTAGTCCCTTGCAAGTAGCGCCGGCCGCGACCTGCGTGGTGACATCAGGAGCGCGGGGAGGAGTGTCGTGCAGGAGCGGAAGAGGAGCGGCCGACATGGCGCGGGGGAGGAGCAGTGACGAACGGCGGAATGGCGGTGAGGACCAGCGGACAGGCGGGAGGAGCGGCAGAGCGGTGAAATGAGGAGTGCGGGGGAGGAACGGCGGCTGAGGTAAGGCTCCGGCCAGGCGGGGGTCGGGGCAGGCGGGGGACAGGGCGGGCATAGGCCCGAGCTGCTTGACAATGTCAGGGCGGGTGGGGGGCCGGGCTGCTGCACAATGTTGGGGCAGGTGGGGGTCCGGGAAGCCTGATTGCTCACGGGGGACGGGGCGGGCAGGGGCCCGAGCTGCTTGACAATGTCAGGTCGGGCGGGGGGCCGGGCTGCTGCACAATGTCGGGGCTGGCGTGGGTCCGGGAAGCCTGATTGCTCCCGGACAAGGTCGAGACGGACTGCTAGTACTAGTATAATAAAGAGAGAGCCCAAACCTTTGAGGCGGGTAATCTCAGGAACCACAGCACCAATCACAACACCCAATACAGCGTTGGAAAGGGCAGTTGCAGTAGGAGGACATAGGCTATGCAGACGCCCACCATATACATTTAAAAGGTAAAAGAACCATGCCAGCAAAGTAGTCCCTTGTGGGCGTGTCTGCGTTGTGCTGTGGGCGTTTGCTCGGGGCGTGACAAACGCTGGGGGCGTGTGGTACGTTCCGCCCTTCATGCCATGTCTCATACCGTGTGCTGTGGGATTACGTGAAAAAAAGCGAGCGTTGTGCCCAATATTTCATTGTTTTTTCTTCCCAGGTTCTGTACATTCAAGCTCCGGGTGTCCAGCCTGCTCCCTTTAAATACCCCTGCACCCCATAATCATACCCCACCCTTACACCTTAAAATACCCCAACACCCTTAAACACTAACCCATCTTAACCCTATAAATATATCCTGTACCCCAAAACCCAAACCTATCCCTAAACCCTAAAAATACCCCTGTACCTCAAAACCCAAACCTACCCTTGAACCCTAAAAATACCCCTGTACCCCAAAACCCAAACCTAGCCCTGCACCCTAAAATACCCCTGTACCCCAAAGCCCCAAACTAGCCCTGAACCCTAAAAATACCCCTGTACCCCAAACCCCAACCTGCCCCTGAACCCTAAAATACCCCTGTACCCCAAAACCCAAACCTACCCCTGAACCCTAAAATACCCCTGTACCCCCAAACCTAGCCCTGAATCCTAAAAATAACCCTGTACCTCAAAACCCAAACCTACCCCTGAACCCTAAAAATAACCCTGTACCCCAAATCCCAAACCTAGCTCTGAAGCATAAAATAACCCTGTACCCCAAAACCCAAACCTACCCCTGAAACCTAAAATACCCCTGTACCCCAAAACCCAAACCTAGCCCTGAACCCTAAAAATACCCCTGTACCCAAAAAAACCCAACCTAGCCCTGAACCCTTAAACTACCCCTGTACCCCAAAACCCAAACCTACGCTTGAACCCTAAAAATACCCCTATACCCCAAAACCCAAACCTAGACCTGAACTATAAAAATACCCCTGTACCCCAAAACCCATACCTATCCCTAAACCCTAAAACTACCCCTGTACCCCATAACCCACAACTATATCTGAACCCTTAACATACCCAAACACCCCAAAACATATACCTCAGTACCCCAAAACATATACCCCTATACCCATACTTACCTTATCCAAACATGCTTTTACCTTTCATGCATTTACAACGAATTTCGTTGTAAATGTATGCGTGATAAAAGCATAAAATGTAATGCCATGCATTATAATGGCATTGCGGAGTCTTGGTACTTTCGTAATGAAAGTATGCGGAGGGATGGTATGCGGAAAGAAAGTTGCGGAATAATGGGTGTTTACCCTTCCCCGGTAAGTACATTGGTGGCACGGCAGCCCACATCTCCAGCAACATACTCATATTTTTTCACCATTGATTTGAAAAATGCACAGGTCTCTCTCATTGATGGCCAGCACCGACATAGACTTTTAGACACACCTCCCGCCAAAAGTTCTAAAATTGCGAACTTTAGAGCTGGGGAGCTACGTTCGAATCTCGGCATCAGCTCAACATCCTTAGATTCCAGGCAAATCGATTTGTCTCCCCGTGCCTACCACCAATGAATGTGTTCTTCTGTAATGTAAATTGTGCTCATGCCATGTTGTCGAATTTGCGCTATATAATATTGCAAGGAAACGCGTCATGCACAGCCATGTTCTGAATAAGACCAGCTCTCCTTGAAATCCTGCATGTGCTCTTCTCCTTTCGGAACGGAGGGCAGGTTTGGCTGGATATATATATATATATCTATAATTTTTGTTTGGATGGTTACCGGCCGGTCCCGGTCGGGGAGGAGTCCTACCACATGGCAGTAGTCCAGGCTGCAGCCACACAGCTAACAGCGTGAAACTGGCAGGAAGGTCGTTATGCAGGTGAATATTCACGGCGCAGGCAAAAGATGTACAATTTGCTGGCTCACTGGAGTTTTATTATGTGATTTATTGACAGTTGGGTAGCAGCGCATATTTGCGTGAGGAGATGACTACAAGCACCACTATGCTTTGCGAGTGACAATGCCCACTGGGGCAGCGCTAATGATTGAAAAACTCTGTGGCTCCTTCCAAGTGTTTAACAAGCCTCTGAGGAAATGCTCGTGAGAGCATGAAACGCGTCAGGCTACAGATTCAAACAGAACTTTGTGTATTTCTTCCAGCGCTGATAAACCTGCAAAATAAAAACGAATATCTATACCTTCCTGATTGCTGGCTCCTTGAAGTTGGGACAAACTTTTGTTTGGATATATATATATATATATATATATATATATATATATATATATATATATATATATATATATATTACCTACTGGCGGTCGCCAGTAGGTATATATAGTTAGGATTTTTTCCCTATGGGATTTTTGAAAATTCTATGTCTAATAACTTTGGCGTTTGTGGACGGAATTGGCTGAAATTTTCTGGAAAATGGCACATTTTGTTTCTGAGCAGCCCCTTAAAATTTGGGGGGGGGTCGTCAAGGGGGGGCCGAGAAAAAAGGGTGGTCCCAAAACGCGTTTTTCCCATGTTAATTTCCATAGGGCGGTTGGCCTCACTTTTAGCTCGAACGGCTGAATGGATTTGCACGAAACTTGGCAAAATTGTAGGGACTGTTAGCCCGATGTGCCTTTGCTAGGTCTCAATATATGTGCTCCAGTGGATTTTGAGAAATTAACATTCAAAAAAAGATATATATCAGTAACAGCGCTCCGGGCAGCGCTCCGGTTCGCGTACTTTTCGCGTAATGGAGCTTTGCGAAGCGAAGTTGATTGGCTCTTCGGTGTCTGTCAACATTCTAAACAGTCCGGAGCGGCCGCCATCTTGTCTCTCGGTAGGATCGAGAGACAAGAGGAGGCCAAAACAAAGGGGGAAATTACCTAAGGGGGCATAGTAGATCCTCGTTGACCCCCTAGGTTTTATGTGGAGGTTTTAAAAGGGCCAAGCAGGGCAAAAAAAAAAGATTTGTTTTTTTTTTTGCGTGGGAAGCGCCCAGTTCGCGAACCGGAAAGCGTTCTAGGCAGCGTACTATAAGGAAAAAAGAATGATAGACTTTTCAAATACTGTATGTTAATTGATTGTTGGTTTTGTTGATTATTTTTTAATTTCTTTATTTTTTAAGCATTTTTTTTTATTGTGATTGTGTTTCATAATTTATTAAACTTTCTAACATTTCACTGTCAGAAATGTCATTATTTTCATTGAACATACTTTGTAGTCTCTGAGGGTGTAAAATGTCCTCATTTTTAAGGAGGTCATCTACTGCTTGCACACATTGCAGTAGTTCTTGGTCCCAAGTTTCATCCATAAATTCAATATCATTTTGATCAATGATTTCTTGGCTGCTCTCTTGCAGGACAATTTGAAATTCAACTTTCTGTTCGCCTTCCATTTTGCCTGAAATTTGGATAAAAAAAATATATATTAGTAGAGATAGGGCACTGTTGGGATTAATTTTAGATAGGCAGTTTTTATCAGTTAATTTATCTTTTGGCAGTGTATAGTATCAGAGTAGAAGTAGGAATATAAAAAAGTGTATGTGATTTAACGTAAGTAAATTCATAATTATACAAGAGAAGCCTAACTCCATCCATAACTATAACAGAGAAGTCTATCTAAATCTATAACTACTACAGAGGGATAGTATATAACTATCAGAAAAAGTTTACCATATTAATTTATAGTGCACAATATACTTCAGTTTTAAAAATAACAACTTACCTTTACAAACAAGTTGAAGTGTTTAGTGATAATTCAATTGAAATGTACAACAAGAAGTAGCAGTCAAAATGGCTGTGTTTCCTTCTCTTCCTTTATATATATTCAGGTATATAACCAATCAAATGTCAGGTAATAAAAGTGAAAATGAAAGTAACATTTTCATTGGTTGTCAATTCCAACACTTCAGATGTGTTTTGTGAATTAATTTACCTCACGGTATTTAGAGAGGTCTACAGGCTTAATGGCTAAATGGAATTTCAATCAAATTTGTGAAAATGAAAGGGATTGTTATGTAGTATGAGCTAATCTATATTTGGTGAGAGTGTCTCCAGTCGTTTTTCTGTGAATTACTTTCCCACCTTTTTTATTGGACCACTTCCCGGGAAGCGTCCCGGTTCGCGAACCAGCAGCGTTACGGGAGTCCACCATTTTGTGTTTCGGTCGAATCAAGATCAAGATGGAGGGCAAATAATGTTCAGAATGGGTAGAAGGGGGCACGGTAGACGTATCTTGACCCCCTAGGTTTTCTGAGGGTGGCTGAGGAGGCCCATATGTGCGGGAAAAAAACTTTTTTTTTAGAAATTTTGCGCGGTTAGCTTCCGGTTCGCGTACCGGGTAGCGCTCCGGGGAGCGTAGTTTGTTGAAAATTAGAGAAAAAAGTTAGAGTAAAATAATAATTGTGAGTGATCAGATGTAGGGTAGCTCTGAGAAGAGTTTTTGGGTTTATGGTACATTTAGGTACTTATAAGTAGGTACCAATGCACAGTCTTAAATTCAAAATGAAAATTCTGTTGCCCTCATCTGAGAAGTGAACTCCATCTCCTCTGTAGATATCTTGCATGCAGTAACACAAATTATTGTTGTACATGGAGCCCATTCCATGGTCTCTCATGTAAGCTGAAACAGATTTGTTTACATGCTTCCTCGACTTCTCAATTTGTGGACAAAATTGGTTGGACCACCTCCATTTCTGTCTTTGGCATATATTTGAATATACCAAGGCAGTTTGAGGAAAAAGTGCCATTAATTGCTCAAAGGTGTCCTTTAAAAGCATTTCCAGACCTACCCCAGTCAAAGTGCCCAAATCATTACCTCCACAGTGCACAATTAACAGGTCAGGTTTTGGGAAATGCATAAAGGTTTTCACCAATGGTATCAATTGGTGACATTTTAATCCTCTTTGGCCCAACCACTTAATTTCCACATCTTGTAAATTGAGGTTAAGTAAATTTCTGTTCTCAGCATACCTTTGAGCCCAGTAGATGTAACTATGTCCAACAATCCAGACATAAAACATGGTGAGAGAAGGTTGTGCTGCAGTCAGATGAAGTGTGGTAATGAAAGAGCAGTTGAAACAGTAGGAGTTTGTAAAGAAAAAAAACTGTGGATTTCCAGTGCTAATGATTCATTAGCAGTGATTGGTGCATTTCCATTTCTGAAAACAGAAAGTTAGGGTGCATGGATGTGTTCTTTGAAAGATGTAATTTGAATGGTCAAGGAAAAAACATTTAATGAAAGATTGCACTGGATACGCAGGTGCACTGAGAGTTCAGAGTTCAATTGAAACATTGTTGTGTGAACTTGCAAACATGAGAGGTCTTTCAGGAGGTGGTTGCTAAGCAAAAAAGGCAGAGAGGGCAGAGGGGGGAAGGGGTTTGATTTGAAAAAAGTGAGGGAAGAGTTATGATTGGCTAATATGAGAGATATGTGTAATGAATATCAGCATTTCTGTGCTTTCTATAGCTGCAGCCTCTGGAGTGCATCCTCTTTGTTCTGCTGAAGACAATTTGGTGTATTTCTGAGACTGTTTTGAAACTCAAAAAGTATTTGCCTAGGTGAGAAAAGATTTATTTAATTTAGATAGAGAATAGTAGGATTTAAGGAGAAAATGATGAAGAAAGCTGTGTTTTTAAAATGTTGCTTTGTCTCAAGTGATATACAAATATATTTTGTTTCTTTGAGAAATTGTAATTGCATATTCTGTGTAGAAATCTTGCATGCAGTAACGCAAGTTATTGTTGTACATGGAGCCCATTCCATGGTCTCTCATGTAAGCTGAAACAGATATGTTGTGTTTAAAAACGATTTTTGAAAACAATTCCATTTCTGGATATGTTCTGCTAGAGCTTCATAGGTTGTTTGGGCCATATTTATAAGGCATTTGAGTGTCTCTGATGTTATTTTTCCCATTTTAATTGAAGAGCTTTCTCCATGGGGCAAGTTTCTTGTAAATATGCTCCCACCTGTGCTTGGCAAATTTAGATTTTGATTATGGGAGTTACATAGCCATGTTAAAAATGACCCAAAAATGGTGCAAGGGCAATCAAAAAAACGCTTTCATGTGTCTTAAGGACATTTTTAGTCATTTCCTCTTGAATGTAGGTATACAATTGATTTATATGTTGTGTTTAAAAGCGATTTTTTGAAAACAATTACATTTCTGGATATGTACTGGTAGAGCTTCATAGGTTGTTTGGGCCATATTTATAAGGCATTTGAGTGTCTATGATGTTATTTTTCCCATTTTAATTGGAAAGCTTTCTCCATGGGGCAAGTTTCTTGTAAATATGCTCCCACCTGTGCTTGGCAAATTTAGATTTTGATTATGGGAGGTACATAGCCATGTTAAAAATGACCCAAAAATGGTGCAAGGGCAATCAAAAAAACGCTTTCATGTGTCTTAAGGACATTTTTAGTCATTTCCTCTTGAATGTAGGTATACAATTGATTTATATGTTGTGTTTAAAAACGATTTTTGAAAACAATTACATTTCTGGATATGTACTGCTAGAGCTTCATAGGTTGTTTGGGCCATATTTATAAGGCATTTGAGTGTCTATGATGTTATTTTTCCCATTTTAATTGAAGAGCTTTCTCCATGGGGCAAGTTTCTTGTAAATACGCTCCCACCTGTGCTTGGCAAATTTAGATTTTGATTATGGGAGTTACATAGCCATTTTAAAAATGACCCAAAAATGGTGCAAGGGCAATCAAAAAACGCTTTCATGTGTCTTAAGGACATTTTAAGTCAATGAGGAAACACAGGTGATGTAATTCTGAAAAAATGAAAAAAACTCCACATTTTTCAATTACATTACTAGTGTTTCCTAAGTTTATGAATGACATTGTGCAGATGAAGTTTAGGTCTGACCACAGATTCAAAAGAGGTCTGCCCTTTGTTCAAGAGTGAAGTGGACATGACTTACTTCATTGGTAGGCCTTCACAGTATTATCTCCTTTGTATTCTTCAACAAGCGAAAAACTCATCTGCAACCGTGAGTAGGCCTCACCTCAAACAAACCTCTGGATAGGCCACACCTTATCGTCATCCTGAATCAATCATTTAAAATGTTAGGGAGAGATTTATGATAGGTGTATGCCTGTTTTGTACCACTGTGCGTCACTTTTGTGACGCAGTGGTGGTGCAAAAGATTTGCTATGTTAAATAATAAGTAGGGTGTTAAGTTTTTGATGACTGTTATTCATTTACTGTTTGGTAATAGTGGTTAATAAAAATTGTTATTATATTTTTCCACAGATTCAACTGCAGATCATTTCAAAATTTGAAAATGCCAACTAAGAATCGAATTAGAAAGGCTAGAAAACGTCAAAGACAGCAGGTTCATCTATTACTGCAGCAGTCCTCTCCCAAAAAAACTTGTCAAATCACCAAGAAAGCTCCGGGTAAGACCACGAAATCATTCATAAGAAATATTTGTAGTAAAAAAAGTATTTCTACAGAAAATGTTTCAGTCCAGAAAAAGAGAAGCAATTTAAACGGAAAGGAAAGACCAATCAAAAATGTTACTGCTAGAGCAAGAGATAACTCTGTGCATGATAGTAGAAGGAAACAACAGTTTAGGGACATTCGAAAACGAATATTCCGCAACAGGATAATAGTTAATTTATTAAAAAATATTAAGAAAGGCCAACAGAAAGTGGCATTTTACAAGAAAAAGAAAAATGTAGAGAAAATTATTGATCATGCTTTCGAAATTAAGCGAAAGTTATTTATTTTGGTAATCAATAGAATTAGGACACTAAACAAGGTAATTTCTGATATCAAATCAAATAGTAGATGGAAGAGAGTAGTTAATCGTAGTAACTTTTGTGAAGTTTTTTCCGGAGAATGGATGCATAGTTCAAGTTGTGAGGCATTTTTTAATGAGGAGAGTTATTTTCAGGATAATGATTTGGTGCTTGCAGTTGACACCAGTGGTCGAGCTTATGAAGTGAAGGATGGTTGTCCAGTTGAAAAAGAAAAACTTGTGACAACAGAGATAGAAGAGGTGTTAGGTAATGAGGTTTTAGAAAGACGTCCTAAAGGTCCTGTGTACATTTGGAAGTGTAGTTCTATTTGCAGTGTGCGACAGGATTCCATCAATTTGCTTTGTGATTTTGTACGGACATTTAATAAGAAAAGTTTGAAGCAGAAAATAAAGTTGTTGCAAGAATTAGATCCTTGCAGAGTGAGACAAGTGACAGGTTTGCGTGGTCATTCACTGGCTTGTCTTTCCAGGAGAGTATGCCAGAGTGTTTTTCATCATTTCAGGATGCTAGCAGTGCATCATAATAAAGTGAGGAAATTAGTCAGAATGTTGTATTATGCTAAGAGTCCAGCAATTATGCTTAAACAATTATGTGCTGCTCTTTTGCATGGTTCTGAAATAGATGTCAAGAATATTTGTGAAGAAATTGAGTTTTGTTACTTTGGAAGTAAAGATGAGAATGTTCAAATTGACCCAGAAGTAGAGGGTAATGTTGAAGATAATGTGCAGGTTTCCAGTACAGATAATTTTCAGAAGGAAATTGCCACGTTTCAGATGAAATCAAGTGAGAGGCCTAATTTCACTTGTGTGTGTTGTCGACGCACTTATTACAAGAATCAGATTAAGTTAGTGGATTTATATGCAAAAAGTGAAAGGGAAAATAATAGTGAATGGAAGGATTTTGCCACATACTTGATGGTAGAAAATTGTTTTGATTTGGGATCGGATCAACGTGTGTGTACTTATTGTTGTAACAAATTAAACCAAAACCAGATGCCTGCTAGGGCGGTTCATAATAATCTGGAATTGGTTTAGATTCCTTCTGAATTGAAGGATTTAAATACTTATGAATCTATTTTGATTCAAAGTATCCATCCCTTTCAGGCTATTGTAAGAATGGAGCCAAAGACAGGGAAGTTGCCTCCATCAGATTTACAGAGAGGATTAAAGGGAAGAGTTGTTTATTTGCCTCTAGATTTGAACAAAAACATTAACACAATTGGAGTAGAAAAAGTGGAAGAGGAACCTCTGGTTATCTTAGTTAATGGGGTTCCGACAAAGAATAAGAAAATATGGCAAGATTTAGTGGATGTTAGGAAAGTCAAAAAGGCAACATTGTATTTGAAGAAAAATAATAAGTACTATAAGAATGTATATGTTGCAGAAGAGGAAGTAAGTGATGAAGAGGATAGCGATTTGTGTGCTGGCCTAATTGAGAAAGTAGAGGCCTCTAAAAGTGAAGAAATATATGAACATTATAGTGTTCATCCTTTGCATTCCAAGGAATTCATGGGGAATGCTATTGAGTTGTTTCAAATGAAACAAGCCAAAGGGAGTCCCATTAGTGTTAGGGAGGAAAGTTTGGAAGCTCGGTGTTTCCCACAGCTATTTCCAACAGGTCAAGGAGGAAGATATGATGAGCGACCTCATCAAATTCCTGCTTCTGAATACCGGACTTTACGATTGTATGCAGAAGATCCTAGGTTTCGTCAATGCATTCCCTATTTGTTTCATCTCCTGTTTGAAAGCGATCTGTCTGGACTGTCATATGCAGTGAACCACATCTTGAAAAGTGGTATACAGATGCGAAACATCTCGGCAAGTGACTTTATGCATAAAGTCAATGTCCAAGACAGTATTTTGGATTCTCACCTACTTAATCTCATGGCGTGTCAGCGTGGTACTAATGAGTACTGGTACCGTCGTCATGGTGATTTAAAATGTATGCTGAGGAACTTAGGAACTCCGACATGGTTCCTCACTCTGAGCTGTGCCGAGTATGGCTGGGAAGACTTACTTGAATTTCTACGAGAGGCAAATGGAAACATTGAAAACATTGAATTCAAGACACCCGGAGAACTGTGTTCTTTGGATCCAGTGAATGTATGCAGGTACTTCAATCATAGATTTGAAGCTATGATGTCTTTCATCACGAATAAGAAGAATCCACCTCTTGGAGAGGTGTTGGATTTCTTCTGGAGAAAGGAGTACCAAGCAAGAGGTGCTCCTCATATACATATGCTGCTGTGGATCAAGGATGCACCTAAATTTGGAACAGATCCGGATGACTTAGTGATGAATTTCATAGAACAGTATTCTACGTGTGCTGTTCCAAACGCAACGGAGAAGAAAAGCCTAAGAGAACAAGTTCTACGTTTCCAAAGCCATTGTTGTGGAAAGTACTGTCGTCGTAAATTCAGAAACAAGGACAAGTTCTACACCAAATGTCGTTTCAACTTTCCACGACCGGTGATTTCTAAAGGAAGAGTGAACAGTTTGATGTCTTCTCTGCGACATAATGTGACGAGGAAATCACCCAAAAATACATACAATTTGAAAAGGAACGAAGAGTCCAAGTACATCAACGACTACAACCCAGTGATTTTGTCCATGTGGAATGCTAACATGGATATACAGTTTGTGGCTGACAACTGTATGGCTGTGGCTCGGTATGTGACATCTTACATCACCAAAAAAGAAAAGACAGAATTGAAGGATATGTGGGAGGACATTTCCCATGAAAAGAGCCTCAGTAAGAAGTTGTACAGTTTCAGTCTGAAGATGTTGTCGCATCGAGAAATTGGAGCTTACGAATGTTCTGACCGGTTGTCTTCAGCAAGTCTTTATTCTAAATCCAGGAGTATCGTTTGGGCGAGTCTTGGTCTTGCTGCAACGCGTAATCGAGTTCTGAAACCTGTGCGGGAAATTGAGTATTTGGCGGAAAAGGAGCCAAACAGTACCGACATTTTGAAGACCAACATGTTGGATACATATTATCCAAATCGAAGCAGTCACCTCGAGAATGTTTGTTTGTATGAGGTTCTACAAAATTACATATTCAAGAGGAACATCAAAGAAGATATTGAGAAAGGAGTGTATGCTGTAATTGGAAGTGAGGGATGTCTGGTGAAGCAAAGAAAATGCCACTTGGTAAATCATCGAAAATTGAGTGGCAAATCTCCAGAAAAAAAGGAGTTTTTCTATTTAGCACTTTTGCAACTTTTCAAGCCTTGGCGTGCAGAAAAGGAACTGCTTGGAGATTTCCTCTGTTACGAAGACTCTTTCACTGCCGCCAAGGAGACCATAGAATGTCCTGCTTTTCCCAAATATCAAGAAATGTTGACTTTGGAAATTGAGCAGGAAGCAACGATTGCAGACGAGATTGCCAGAGACAGTTCTCAGGACAGTCCGAGTTCTGTTTCATTGAGTCAGGATCCACTAGGAGGACCTATTATCGAAAATGAAGCTGCCACTGCTATGAATGAAGTGGAAAGAGCCATGGCACATGCTCAGGAGGATGCGGTTAACTTAGAAGACTTGGAAAAACAACTCAACGTTGAGCAGAGGAAAATATATGACGAAGTTACCAAGCAAATTGATCATGGGTTAAGTCATGAGAAGAAAGAGTGCTCATGTACGTCGTTGAAGCCTGTCCGACTGTACGTGAGTGGAGAAGCGGGAACTGGAAAAAGTTTCCTTATTAAAGCAATTTCTTGTTATTTGCAGGAAAGGACTGAGTCATCGCTGTCTTGTGTTGTTACCGCTCCTACTGGACTGGCAGCACATACCATTAAAGGTATTACTTTGCATCGTCTACTGATGCTGCCAGTGGAGCATGACAACAAATTACAATACCACAAGTTATCTGGGGATGCTTGTTGTGAAGTTTCAAGAGTCTTGAGGAAAATGAAACTTCTTATCAGTGACGAAGTAAGCATGGTTTCCAATGTCATGCTTGCCTTTGTGCATTTGAGAATGCAAGAAGTTCTTAAAACTGAGTATGATGTGTTATTTGGTGGCAAACACATCATTGTTTTTGGTGATCTTCTACAGCTGACACCAGTAAAAGGACAACCTGTGTTCAAAATACTCACGCATGAAGATACCAGGAAGTGCCTAGGGAGCATTGGCAACGTCAATATATGGTTAAACTTCAATTATGCTGAACTGCATGAAAATATGCATCAGGCAAAGGATGAAGATTACAA
This sequence comes from Lissotriton vulgaris, assembly GCF_964263255.1. Lineage (NCBI taxonomy): Eukaryota > Metazoa > Chordata > Amphibia > Caudata > Salamandridae > Lissotriton > Lissotriton vulgaris. The sequence continues at coordinate 885,092,221 of NC_141689.1, read as the reverse complement.
GAATATTCTACAAGATATTAGAATTGGAAAAGTGACCGAGCATGGGAAAGAAGCTTTACATGCACGATTACTGTCAAATTTATATCCAGAACAAGACGTTGTGCCTGAGAATATTTTTCAGAAAATTACTGAGAAGAAATCCGGAATATGTTTGATGCCAACTCTTGCAGAATGTGCCATCTTCAACAACAAAATGTTGAATTTAGAAAAGCAAGAGATTGTGAAACTGGAAGCTATTGACAGAATAGAGCATATGGGATCAACAATTATTTTGTCTGAGAATTTGAAATCAAAATTGGATTCATTAGAGAAGACTATACCTAAAACAGCGGGTTTTGAAAAGACTTTGAATGTGTGTTTAAATTGCCGAATCATTTTGAGAAGGAATTTACATGTTGAAAGAGGTCTGGTAAATGGATCAATGGGTAATGTTGTTGATTTTGAGAAATACAGAAGTAGAGATGGAATTGAATTTTTAAAAATAAAATTTGATGGCATTGAGGAAGTACAGCTAATTGGTCGTTGTTCTGCTAGGTTTTTGCTTGTTAAAGACTTATATGTTCGCCGTAAACAGTTTCCTGTTTGCTTGGCATATGCGGTGACAATCCATAAATCGCAAGGTTTAAGTGTAGATAGTGCATTGGTGAATATTGGCAGTTCTGTGTTCAAGGAAGGTATGGCATATGTGGCTTTGTCACGAGTTAGATCTTTATCGGGATTGTACTTGATTGACTGTGATGTCACAAACATTTGTGCAGATCTAGATTGTGTTAAGGAATACAATAGGTTAAGAAGAGAGTATGCGCCACATTTGCCTCAATATCCTTTGTTTGAGAAACGTGTGGTAGGCCGGAAACGAAGAAATATCAGTAATAGTAGGGAGGTTGTAGCAAAAAGCCCAAAAGTCGATGAACCGAAAATTGTAAGCAGAAAGAAAATGGATTCTGTTGAAGATGTTGTCGGTTTTCAATTTGAAAACAGTTCTGGTGTCAACTGCTATGCTAATGTAGTTGTTAATGTTGTCTTTTCACTAGATACTTTAAAAGAACAGATTGTGATCAATTCTGAACAAAGTTTATGCTGTTTGTTGAATTCTGTGTTAGAGAAATGTAGCACTGATAGAACAAAAGTAGAAAGTGTGTCTGAAGTTCGTTATCTGTTAGACGAATGTTCAGGTCAAACAGACTTCTCTGAAAATATTCAGCAGGATTGTCAGGAGTTTTTAATGTATATGCTTGATGTATTGCAAGATGAGGGTGTAGATGTAGATCACCTGTTTGGGCTTTCTTATCAATGGCAGCATGACTGCGAGAACTGTAGGGTATCAAGTACTACTAGTGTAGACTCAGAAAGATTTATATATTTAACTTTGCCAGACAGTAAATCAGTGTCCTTTAATAAGCTAGTAAAAGCAGCTGATCACAACATGGAGTGTAGCCAATGTAAATCTGAAATGATGTCAACATTATTTATACGAAGATATGGCCAGTATGTCATTTTAATGATCCAACGATGTAGGCCTGATGGATCAAAATTGACAACTTTAATAAAAAATGTTGTTGCTTCGCAGTTGTCAATATCAGGAAGGACTTTTGTAACTGCAGCAATTATCTATCATGACGGTCCTTCAACAACATCAGGACATTACACAGCTTATTTAAAGTCTAGAAACGGCTGGTCATTCTGCAACGATTCTGTTGTAACTTTCAAAAAAAAATTGCCGTATGACCTTAAAAATTCTTACCTGGTGTTTTTAAAACCAAAATTTTAGGGAAAGAATCTCGGGATGTGCTCTGAGGAATTTCAAGAGGTTCATGGAGTAGAGGGAATGTAAGTCTGCAATGCTGTCTAGATTATTGGTCAAAACTTTTAATTATAATGTCATTTTAAAAATCTAACTATATAAACCTGATGCAAGTAAGTCTGCTTCATAGTAAGCAGTATCAGTGTCATAGGAAAAGTAGAACACGAGTGAGCAAGAAGGGTAAGATATTAGTAGTCCAGGATTGTGAAAGTAATCTTAAATGTTTTCTTTCTGAAAGTTGCGAAAATAGAAAATGACGGGATTTGCTTACAAGAATTCCAAGAGTTGTAAATCGCTCTAACATGATTTGGCCATGTGGAAACATGTGGTAGAATGTGAGAAGTGTTTTATCGTATGTAACATATTTTTCAAAACGATGGAGGTTTTCTTTCAGAAAGTGGCGGGCTGAAAATATTAATAGCACAACAGAGTGTAAGCTGTTCATAGGACATCCTTCGACGTTATGGAAAGTAAGTTAATGTTAAGGAGTTTTGAATTCAGATTTCTTATGTTGTATGGGTTTTTTAAACACAATCATTTTGATTGTGTTTTTTTTTCCCCGCTGTTACATGATGAATACCTTCAAGTCACTGATTTTAGTGAAATTTGATACATTCTGAGAACAGCAAAAATAAACCATTTAACGTGTATAATTAATTCTCTACTTTTTGTACTTATGATATACATTTAGAAATGTGAGGTAGACATGGAGAAACTGAGGCTTCTGTAAATGTCAAAGTTAATGCATACACTGCTGCACTTCTGGGTACTGTTTCATATGCTGGACTACATCTGCACTATGAGATACCTAAGCAAAGGCAACACAGGTGATGTGATTGTGAAATGAGCAAAAGAAACTCCACGTTTTTCAATTACATTACCTGTGTTTCCTAAGTTTACGAATGACATTGTGCAGATGAAGTTTAGGTCTGTCTACGGACACAGAAGAGGTCTGGCCGTTGTTCAAGAGTGAAGTGGACATGTTTTACTTCATTGGTAGGCCTTCACATGTATTATCTCCTCTGTATTCTTCAACAAGCATAAATTTGATATGCAACCCTGAGTAGGCCTCACCTTAAACAAACCTTTGGAGAGGCCACACCTTATCCTCATCCTGAATCAATCATTTAATCTATCACATTTAACTTCTATTAGTTCTACTGCTTCATTTGTTTAATCCTTACTTTCCTGCCTTTGCTACTTCCCTCATTCCTTCCTCTATTACTTAATTATTCTACTCCTTCCACTATTTTTCTCAGTCCCTCTCTTCTCATACTTCTTCACTCTTGTTCACTCACTCTGTCTCTATTAATGTCACTGTTTCTGAGTGATCACAAATTTTTTTTAAAAAAAAGAACAGTAAGTATAAGGGAAGGAAACAGACAGTTATGTTAAAAGAAAGACAGCTATAGGGAGTAAACAAAAGATACTGTTACCCGCAATCCACTGCTGATGATGTCATTGACCATGTCATGAATGATGTAATATGTGGTAAATTGTGAAGAAATTAAATTTGGTAAATCAAAGAATATTATAAATCAATGACTATTGAATCAATGAATATTGTAAATCAGAGAATATTAATTAAAGTGTCCATAGATCCCAAGTGGGATGTTGCATAAACCCCAAGTGGGAGTTGATTCTTCTGTATAGACATATCTTCACACAATGAAAACAAGAATGTCAAATCAGAACGGCTACTACCACAGTTCAGACGGCCTACAGCATATTACTATGAAGTGTGGGACAAATCAAATGTGAAGTGATTTAAAAACAATAGAATCATTGCTAGGAGCCCGAGAGGACAACCAACTAGTATATACATGTATGCAGACAATATACATTATACAGGTTAATCTCCCAAATGCCATTTCAGTTCTTCCTCAGAATTCAATCCTCCTGGAATACGTGTGTCTAAATCAAGAATGTATTTGCTTTCTAATTGTCGCAGCCTGCGTATTCTGTCACCACCCCTCTTCATAGTCGGAATCTTCTCAATCGCAAAGAATTTTAGTAAATTGCGATTGCTCTTATGATGTTCTTCAAAGTGGCGAGCAACTGGCGAACTTTGGTCCTTGTTCTCAATTGCCCTCATGTGCTCTAAAATGCATTTTTTTGCAGGGATCATAGTGCTCCCCACATATTTCTTAGCACATGGGCACACCAAAATATATACCACATAATCTGAGAGGCAGGTTAAATGCTGTGTGATGAGTTTTTCCCTATCCTCTATTGGGTAATAAACTGACTTGACGTTGTTGCTGAATTTACAAGCTTTGCACTTCATGCAAGTAAAAAAGCCCTGTATCTCATTGGACTTCCTGGGTTTGATGTTGACCTCATTTTTGCTCAGTTTATCCTTGAGGGAATCAGCTTTCCGATACGTAATACTCGGATTGCTGCCAACCACCTCAGTCAACGTGGGTTCAGTTTGCCACACATTCCAATGTTTTTTGAGGCTGCTCTGTACTTGCCATGATCTCGCCTGGTATGTGGAGATGAACCTAATGACCTCCTGTCCCTCAAGATTATTCACATTAGGGACCAACAAAGATTCATGGGTGATTTTGCTCGCTTTCACAAAAGCTTCTTCTATTACCTGTGGGTTATAACCACGTTCTCTGAAGCGTTGTTTCATATATTCCCCTTCAACTACAAAATCCTCATCCTTGCTGCAGTTCCTCCGAGCCCGGAGGAACTCGCCAAAGCGTATAAGTGATTTCGGGTGGCTACTCTCAGCATGAAGCAAGGTGTTACCTGCCGTGGCTTTCCGAAACAGTTTTGTAACAAGTCTGTCCCTCTCAACCTCCACGTTCAAGTCTAGAAATTCCATGAAACAATTACTGATTTTCCCTTCCAGACTGAGGTTAAGATCATTACAATTCAGTTCACGGATGAAATCTTCTGCCAATGATTTGGGACCATCCCAAATGATGAATAAATCATCGATATATCGCAGCCAGGTCTTCACATGGCTGCGATATAGTGCACAAGTTTCAGCCACCCGTTGCTCCCAGTTTGCCATGAAAAGATTCGCAAAACTGGGAGCAAAACAAGTTCCCATCGCAGTCCCTTGTCGTTGTCTAAAATAGACCTCATTAAAGATGAAAAAATTGTTTTCGAGACAAAACAACATCATTTTTTAAATCATGTCAGTGTGGTCTCGAAAAGAAATGGACCGCTTCTTGAGAAACCTACAACAGGCATCAATACCATCCATGTGCCGGATAGAGGTGTATAAGCTACATACATCAAGAGAAATGAGAAAATAACTTTCCTGCCACTCACAGTTTTTAATCTTGTTAATGAAGTCTCTGCTGTCTTTCAGATAAGAGGGTATCCCCTCTACAAAGGGGCGCAGAAAAAAATCGATGTATTTGGAAGTGTTCTCAAGGAGGGACCCCATTGAGGAAACAATAGGCCTACCCGGGGGTTTAACTGCATCCTTGTGCAGCTTAGGCAAAACATATAACACTGCCACTTTGGGGTTTCTATTCAGCAGAAAAGAATATTCATTCCATTCTAATAAACCCTTGGATTGCCAATCCTTCAACATCTTGTGATAAGTTGCATTAGTTTTTTCAATCATTTCAATGGATGATATTTCATAGCAGTCTGCATTATTCAACTGGCGCATTCCCTCCTCAACATAACTGCTCACATCCATAACAACAACATTCCCTCCTTTATCCGATTGACGGATAACAACAGAGGGATCACCCTCCAAAGATTTAACAGCCAAACGTTCATTTTTGCTCAAGTTATCACAAATCCAACCTTTCTTTCTGGCCAGCTTTTTCAAGTCACCAATCACCAGAGTTTCAAAAATGTCAATGCCACACGTTGGCAGTATAGGATTAAAGTTAGATTTGGGTTTGAAGTTGTTTGGACAGTTCAACTTTGTATTAAAACCCAATGACTCAGCAGCAATAGGGCTCTCTGGTGGCATATTAAATTCCAGTTCTTTTAGAGCGACCAGGGCTTCAACCTCCCAGATGGATTCCGGGGCTGGTTGAATAGCATCCACAGCTTTACCCGCACTTTTTACCTTAAGTTTGTTCCATTTGTGTAGGCGCAATTTGTGGGTAAATTTAAAAAGGTCAATACGCTCTCGGGAATAGGTGAAATTCGAAGTTGGGCAGAAAGAAAGACCAAATTGTAACACATCATGTTCTATTTTGGACAGAGAACTAGAAGAAAGATTTACCACATTTCTTTGGTTCATTTTCCTCTTTTCTTTTGGCCCCGTGTTTCCACTCCTACTGGGGTAACGCTCCCTTTTCCACCTGCCGCCCCTCCTTGTTTGGCGCTGGATGCGGTGGCTTCTTCTCCAACTTTGCCTCTTCCTCTGCCTCGTCCTCGAAATCCCTTGCTTTTGCCTCTGCCCCGATCTATTTGCCAATTTTGCTGTTGTGATGTTTGATTCATTACACGAAACTCCTCCCAAAAATGTATAGGTTTGATAGGGTTGGTTTGTGCCAATAGACTACCGTCTTCAGAAGCATCACTTTCAACAACCTCTTCCTCCGAAATGCCTTCTGTTTGGACCTTATCCAGGGTAGCGTGTATTCCCTTGCGTTTGACATTATCGTATTTACGACTAAATGTGAAAATACGTCCTGACTGGTAGTCAATTTTATCTCTCAAAATCTTTCGCTCTTTTTTGGCCACAATCTCGTCTTCGTGTTTGGCAATTCTTTTAGTTATTTCCTCCAATTTTTTGGTCATATTTTCAGTTGTATCTTCCTTCGTAATCTCCTCTTTGAGTTCCGCTATTTCTTTCAACAGTGCTGCTCTATCTTTCCAGGCATGTTTAATTAAAATTGACAGCATCCTATTAGAGCAGTCCATCAGGTTCTCGGCCCATTCCTCTGCCAATTCTACATCTGGTTCTTCATAAGATGGAGCTATTAAAATTCTCAAGCCCCTCGGTACTCTCTTTTCCTCTTGATATTTCTCTAGGGTGATGGCCTCCCACCATTTCGAAACCTCTTTCCTAATCAGTTTCTCCAGTTTTGAATATTTCTGTTGTAAAGATATTGGGAGGCTCGAGTTGCCAGGCTGAGCTTGTTGCACTGTTGTCTGAATGAACATTGATTGGGCTCTCATCCTCCTGCGTGATTCAATTTCATCATCCATGACTGTGATTCGAAGAGTTAATTATATTTAACTCTACATGCTCATATATTGGAAAATATTACCGAACTGTTCTTGTTTCAATGGTATTAAATATCAGGTGTGCTGGAAACCTCCGCTCGACTCCCCCAGACTTAATGTTTGCTGGCGTTCATGCAGGAGACAGTCGCGTTACTACAGTAAGGCGCCAAACCTGTGTTTTAATCCGCAATGTGTTCCTGGCATACAAATGTTCTCGCTAACCCCACACGCTTCTGTAGCTTCTGTCCCTGTGAAGCGGGGGTATGTAATGCGAACACTCGCGTTTACAATATTGTACGCGGCAGACAAGCACTCACCCACACGGAGACGTCTCAGATCAAATGAAGCCTGAATCGCGTCCAAGATCTACTGCGGCTCGGGGTCACAGGTTATTTGCTGCCGTGCTTGTTGTTTGCATTTCCAGCCAACGCGGACAGGCGCCTTAGTAAAGCGGTCAACCGGTTTGAATAATTGTATACGGTTCACTTCCTTCGAGAAAACCGGGACACTCAGACTGCGGTGCAAGTTCAGGGTCAAAGGCTCCTTGTCTGTATCGCGTTTCACCACACGCTCAAGCCATAGCGTGAATGCACTCAAAAATCCAGTAGTAATCACCATGAAATTAAACCATCAACAAGGTTCGTGGGTATTCAGTTTATTTCCAGCATGGAAAGACAGTTCATGGAACTAAACCCCCAACGCGTTTCAGCGATCACTCGCCTTGGTCACAGGTGAATAGTGTTAGGACATTGTACAATAAATAAAGTTTTCAAAAAACACTTCTTTGTGTAAACATAAACTAGCAGTACTGATAAAGTACTCAATAAACACATTATGCAACATCCCACTTGGGATCTATGGACACTTTAATTAATATTCTCTGATTTACAATATTCATTGATTCAATAGTCATTGATTTATAATATTCTTTGATTTACCAAATTTAATTTCTTCACAATTTACCATTGCAGTATTTTGCATATGTTTTCCCACTAGGGATAACAGTCATGTGTATTGTTTTCCCACTAGGGATGGATGTGTTTATTGAGTACTTTATCAGTACTGCTAGTTGATTGTAAATATTGCTATAATCACCATACATCGTTATTAGCAGCATGTATGCTTAGAATGTCGCTTTATATTTTCAGTTTTGGCATACTACACTTTTACCATGCCAAGATGGCTGCGCTGTTTATTTTGTGCACATTGTCCTTTGTTTATGTTTACACAAGGAAGTGTTTTTTGAAAACTTTATTTATTGTACAATGTCCTAACACTATTCACCCGTGACCAAGGCGAGTGATCGCTGAAACGCGTTGGGGGTTTAGTTCCATGAACTGTCTTTCCATGCAGGAAATAAACTGAATACCCACGAACCTTGTTGATGGTTTAATTTCATGGTAATTACCACTGGATTTTCGAGTGCATTCACGCTATGGCTTGAGCGTGTGGTGAAACGCGATACAGACAGGGAGCCTTTGACCCTGAACTTGCACCGCAGTCTGAGTGTCCCGGTTTTCTCGAAGGAAGTGAACCGTATCTATATATATATATATATATATATATATATATATATATATATATATATATATATATATATATATATATATATATATATATATAATATATATTACCTACTGGCGTTCGCCAGTAGGTATATATAGTTAGGATTTTTTCTCTATGGGACTTTTGAAAATTCTATGTCTAATAACTTTGGCGTTTGTGGACGGAATCGGCTGAAATTTTCAGGAAAATGGCACATTTTGTTTCTGAGCAGCCCCTGGAAATTTGGGGGGGTTTCGTCAAGGGCGGCAGAGAAAAAAGGGGGGTCCCAAAACGCGTTTTTCCCATGTTAATTTCCATAGGGCCTTTGGCCTCACTTTTAGCTAGAACGGCTGAATGGATTTGCACGAAACTTGGCAAAATTGTAGGGACTGTTAGCCCGATGTGCCTTTGCTAGGTCTCAATATATGTGCTCCAGTGGATTTTGAGAAATTAACGTTCAAAACAAGTTATATATCGGTAACAGCGCTCCGGGCTGCGCTCCGGTCCGCTTACTTTTCGCGAAACGGAACTTTGCGATGCGAAGCTGAGACGCTCTCCGGTGTCTGTCAACATTCTAAACAGTCCGGATCGGTAGGATCGAGAGAGAAGAAGAGGTGAAAAACGAAGGGGGAATTTAATGAAAGGGGGCAAGGTATACCCCTCTTGACCCCCTAGGAATGTTGTTGGGGTTATTAAAGGGTCCCGTGGGGAAAATAAAAAAAAAATATTTTTCACGGTAGAAGCGCTACCCGGGCCGCGAACTGGGCCGCAAACTGGTAGCGAAACGGGAATTCACCATTTTGTGCTTCGTTTTAATTAAATTACTAGGTATAAGGGGGTGCGGGAGACGTATCCTAATCCCTTATGTTTTCTGAGGGTGGCTGAGGAGGCTCATATATGTTGATACATGTCTTCCAGCGGCTGTGCGTGAGCTTTTTTTTTTTTTGCTGCGTGACGTCTGTTAACGTTCGATTCGATGGAAATCAGGAAGTGTTGACCGCCAATTTGTCAGTGCGATAAAATATTTTGTTATAAATGAATCCTTATTGATAAACATTGTCTGCGCCATCTTGCCTTTTTTCCAATGCCACAATTTTGTCGTGCACGGCAGCCATTTTAGATGCCAGGCCGGTCCCAGGCTATCACCTAGCCCTGCGGATGTAGTTTATGGCCCCAGCTGTAGAGAATCCAGACATGCCAACCCTCCCGATTCAGGCGTGAGACTACTGATTTCAGTGCTAGTCTCCCGCCTCCCGATTTCTGCAAGCAAAAACCCGGGGGCATATTACCAACAACTAGCGATAATTTTTGTCTCTAACTTGTTTAGAGACAAAAATTATCGCCGCACATCGGCGATTTTTATCGCAGATAAACCTTGCTATTAGCAAGGTTTATCGCAAATGCGATAAAAAACGGCCGCAATGCATGAATATCGCTGAAAAGTCAGCGATATTCATGCATTATCGAGCAAATGCTCTTAGCCATGTTATCCACCTCCCATTGGATAACATGGCTAAGAACTGCTCAGGTCAGGTGTTAGCTTTTGGAGATATTCGCGCTTAGCGCGAATATCTCCAAAAGTTGGTAATAGGAGATAGCGATGTTAGGGACTGTTTCCAGTCGCTAACATCTTGGCACGCCCACTTTGCATGTCATTAGTGATAAATATCACTGACATGCAAAGCGGGGCCCAAGATGGTCGCTATCTCCTTTTAGCTGTCACTAACTGGTGTTAGCGACAGCTTGGTAATAGGGAGATAATTTTATCTCCGCTTTCTTGGTTTTTAAAGCCAAAAAAGCGGAGATAAACCCCCTTGATAATATGCCCCACGATTCCTCGGGGGTTTTAGCTGACAATGCTTGGTATTGTGTTACGTGGTAATTTTTCCAGGAAACGTCAGAGGGTCGATGCAGGGGTTCTAGAAGGGGTGATAAACCATTTAAGCCTCATGAACAAGCGCATGGTCTTTTAAAGATCTGTGAAGTACTCGGGGCGGCGGTGTGTGTGTGTCCTCTTTCAGGAGCGGGCGGGGGGGGGCACTGCCAGCAACTTGCCAGGCCAGGCAGTGTTCAACACTTGCATCACCCTTTCTCTGCCTGCTATTGCGCTCCATGCTTCGGAAAGGTAAGAAAAAGAACGTGCATTTGAGTTTGAAATGTCCGATCCTGTAGCAGTACACTTGCAAAGCCCACACATGACAATAACCCGATTCAAGGCCCCATTCACCCGATTTTTTAAAAATATATAGCACTCCAACAAAGTGGGATTATAAAACTTTATTAACTTTTAAATATAACGAACGGAACAAAAACTGTAACAAACATTTAAACATTTTTGACAAAAAAAAGCAACAATGGTCAGAAGCTGTCTTTTGTGCGAATAGTCCCAAGGCAGCACAACGTGCTGAGTTCTGGACGGCACCCAGGTGATGTCACCTGGGTGCCGCACTGGTTTTTGGGATCCTACAATGCAGCTCAGAAAAACAGCGTGGGGCGTCCCGGGTGGTGCGGGGGGAGGCCTCGTCAGTAGCGGTCTGTTGTGCGAATAGTCCCAAGGCAGCAGAACGCGCTGAGATGTGGATGGCACCCAGGTGATGTCCAGTAAACTGCCGCACTGGTTTTGGTATCCTACAATGCTGCTCCGAAAATTGGCGCGGGGCGGCCCGGGGGGGGCGTGGGGGAGGCGGCGTGAACGGGCCTCCCCAGGTGGCGGCCATCCAGCTGAGTTGCGGCACCCCACGCCGACTTTCGGCGCAGCATTGTAGGATGGCCACACCAGTACGGCAACTTGCTGGACACAACCTCGGTGCCATCCGGATCTCGGCGCGTTCGAGTCACTGTACCGCAAGAGTGACCGAAACTCAGCTGGACACACCGTCTTTCGGCGCAGCATTGTAGGATGGCCACACCAGTACGGCATTTTGCTGGACACCACCTCGGTGCCATCCGGATCTCGGCGCGTTGTGCTGCCTTCGGCCTACTGTAGCCGCAAGTGCGGACGCAACTCAGTTGGACGGCGAGTGAAAAGATAAGGGGCGCTGCACTGCAGCCGAGGAGCCTCCATCTTGGGGGAGAGGCACAGCCCCCACTGACTGACGCGACCTCACAGGCCAATGGGGCGCCCCACGCCGACTTTCAGCGCAGCATTGTAGGATAGCCACACCAGTGCAGCAACTTGCTGGACACTAACTCGGTGCCATCCGGATCTCGGCGCGTTGTGCTGCCTTCGGCCTATTCGCACACCGGTCCGCTACTGACGCCGCCTCACGTGCCAACGGATTTTCTACGCTTTTTGTAGCCCTATACCGCATAACAGGTCATGTGACTTGTTTATAAAACTTTTCATTGGTTCATTTTACTTTTGGTTTCCTAAAGATGGAAGGCTTGGTCATATGACCTAAAAATAACACTTTTCATTGGTTTAGAAATTTTTTTTTTCCCAAACGATGAAAGCCCCACCTTGTTTCTGGATGATTCAGACTGAAGCTGGCGTCAGCATGAGAGCACTACCATCTCGTAGCTCCGTCGTGGCCATTCCACAAGCAGACATGGCAGCCGCTCCCCACCAGAAGCCTGCGGGAGTCGGGGGCCCCCAAGACTTTTGTAGAATCTTTACGGCTGAGGGGACGCTTTCGAGAATGGGACCCAAGCCCTATCAGGGAAGCGTCCGAGTTCCAAGGTGTCCCAGGGCCATTTTAGTGGACCAGGCCCAAAACCGAAGAGCCGGCCGCCATTTTGAGAGTCCTGTGGCAGTCGCCTATCGATGCACCGCAAGAGCGGGAGCAACTCAACCACATGGTGAGCGAGACGCTGTAGTCGCAAGAGCGGGCGGTAAACAGCTGAATGGCGGAAGAGGCACAGTGTAGCAAAAGCGGGCGGAATGGCAACTAAAACGGTAAAGGGGCGCCCCACTACAGCGTGTCTTCAGGTCAAACGGATTGTGGGACAAAGTCCAGAATAGAAGAGTCATCAAAAGGCAAAAAGTTCCGCCGGCCCCCGGGAGCCGGCCGCCTATGTCGGGGGCGATCTCAGGCTACACCAGTGCTATAAGACTTGGGGAGGCGGTCGGAGCCAAGCGTCTTCTCCGAGTCCGTGCCATCACACCGCCCCTCGGGGGCCTCCGTCAAGCGGTTTAGGGAGGTACCATATAACATTGTTTTCAAATGCAGTCAGGTCCACAAACGACCCTCACTTACTTTGAGAATAGTGAAGCTGCAGTAGGTGGAAATAAGCTTTATATTTTTTTTTTGTTTTTGATGGAGGGGAAACAACAAAGCACAGGCATTGAAAAAGGCTCAAACTCAGAACTCTGAACTATGGCACCCAACATCCAGGACTTGCCATCCGGATCTTGGTGCCTTGTGCTGCTTCCGACCTATTCACACATCGGTCCACTACTGACATCATCTCATAAACCAACGTAATGTAAATAGTTATTTAATAAAATATTTTACCCTGTCACTTTGCTGGTGTGTTGTCTATATTTTTAATATTTGCATAGGGTTTGTCGTTATTTTGGGCGGGGTGGGTGACGGAGCCGAGCTGTCTTGCAGCCCTCATGGTGTGGAGCTCAGTTCATCTCACTATTTTCGTATTTCTCATGAAGGGTTGATCCTAATGTTTCTATTTTAGCGAGGTCAAAAAGAGATCCAATTAGTGGCCTACTGATTTTGCTCGATTACTTTTATTTTTTTACACGATTTTTCACGATTTTTCACTATCTGCAAAGACTAAACAGAGTATTGCGACTTTGTGCTTGTTTGTAAATAGAGAATGAACCAAAGAGAATCAATTGTAAAACAGTAAATGCTTGGATAACAATCAATCAAATGGAGAGACAAGCAGGCACGACGGATTACAACGGGGGTAAAGGCCTGCGTTAACTACTCTTCACTATCTGCAAAGAGAGAGTACTACTAAGAGAAAAGAGGGGAGGGGGGCAGCGTTCAAAGCACATCAGCGTGCATAAACACAAAAAAGTTTTTACCTATCACGTACTTGACATTTTACAGCTGTTGATATTTGCTATTAAAAAACCAATGAAATTCACTGAAAAAACCATAGGTTATAGACCATATATAGTTAGGGATTAGCATTTACAAAACCTTATTTTATTCGCACAAAACCATTGAAATTCCATATATAGTTAGTTGCACTAACTATATATCGCGCACCCGCAATCCACTGCTGATGATGTCACATATTACATCATTCATGACATGGTCAGTGACATCACTGATGACATCACTGATGACATCTCAAATGACATCACTGATGACATCACTGACATCTCATTCGACATTATTGATGACATCACTGATGATATCATTTATGTGATAATACAATGAACATCTTCCGACTGTAATATAACCTTAGATACACTCAGTGTAAACAGACACTCACAGACTGTCACACATCCATTGAGTTACTCACACACCTAGTCAGTCATGCAAAGAATCAATCACACCTCCATTTCCTCAACTATACAGTTATACACACCTTACTTATTCAAACATATACTAACACATATTTACTCTCTTATACAATCCCTGATACAAGTTCACAATGATCCATACAGCCACTCTCACATTCACTGGCTCTTATGTTCAGTTATTTATATATGTCAACTCTCACATGGACTGTGTTTTACATATGTACTTACTTTGACATGTAGCACTGAGATATCCATTCACTCACCAATACACTCATGCACACAGTCAACTGTCCATACAGCTGTTTCTACATGCACTTTTGAACCCATACACCTAGGGAATCAACTGCTCACACATCTATGCACAGAGTCATACACCTCCCAGCCACCCACACACATACTCAGTCTCCCATACAAATACTTGGGCAACCTTTCAATAACCCATATAGTTACTGATATAGCTACTGATTTGAACATGCAGCAGTTTACAGAACAACATATATAATGATTGCCAAATTAAGACACTTTAGTCACTAACCCATGCACTCAGTGAGACACATTTAATCATTCTCTCATACAGTCAGTCATGCACCTACTAAATCCTTCATCCAGACACTTATACATCCACTCATTCTTCAATATGTAAGACATATTTTAACTTTACAGAAACATATAGTCACTGGGTGTTGTCATCAGTGATGTCATCAGTGATGTCATTTGAGATGTCATCAGTGATGTCATCAGTGATGTCACTGACCATGTCATGAATGATGTAATATGTGACATCATCAGCAGTGGATTGCGGGTGCGCGATATATAGTTAGTGCAACTAACTATATATGGAATTTCAATGGTTTTGTGCGAATAAAATAAGGTTTTGTAAATGCGAATCCCTAACTATATATGGTCTATAACCTATGGTTTTTTCAGTGAATATATATATATATATATATATATATATATATATATATATATATATATATATACGGTTCACTTCCTTCGAGAAGTTCACTAATACCTTTTATTGCCCACAGGTGCGGCTTCACGTAATGTTCAAAATTGCATTATGGGTTCAGTAGTCTTTAAGAAAACACCAAAGTTCATAATAAAACTCCATGTTGCCACCTCATATTAATAATAACTTCCAAATATAGACATTAGTGGGCTCCCTCATGAACGGCATTCCGCGTTGTTAAAATATAGTTTGGCTGGATATATATATATATATATATATATATATATATATATATATATATATATATATATATATATATATATATATATATATATATATATATATATATATATATATATATATATATAACGGCATTCCGCGTTGTTAAAATATAGTTTGGCTGGATATATATATATATATACCTATATATATATATATATATATATATATACAGCCAAACTATATTTTAACAACGCGGAATGCCGTTCATGAGGGAGCCCACTAATGTCTACATTTGGAAGTTATTATTAATATGAGTTGGCAACATGGAGTTTTATTATGAACTTTGGTGTTTTCTTAAAGACTACTGAACCCATAATGCAATTTTGAACATTACGTGAAGCCGCACCTGTGGGCAATAAAAGGTATTTGTGAACTGCATCTGAAGTCTTTTACCAGTTACTTTGCTGCCACTCATGCCTGTGACCAAGGACGCATAGAAGTCTGAAACGCGTAAGCCAATGTGATTGAACCCGTGTATCTGCTGACTGCACTGCTGCCTGTATTAACGGAGGTTCATTGATGGAAAGTGCTTCCTAAAGTTTTGGCGAGTGTGGAAAGGAATAAATTAACGCGGCAGGCCTGCCGTGGGGATTGCACTACCGCGGACTGCAGCGGGCCGATGTGCTCTCTAATTGGGAGCAGGTTCCGGCCCATAAATTTGGCAAACTATATTTTAACAACGCAGAATGCCGTTCATGAGGGAGCCCACTAATGGCTACATTTGGAAGTTATTATTAATATGAGTTGGCAACATTGAATTTTATTATGTACTTTGGTGTTTACTTAAAGACTACTGAACCCATAATGCAATTTTGAACATTACGTGAAGCCACACCTGTAGGCAATAAAAGGTATTAGTGAAATGCATCAGAAGTCTTTTACCAGTTACTCTGCTGCCACTCATGCCTGTGACCAAGGATGCATAGAAACCCGAAACGCGTAGGGCAATGTGATTGGAAAGGGGCGACCAACTTGGTCCCCCCGAACGTATGGCTGAGTGCCTCGATCCCCCCGGGAAGCCATTTTTGGGCGGGAGGCGCGTCTCGGCTGGTATGCCCGAAGCGGCGTAGCCGGGGCGCGCCTGTTCCCGCCCTAGAGTGGGCTGGCCTAGACACTGACGCAGCCAGCCACGCCCTCGGGGCAGGCAGGGGCGGGTATACGCCCGCCCTGAAGACGGATAAAAAGGGACGCAAGACCAGAAGACAGCCTCTTGTTCTTGTGCTCTGAAGCTGCACCTCCTCGCTGCACGTGAGCTCGGGACAGAACGAAGAGCCAATTTTGAGCGTTTTAATCTTTCTTTTTGTCTTCTAGTTACTTCGTTTGAAAGATGCCCAAGAAAGGCGCGAAGAGAATGTCGACTGACCAGATGGTTCGGGTTCTCATGAAAGAAATGTCCGAGATAAAGAAGCAGTTGGCGGGGCGAGACGGTGAGGAGGGATCGGGGCGTCCACCGGCCGGAGGGAGGCCTAAGAGGCCGAGAAGGGGGCCGGTCGGGGGAGACGTCCCGGTTCCCTGTTCCCCGCTCGAGCCGCCAGCTCCGGTACCGGCCCCGGTACCGCAGGAAGGGAATCCGATTCCTGTCGTAGTCACCCCGACATCCGCTGAGGATATGCCTCCCGAGTTGGCGGCACAGTTAGCAGCGTGGTTGGGGGACAGTAGCGAGGGCGCCACGGCTGCCGAAGCGCAAGCACTCATGAAACAGTTGCGCGAGAAACGTGATACAGCCAAGGTGCCCGCGCCGGATGCAGTGATAGACAAGCCACGAGGGGCGGAAGTAGCGTCCGGTGCAGGTAAGCGGCCATTGCCGATCGCAAGGGATGAGTCAACACCCTCTCGTAGAGAAAAATTGGGGCAACATGTTCCTTTGGCAATAAAGGAAAAGATTTGGGCGGGGGAATACGTAAACATTTTCTCCCTGCTCGTTGATCATTATGAGGTTGAAACTGTTAAGGGTCAAAAGGATCTGATGCATCCGAGTGTTTGGCGCGCAAAAATGGCCGCCTTTAAAGTGAATGAGAATATTGGCAACTGGGGTAATGCTTGGGGAGTTTTTACGTCAATTTTGGGGGAACGTAGGCCTGAATTGCTTCCTGAATTTCCAGTATATCAGTCACGAATTATGGGGTACTCGACATCGCACCAAGGTAACCAATGGTTCTGTTATGACAACCTTTTCAGGAAAGCGATGGAGCATAACAAAAGTTTAACCTGGGACTGTTACGATTCTTTGACATGGAATAAAATGAAAGAGTCGGGGATGTTGAAAGTGCCGTTGGTGGGGAGTACTGTTGGTGAGTCCTCCCGCCAAAATGGGGGGACGCCCTTTCGGTCGGGTACGGGTACAGACGATTATCCGAGACCCGCCGGCAATACAGGGAAGAGGGGTTTCTGTTTCAATTTCAACAAAAGTAGATGTACTAGGCCCCCGGGATCTTGTAAATTCAAACACGAATGTAGTGGTTGTGGGGCACCCCATCCTGAGTCCTCGTGCAGAGCCAAATCGGGTGAAAATGGGGGTAGAGGAGGCGCCAAACAGGTCTAATATAGTCCGAGGGGCGCCTTTACCAACCCCGATTGATACCCTGGCGATGATTCCCTGGCTCAGCGAATACCCAGATCGTACTTCTGCTGGGGTGCTACGAAACGGTTTTTCATATGGTTTCCGCATCCCGGTGGGGGACTTTCAGGGTGTCGGGACGTGCAAAAACCAGCTTTCCGTCTTGCAGCATACGACTGTAGTACAGGATAAGATCCGGAAAGAGGTTACCCGAGGTCGGGTTGCCGGCCCGTTTAGTGTTCCCCCGGTACAGAATTTTGTTTGTTCTCCTTTAGGGGTGGTCCCCAAGAAGGACCCAGGTGAGTTTCGATTGATTCACAATTTATCAGCTCCTCATGGCCTTTCTGTAAACGACGCAATTGATCCAGAGATATGTTCGGTGCGGTACGCATCATTCGATGAGGCCGTAGCCATTTTGAATCGCCTGGGGCCTGGGGCGCTGATGGCGAAATCAGATATCGAGTCAGCGTTCCGTTTGCTCCCGGTATACCCGGAAGACCAACGTCTTTTGGGATTCATGTTTCAAGGTTCGTATTACATGGATAGGTGTATGCCGATGGGGTGCTCTATATCTTGTGCATATTTCGAGAAATTCAGTAGTTTTCTACAATGGGTTTACACGAAGAAAACGGGTTTTCGAAATGTGATGCATTACCTCGATGACTTTCTGTTCCTTGGGGCCGCTGGGGATGATGAATGTGCCCGGGCCTTGACTGAATTTTGTGTTTTAATGAATCAATTTGGCGTGCCATTGGCACCAGGTAAAACTGTGGGTCCCACGACTTGCCTCGAGTTTCTCGGGATCGAGTTGGACTCTAGTGAGGGTTGTTTTCGTTTACCAGCTGCCAAAGTGTCGAAATTCAGGGCAGCCCTGCAAATGTGTATTACTGCATCTAAAGTTACGCTGCATCAATTGCAGCAATTGGTGGGGAAGTTGAATTTTGCCCTAAGGGTGATCCCAATGGCCCGCCCCTTTTCCCGTTCGATTGCCCAGGCGATGGTCGGCCTAAAGGAGGGTCATCATCGCACAAGACTATCGGCTGAGGTCCGCCAAGATATGCGTATTTGGTTAGCATTTTTGGCGGATTTCAATGGTCGAGTCGTCTGGAACAAACCAGCCTTGTCCTCTAAAGAGCTTGGTCTATGGACGGATTCAGCGGGAAGCATGGGCTTTGGCGCCATCTTCGGCACAAAATGGTCGGCACAAAGGTGGCCAACATGGTGGCATGAAGAGGGGCTGACGAGTAATATTGCTTTCCTTGAACTGTTTCCCATTTTGGTGGCCCTCAGAACCTGGCCCGATGGATTCAAAAATCACTCTGTCATATTTTGGTCTGACAATATGACCGTTGTAGAATGCATCAATAGTCAGGCAGCACGTTGTAAAATGATTTTAAGGCTGCTTAAAGAAATTGTCTTACTATGTATGCAACTGAACGTGGTATTCAGAGCGAAACATGTCCCAGGGGTGATGAATCAGGCGGCTGATGCACTGTCTCGTTTTCAAATACAGGCTTTCTCGGGTTTCCTTCCCTCGGCGGACCCAGAGCCGGCACCCTTTCCCGAAGCTCTCTGGTCTCTCGGTGCCCCGAACTTCGTTACCTCATGGGAGAGAGTCTAGCACCAAGAACGAGGAAGACATACGAAGGGGCGTTTCGGGCCTATTTAGCCTTTTTGGGGACTGAGAGAGGGGGGCTTTGGGGGCACGAGGATTGGGTAGTACATTTTCTGATGTCCTTGCGTAGGGCTGGGAAGTCGGTGGCTACAGCCCAGAGGCATCGTGCTGCCATTTCCTTTGTTGCCAGGGCCCATAATATCCAGGACCCGACAGCGTCTTTCGTGGTACAGAAAGCGCTACGTGGGTGGCAACGCCTTGAGGGTCGCAGAGTAGATGAGAGGCGCCCGATAGGTCTGGATAGGTTGGCCCAGTTGCTGGCCACACTCCACGCCACATGCTCGTCTCAGTTCGAGGCCTGTTTGTTCCGAGCTGCTTTTACGCTTGCATTTCACGGGGCGATGAGGATAAGTGAGCTGGTGGCAAGGAACAAACAGGATGTGGTGGGGGGTTTGTGCCGGGAACACGTTCAGATCAGGGGTGAGACGATGACTGTATCCTTTGTCAAGTCAAAAACCGATCAAGGTGGGGTGGGAGACTGCATAGTCATTCGCAGGATTCCAGGGTCCTCCATGTGTCCGGTGAAGTGTTTAGAAGATTACCTAGCACGAAGGGTGGCATCATGGGGAGGGACATTGTTGAGACACGCGGACGCCACCCCACTGACGAAGTTTCAGTTTCAGCGGGTGCTCGCGATGTCAATTACCGCAGCGGGCTTGGACCCGGGTGAGTTTGGGACCCATTCCTTTCGGATAGGGGCTGCCACTGAAGCTACAGCCAGGGGTCTTAATGTGGAACAAGTAAAACGAGTGGGGCGTTGGTCCTCCAATTGTTATAAGAGGTATGTGCGGTTGCACATGTTGTGAAGCTGTAATAATGTACTCACGCTTCTTGTCTTTTGTTTGGTTTTCAGTTACGCAAGCCTTCGAGGCGGGGCGGACTATGCAGTCGACCCAACACCAGGCCAGCGGTCAGACATCACCGGCTGTGAGAAAGGAGGTGTGGGTCGTGGGCCACTCATACGTGAGGCGTGCCGCAGACGTATTCGAAGCAGGTGACATGATTCACGTAGCTGGGGAATACGGGTACAGAATGTCCTTCTACGGAAGGGGCGGTCTCTGTATTGACCAGTTTCAGGCATTCTTTGAGGGTTTGTTAGGGCGGACGAGGTCACCGCCGTCTATAGTCATAGTACATTTAGGGGGCAATGATTTGGTCACCACCGGTAGACGACTTCTCCTGGAGGCAATGCTTTCCACTGTAAGTTGGTTGGCGAGGAAAGTTCCGGGGTGCATAATTGCGTGGTCTCATATGATCCCACGAAAAGTGTGGCGGGGGGCTGTTTCGATCCCTGCTTTGAACCATTCTGTTAGAAAACTTAATAACAAAGTGAGTAGGTTGTTTCGTTCCAGGACATTTCATTCTATCTCGCACGGTTGTATTAATGATGACAGTATGTATCTAGGGGATGGTGTGCATTTGTCTCGGGTGGGAAATGAGTTACTCATAGGAGACTTCTTAGCATGGTTAAAAAACGTTGAAACATGACCTTTAGCTAGGAGTTTTGTGGGGGGCCCGGATAGCCGGTCAACTATCCGGGCCTGTGGCGGTAAGGTCATGATCGGTGAGCACTAATTAGTAGATCCCTATGAGTGGGCGTCACCCAACACGGATGGGAGCGCTCGGGAGAGGTGGCCATTGGCCCCTCAATGGGGAGGCGGTCCCTTCTAAGGATGGGTCGCCGGAAGTAAAGGAAAGGCGGTCAAGGCCCCTTCCTTTGTAGGAGGGGTTACAGCCCCCTCCTGGGGAATTTCCCGGGGCCAGTGACATCTGCGACGGCAGATGCGGTAAGTTGTGTGGGGTTGGGATAAGGTCTACGGTACCTTCTAGATACCTCACACGAGTATTCGAACGACCTTTAACTGGCGTCGAGTCTTTAGGTGCCCCCGTCAAGTCAAGGGAAATTGGTAATAGTTGCACTTGAGGTACGCCTCCGTGCTGTCGCCCAGCCCAAGTGGGAGGGGTAAGTCTGGTTAGGGATCTTGACACCGGTTTTGACCTTGCCGTTGGCCCTTAAACGTTAGGTTGTACAATTTCAATATGTCAAGAAATGTTTTGTAGGATGCTAGTTCGGCTAGGAGAACCTCTGTATTAGAGAATCTGTTAAGGTTAGCCAAACATCGCAATATGGTAATGAAATTGTACATAACATGAAACGTTTAATGTTTTAATTTTGTTTTAATAAATACGGCCGGGATGGTCACTCCATCCCACTTCCAAAAACTTAAGAACTGTTTCCGGTTTCCCTCCTTTGGGGATTGTGTTGAGAGGGGGTGGCGGGTATCTCGGCCATATGGAAAGGGGCGACCAACTTGGTCCCCCCGAACGTATGGCTGAGTGCCTCGATCCCCCCGGGAAGCCATTTTTGGGCGGGAGGCGCGTCTCGGCTGGTATGCCCGAAGCGGCGTAGCCGGGGCGCGCCTGTTCCCGCCCTAGAGTGGGCTGGCCTAGACACTGACGCAGCCAGCCACGCCCTCGGGGCAGGCAGGGGCGGGTATACGCCCGCCCTGAAGACGGATAAAAAGGGACGCAAGACCAGAAGACAGCCTCTTGTTCTTGTGCTCTGAAGCTGCACCTCCTCGCTGCACGTGAGCTCGGGACAGAACGAAGAGCCAATTTTGACCCACCCACCAGCCCCTGAAGACAGCCAGTTGTTTGTAATAAAGTTGATTAATTTTGCTTGTGTTCTCGTTTCCAGGTTGGAGTATCATGTTGATATTGAGTTAATAAAGAATGGTCTGTTTGAGTACGTTTTACCATTAAAGAGATTCAGATTTAGTGTTGAATTTTATGCATGCCCTTTCGGTCATAGTGGCCAATGTATTCTGAGTTTTAGTTAGCACTGTCGTATTTATTTGGTAGGCGGTAAGGTCATGATCGGTGAGCACTAATTAGTAGATCCCTATGAGTGGGCGTCACCCAACACGGATGGGAGCGCTCGGGAGAGGTGGCCATTGGCCCCTCAATGGGGAGGCGGTCCCTTCTAAGGATGGGTCGCCGGAAGTAAAGGAAAGGCGGTCAAGGCCCCTTCCTTTGTAGGAGGGGTTACAGCCCCCTCCTGGGGAATTTCCCGGGGCCAGTGACATCTGCGACGGCAGATGCGGTAAGTTGTGTGGGGTTGGGATAAGGTCTACGGTACCTTCTAGATACCTCACACGAGTATTCGAACGACCTTTAACTGGCGTCGAGTCTTTAGGTGCCCCCGTCAAGTCAAGGGAAATTGGTAATAGTTGCACTTGAGGTACGCCTCCGTGCTGTCGCCCAGCCCAAGTGGGAGGGGTAAGTCTGGTTAGGGATCTTGACACCGGTTTTGACCTTGCCGTTGGCCCTTAAACGTTAGGTTGTACAATTTCAATATGTCAAGAAATGTTTTGTAGGATGCTAGTTAGGCTAGGAGAACCTCTGTATTAGAGAATCTGTTAAGGTTAGCCAAACATCGCAATATGGTAATGAAATTGTACATAACATGAAACGTTTAATGTTTTAATTTTGTTTTAATAAATACGGCCGGGATGGTCACTCCATCCCACTTCCAAAAACTTAAGAACTGTTTCCGGTTTCCCTCCTTTGGGGATTGTGTTGAGAGGGGGTGGCGGGTATCTCGGCCATATGAACCCGTGCATCTGCTGACTGCGCTGTTGCCTGTATTGACGGCGGTTCATTGATGGAAAGTTCATCCTTAAGCTTTGGCGAGTGTGGAAAGGAACAAATTACCGCGGCAGGCTTGCCGTGGCGATTGCACTACCGCGGACTGCAGAGGGCCAATGTGTTCTCTAATTGGGAGCAAGTTCTGGCCCATCAATTTGGCAAACTATGTTTTAACAACACGGAATGCCGTTCATGAGGGAGCCCACTAATGGCTATATTTGGAAGTTATTATTAATATGAGTTGGCAATATTGAGTTTTATTATGAACTTTGGTGTTTACTTAAAGACTACTGAACCAATAATGCAATTTTGAACATTACGTGAAGCCGCACCTGTGGGCAATAAAAGGTATTAGTGAAATGCATCAGAAGTCTTTTACCAGTTACTTTGCTGCCACTCATGCCTGTGACCAAGGACGTATAGAAGTCTGAAACGCGTAAGGCAATGTGATTGAACCGTGCCTCTGCTGACTGCGCTGTTGCCTGTATTAACGGAGGTTCATTGATGGAAAGTACATCCTAAAGCTTTGGCGAGTGAGGAAAGGAATAAATTAACGCGGCAGGCCTGCCATGGAGATTGCACTACCGCGGACTGCAGCGGGCCGATGTGCTCTTTAATTGGGAGCAAGTTCCGGCCCATCAATTTGGCAAACTATATTTTAGCAACGCGGAATGCCGTTCATGAGGGAGCCCACTAATGGCTATATTTGGAAGTTATTATTAATATGAGTTGGCAACTTTGAGTTTTATTATGAACTTTGGTGTTTACTTAAAGACTACTGAACCCACAATGCACTTTTGAACATTACGTGAAGCCGCACCTGTGAGCAATAAAAGGTATTAGTGAAATGCATCAGAAGTCTTTTACCAGTTACTTTTCTGCCACTCATGCCTATGACCAAGGACGCATAGAAGACTGAAACGCGTAAGGCAATGTGATTGAACCCGTGCATCTGCTGACTGTGCTGTTGCCTGTATTAACGGAGGTTCATTGATGGAAAGTGCATCCTAAAGTTTTGTCAAGTGTGGAAAGGAATATATATACACACATATATATATATATATATATATATATATATATATACATATATATATGTATTTATACTTATATTTTTTAAACTCAACCGCAATGATCAAAAGAATCAACAAACAAGAAGCGGTTAAAGCCTGTTTTTTCACACCCATCATTATGATGGGAGGAGCATGTAATGAGTGTAATAGTATTTAGTAATTGAAATTGGATAAATGCACAGCTGGTTAATAGAACTACAGTTATGGTATTTAGTCAAATGTTATGGTGCACCGGTAGGTGGCGTCGAGGGTCCAACGACGTCAAGAAAACATAAGTTGAGAAGTGAGACTAGAGGTTCTCTAGGGTCATCCCTTCACGGGCACACATTTGGTTGTCTTCCCTCCGAAAGAAGACTTTCACTCCAATGATTCAGTTATTCACGTATTCTTTATTTCATTAGATTTAGTTGGTGTTGATTTTAAGCATAATTTGTTATCCTTCGTTATATAATTCACATATACTTATACTTCAGACATTGTCATTGTAAAGCATCCAATGCATTTCGGGCATTTTTGGCATGCCCTTCATCAGGGAAATCGACGCTGCAAAACGTAATAAAGTGCTATTACTATTGAGTAAAACGATGTATGACGTACATCGTGAAATTACATCAAGCCATTATGAATGTTAATAAACAAACAACAATATCGGCATAGGTCTGAAAGGGTTCAGTGCATGTCATGCTGTGGTAGGTGATAATAGTGTGCATGCAGAGTGATAAAAAGAAAAAAAGAAAAAAATATGAGAATAACGCGGCGTCACTTGTAAACTTAGTGAACCAGTCATGTAAGTGACGCCGCGTTATTCTCATATATTTCCCGTGAGCAAGAGGCGCAAGCTTCGAAACGCGTAGGGTTTGTCCGTGTGCCAATAAATATTTCGCACTTTGAACGAACATTTGGGCCCCGGCTCTGGTGTGTTGCTGATTTATTAGCTCGAAACTACCAGGAGTTTGTTGATATTTTCGGAGGTGGCGATCCCGCCGGGAAGCCCGCTGCGTAAAGAGGCTGGAGCAAAACGCTAAACGAGTGTTTGGAATATATATATATATATATATATATATATATATATATTCACAGAAAAAACCATAGGTTATAGTGGATATATAGTTAGGAATTTGCACTTACAAAACCTTGAAAATTCAATGAAAAAACCATTGGTTTTAGGCCATATATAGTTAGGGATTTGCATTTACAAAACCTTATTTTACTCGCATAAAACCATTGATATTCCATATATAGTTATAAGCGCTAACTATATATCGCGCACCCGCAATCCACTGCTGATGATGTCACATATTACATCATTCATGACATGGTTAGTGACATCACTGATGACATCACTGATGACATCTCAAATGACATCACTGATGACATCACTGATGACAACATCCAGTGACTGTATGTTTCTGTAAAGTTAAAATATGTCTTACATATTGAAGAATGAGTGGATGTATAAGTGTCTGGATGAAGGATTTAGTAGGTGCATGACTGACTGTATGAGTGAGTGATTAAATGTGTCTCACTGAGTGCATGGGTTAGTGACTAAACTGTTTTAATTTGTGCATCATTATGTCTGTTGTTCTGTAAACTGCTGCATGTGTTGATCAGTAGCTATATGAGTAACTGTATGGGTTATTCATTGGTTGTCCAAGTATTTGTATGGGAAACTGAGTGTGTGTGTATGGGTGGCTGGGAGGTGTGTGACTGTACATAGATGTGTGAGTAGTTGATTCACTATATGTATGGATTCAAAAGTGTATGTGGAAACAGCTGTATGGGCGGTTGACTGTGCATGAGTGTATTAGTGAGTGAATGGATATCTCAGTGCTACATGTCAAATTAAGTACATATGTAAAACACAGTACATGTGAGAGTTGACATCTATAAATAACTGTGCATAAGAGCCAGTGAATGTGTGAGTGGCTGTATGGATCATTGAGAACATGTATCAGAGATTGTATAAGAGAGTAAAGTAAATATGTGTTAGTATATGTTTGAATAAGTAAGGTGTGTATAACTGTATAGTTGAGAAAATGGAGGTGTGATTGATTTTTGGCATAACTGACTAGGTGTGTGAGTAACTCCATGGATGAGTGACAGTCTGTGACTGTCTGTTTACACTGATTGTATCTAAGGTTATATTAGAGTCTGAAGAGGTTCATGGTATTATCACATGAATGATATCATCAGTGATGTTATCAGTCATGTCAAATGAGATGTTTTCAGTGATGTCATCAGTGATGTCATTTGAGATGTCATCAGTGATGTCATCAGTGATGTCACTAACCATGTCATGAATGATGTAATATGTGACATCATCAGCAGTGGATTGCGGGTGCGCGATATATAGTTAGCGCTTATAACTATATATGGAATTTCAATGGTTTTATGCGAGTAAAATAAGGTTTTGTAAATGCAAATCCCTAACTATATATGGCCTAAAACCAATGGTTTTTTCATTGAATTTTCAAGGTTTTGTAAGTGCAAATTCCTAACTATATATCCACTATAACCTATGGTTTTTTCTGTGAATTTCATTGGTTTTTTAATAGCAAATATGAAAAGCTTTAAAATGTCAAGTACGTGATAGATAAAAACATTTTCGTATTTATGCACGCTGATGTGCTTTGAACGCTGCCCCCCCCTCCCCTCTTTTCTCTTAGTAGTACTCTCTCTTTGCAGATACTGAACAGTAGTTAACGCAGGCCTTTGCCCCCGTTGTAATCCGTTGTGCCTGCTTGTCTCTCCATTTGATTGATTGTTATCCAAGCATTTACTGTTTTAGAATTGGTTCTCTTTGGATCATTCTCTATTTACAAACAAGCACAAAGTCGCAATACTCTGTTTAGTCTTTGCAGATAGTGAAAAATCGTGTAAAAAATAAAAGTAATCGAGCAAAATCAGTAGGCCACTAATTAGATGTCTTTTTGACCTCGCTAAAATAGAAATATTAGGAACAACCCTTCATGAGAAATACGAAAATAGTGAGATGAACTGAGCTCCACACCATGAGGGCTGCAAGACAGCTCGACTCCGTCACCCACCCCGCCCAAAATAACGACAAACCCTATGCAAATATTAAAAATATAGACAACACACCAGCAAAGAAACAGGGTAAAACATTTTATTAAATAACTATTTACATAACTATTTTATACTTTTTATTGCCCGATCCGGCTAGCTCAATCGATCGAGCATGAAACTCATGCACTCTGATAGCAAGCGTTGCTACTGATGCTATGCAGACCAAAACTGGTTTTCAGTTTGTACATTTTTCTAGATTTTTCAATCCAAGGTTGGTTCACTTTGTAGAACGATGGCTTCAGATTTTCAACATACGGTGTGGTGGCGCGGACTGGGAGGGGGCGCTTCGCTCCTGCCCCCTCCCCAAGTAAGATTTTCATACGTGAAAGTACGTTAATGGTTTGGGTCCCTGAGTTGCTTCAATGTCACTGCCATTCTCAAATGGCATAAGTTCTGGATGTTGGGTGCCATAGTTAAGAGTTCTGAGCAGTGCTTGTAACACTGTCTGAAGCTTATTTCCACCTACTGCAGCTTCACTATTCTCAAAGTAAGTGAGTGTCGTTTGTGGACCTGACTGCATTAGAAAACAATGTGATATGTTACCTTCCTAAACAGCTTGACGGAGGCCCCTGAGGGGCGGTGTGATGGCCATGGACTCGGAGAAGACGCTTGGCTCCGACACCCTCCCCAAGTCTTATAGCACTGGTGTAGCCTGAGATCGCCCCCGACATAGGCGGCCGGCTCCCGGGGTCCGGCGGAACTTTGTGCCTTTTGATGACTCTTCAATTCTGGACCTTGTCCCACAATCCGTTTGACCTGAAGACACGCTGTAGTGGGGCGCCCCTTTACCGTTTCAGTTGCCATTCCTCCCGCTTTTGCTACACTGTGCCTCTTCCGCCATTCAGCTGTTTACCGCCCGCTCTTGCGACTACAGCGTCTCGCTCATCATGTAGTTGAGTTGCTCCCGCTCTTGCGGTGCAGCGATAGGCGGCTGCCACAGGACTCTCAAAATGGCGACCGGCTCTTCGGTTTTGGGCCTGGTCCACTAAAATGGCCCTGGGACACCTTTGAACTCGGACGCTTCCCTGGTAGGGCTTGGGTCCCATTCTCGAAAGCGTCCCCTCAGCCGTGAAGATTCTACAAAAGTCTTGGGGGCCTCCGACTCCCGCAGGCTTCTGGTGGGGAGCGGCTGCCATGATTGCTCGTGGAATAGCCACGACGGAGCTACGAGATGGTAGTGCTCTCATGCTGACGCCAGTTTTAGTCTGAAACATCCAGAAACACTGTAGACTACCAATTCGATCAGTTCCGGTAGCGCCCCAACATGACCCGGAAGAGAAGAACTTGCCCTCCCCTCTTTGACTGATGGTTCTTCTTGCCTGTCCCCTCTGTTGTCATTTAACAGAACTTTTTGGACTGCTGAAAGGGGTTGTGTTCCGAACGCTGGTTGGTGGAGACATTTTGACTATATTCTTGACCTACGTTGTCGCGTAATGCGTTATATGACACGCCGCGTTAGCGCACCCGGAAGTGATCCGAGGCGCGGCGCGCAGCGCGTAACGTAAGCATAACAGGTCATGTGACTTGTTAATAAAACTTTTCATTGGTTCTTTTTACTTTTGTTATTTTAATGATGAAAAGCTTGGTCATATGACCTAAAAATTACGCTTTTTATTGTTTTCGAACATTATTTTTTTTAAAACATATATGTTACAATATTCCAGGCTAATGTACTTTCCCGGAAAATTTACAACTGTCCTGCAAGTAAAATATATTCCTTTTTCGAGAAAAAGGTCGTTTCTTCATTCCATGACGGAGCCGTTGAGTAAAAGAGACTCGGCCTGCTGTCTTAGTCGCCGATACACCTGATTATCAGATTCTTATCGATCACTTTATGTTGCAGAAATGAAAAACACAACTGCCCTTGACCATTTATCTTTACTGCGTTCCTACATATTATACCTTTTATCCGTCATGTAATTGGACTGCTTTATTTCACTTGCCTTTTACTGATTCGAAAACAGTGACTAAAAGTAAAAACTTTACCAATGTAAATACTACTACCGTGTTTTGTTTTAAAAACCTTTATTGTGAAAATGTCAGTATACAAATACGGGCCTATAACCACGTGGGCCGGCCACGGAGCAAACTGAAATCGTATATGATGAGGAGACATTTACACTGTAGAGGAACGTAACGAGCGGGCCATTGGGTTGCAAGAACAAAGGTGTCTAACAGTTGCGGAATCGGTGAACGTACATTTTGTAATTAAAATACGACAGGGCCACTTACAATAACATTTTCTAGATATACATTTGCGGGCAAGGAGTTACGAGTCCCATTTATACCGGCGCCATTTTGGGCGAGGCCGGGCAGGTCCAAGATATAGTCAAAATGTCTCCACCAACCATCGGCCAGACCAGAACCCCTTTCGGCCCTTTATGCTACAAGATGGTGTCTTCCATTCAGAAAATATTGTTGGCAGCATTCTGAAAGGAAACAGAAACAGCCGTTCTCCTAGTGAGTTTCACATTGTTACATTTAGGAAGAATGTTGAAGAGTAGTATGTGGAAAATCTGAAGCCATTTTTCTACAAACTCTCAATCAGACTTGGATAGAAAAAAAAATCCTGAAGAATGTACAAACTGAAAACCAATTTTTGTCTGTATAGCATCAACAGCAACGCTTGAGTCAGCTTTGTGTCAAGCCGCCATTTTCATTCAATCAATAGCGTCCCCCTGCACACATTCAGGGACCTGGTCGTGTCTTCAGATGAAACGGATTGTAGGAAAAGAAGCAGAAAGGAAAAGGAAAAAAGTTCCGCCGGACCTCGGGAGCCGGCCGCCTATGTCATATGCGACCTTTGGCCACACCAGGGCAATAGTGAACCTGCAGCAGGTGCAAATAAGCTTCAGACAGTCTTCAACTTAGTCTGATTCTTATAATAAGTGCGTCGACAACACACACAAGTGAAATTAGGCCTCTCACTTGATTTCATTTGACTTTCGGCGCAGCATTGTAGGATGGCCACACCAGTGCGGCAACTTGCTGGACACAACCTCGGTGCCATCCGGATCTCGGCACGTTCGACTCACTGTACCGCAAGAGTGACCGCAACTCAGCTGGACACGCCGTCTTTCGGCGCAGCATTGTAGGATGGCCACACCAGTGCGGCAATTTGCTGGACACCACCTCGGTGCCATCCGGATCTCGGCGCGTTCGAGTCACTGTACCGCAAAAGTGACCGGAACTCAGCTGGACACGCCGTCTTTCGGCGCAGCATTGTAGGATGGCCACACCAGTGCGGCAATTTGCTGGACACCACCTCGGTGCCATCCGGATCTCGGCGCGTTCGAGTCACTGTACCGCAAGAGTGACCGCAACTCAGCTGGACACGCCGTCTTTCGGCACAGCATTGTAGGATGGCCACACCAGTGCGGCAATTTGCTGGACACCACCTCGGTGCCATCCGGATCTCGACGCGTTGTGCTGCCTTCGGCCTATTCGCACATCGGTCGGCTACTGACGCCGCCTCACGTGCCAACGGATTTTCTACGCTTTTTGTAGCCCTATGCCGCAGAACAGGTCATGTGACTTGTTTATAAAACTTTTCATTGGTTCATTTTACTTTTGGTTTCCTAAAGATGGAAGGTTTGGTCATATGACCTAAAAATAACACTTTTCATTGGTTTAGAACATTTTTTTTTTCCCAAACGATGAAAGCCCCACCTTGTTTCTGGATCATTCAGACTGAAGCTGGCGTCAGCATGAGAGCACCACCATCTCGTGGCTCCGTCGTGGTCATTCAACGAGCAATCATGGCAGCCGCTCCCCACCGGAAGCCTGCGGGAGTCGGGGGCCCCCAAGACTTTTGTAGAATCTTCACGGCTGAGGGGACGCTTTTTGAGAATGGAGGCCAAGCCCTAGCAGGCAAGCGTCCAAGTTCCAAGGTGTCCCAGGGCCATTTCAGTGGACTAGGCCCAAAACCGAAGAGCCGTCCGCCATTTTAAGAGTCATGTTGCAGCCGCCTATCGCTGCACTGCAAGAGTGGGAGCAACTCAACAACATGGTGAGCGAGACGCTGTAGCCGCAAGAGCGGGCGCAACTCAGCTGGATGGCCGCCACCTGGGGAGGCCCGTTCACGCCGCCTCCCCCACGCCCCCCCCCCCCCCCGGCCGCCGCACGCCAATTTTCGGAGCAGCATTGTAGGATACCAAAACCAGTGCGGCAGTTTACTGGACATCACCTGGGTGCCATCAACATCTCAGCGCGTTCTGCTGCCTTGGGACTATTCGCACAACAGACCGCTACTGACGAGGCCTCCCCCCGCACCACCCGGGACGCCCCACGCCAATTTTCGGAGCAGCATTGTAGGATCCCAAAACCAGTGCGGCACCCAGGCGACATCACCTGGGTGCCGTCCAGAACTCTGCACGTTGTGCTGCCTTGGGACTATTCGCACAAAAGACAGCTTCTGACCATTGTTGCTTTTTTGGGTGAAAAATGTTTAAATGTTTTTACAGTTTTTGTTCCGTTCATTATATTTAAAAGTTAATAAAGTTTTATAATGTTACTTTGTTGGAGTGTTATAAATTTTTTTTAAAACGGGTGAATGGGGCCTTGAATCGGGTTATTGTCATGTGTGGGCTTTGCAAGTGTACTGC
Organism: Lissotriton vulgaris; assembly: GCF_964263255.1. NCBI lineage: Eukaryota > Metazoa > Chordata > Amphibia > Caudata > Salamandridae > Lissotriton > Lissotriton vulgaris. Next base: position 885,060,406 of record NC_141689.1, on the reverse strand, counting down.
TACAGGATCGGACATTTCAAACTCAAATGCACGTTCTTTTTCTTACCTTTCCGAAGCATGGAGCGCAATAGCAGGCAGAGAAAGGGTGATGCACGTGTTGAACACTACCTGACCTGGCAAGTTGCTGGCAGTGTCCCCCCGCCCGCTCCTGAAAGAGGGCACACACACACCGCCGCCCCGAGTACTTCACAAATCTTTAAAAGACCATGCGCTTGTTCATGAGGCTTTAATGGTTTATCACCTCTTCTAGAACCCCTGCATCGACCCTCTGACGTTTCCTGGAAAAATTACCACGTAACACAATACCAGGCCCTATCAGCTGAAACCCCCGAGGAATCGTGGGGCATATTATCAAGGGGGTTTATCTCTGCTTTTTTGGCTTTAAAAGCCATGAAAGCGGAGATAAAATTATCTCCCTATTACCAAGCTGTCGCTAACACCAGTTAGTGACAGCTAAAAGGAGATAGCGACCATCTTGGGCCCCGCTTTGCATGTCAGTGATACTTATCACTAATGACATGCAAAGTGGGCGTGCCAAGATGTTAGCGACTGGAAACAGTCCCTAACATCGCTATCTCTTATTACCAACTTTTGGAGATATTCGCGCTAAACGCGAATATCTCCAAAAGCTAACACCTGCCCTGAGCAGTTCTTAGCCATGTTATCCAATGGGAGGTGGATAACATGGCTAAGAGCATTTGCTCGATAATACATGAATATCGCTGACTTTTCTGCGATAATAGCAAGGTTTATCTGCGATAAAAATCGCCGATGTGCGGCGAAATTTTTTGTCTCTAAACAAGTTAGAGACAAAAATTATCGCTAGTTGTTCGTAATATGCCCCCGGGTTTTTGCTTGCAGAAATCGGGAGGCGGGAGACTAGCACTGAAATCAGTAGTCTCACGGCTGAATCAGGAGGGTTGGCATGTCTGGATTCTCTTTAGCTGGGGCCATAAACTACATCCGCAGGGGTAGGTGATAGCCTGGGACCAGCCTGGCATCTAAAATGGCTGCCGTGCACGACAAAATTGTGGCATTGGAAAAAAGGCAAGATGGCGCAGACAATATTTATCAATAAGGATTCATTTATAACAAAATATTTTATCGCAGTGACAAATTGGCGGTCAACACTTCCTGATTTCCATCGAATCGAACGTTAACAGACGTCACGCAGCAAAAAAAAAAAAAAGCTCACGCACAGCCGCTGGAAAAGATGTATCAACATATATGAGCCTCCTCAGCCACCCTCATGAAACATAGGGAATTAGGATACGTCTCCCGCACCCCCTTATACCTAGTAATTTAATTAAAACGAAGCACAAAATGGCGAATTCTCGTTTCGCTACCAGTTTGCGGCCCAGTTCGCGGCCCGTGAAGCGCTTCTACCGTGAAAAATCATTTTTTTTTTATTTTCCCCACGGGACCCTTTAATAACCCCAACAACATTCCTAGGAGGTCAAGAGGGGTATACCTTGCCCCCTTTCATTAAATTCCCCCTTCGTTTTTCACCTCTTCTTCTCTCTCGATCCTACCGAGAGATAAGATGGCGGCCGCTCCGGACTGTTTAGAATGTTGACAGACACCGGAGAGCCAATCAGCTTTCTGCACGCAAAGTTCCGTTTCGCGAAAAGTAAGCGGACCGGATCGCTGCCCAGAGCGCTGTTACAGATATATATCTTGTTTTGAACGTTAATTTCTCAAAAACTACTGGAGCACATATATTGAGACCTAGCAAAGGCACATCGGGCTAACAGTCCCTACAATTTTGCCAAGTTTCGTGCAAATCCATTCAGCCGTTCGAGCTAAAAGTGAGTCCAACCGCCCTATGGAAATTAACATGGGAAAAACGTGTTTTGGGACCCCCCTTTTTTCTCGGCCCCCCCTCGACAAAACCCCCTCAAGGGCTGCTCAGAAACAAAATGTGCCATTTTCCTGAAAATTTCAGCCGATTCCGTCCACAAACGCCAAAGTTATTAGACATAGAATTTTCAAAAATGCCATAGGGAAAAAATCCTAACTATATATACCTACTGGCGATAGCCAGTAGGTAATATATATATATATATATATATATATATATATATATATATATATATATATATATATATATATATATACATATATATATATATATATATATTTCATACCAAAGTGTCCTGTAGCAGCGGGAGCGCACACTACGGGGCTCTTTACCCTCCGGTCTTCCGCCTCATGCTGCTTGCCTTCTAACTGCCCTCAAAGTAAACAGCAAGCCGACGCGTTTCGATGCTCTCCGCCTCTTCTTCCTGGGCTATGACAAATGCAAACTGAGAGCTCACCTCTTTTTCGTTCCTTCTTTTATTTCTCGTTTCCCAGTGAACATATACTTAGTTCATTCGTCACATGGCATTATGGGAAAACGAGTTCCAACAGGTGAGTTAAATTTCATTAATACCTTGAGTAGGTTCAGTTATCCATTTGTCCTTGTTAAAGCATTATTTCACTCCTTTCAGTAAGGTGGGCATTGCAAAGGCAGGCTTTTGTCCGCATAAGAGCTCCGTGCTGAAAGTCAGTGGAACCGTTCCACTGCCACGCCTTTCAACTCGGCTGGAATGGTGCAGCTCCCCACGACCAGGACGGCCATGTGTAACATTTCATTCCAAAGTGTCCTGTAGCAGCGGGAGCGCACACTACGGGGCTCTTTACCCTCTGGTCTTCCGCCTCATGCTGCTTGCCTCCTAACTGCCCTCAAAGTAAACAGCAAGCCGACGCGTTTCGAGGCTCTCCGCCTCTTCTTCCTGGGCTATGGCAAATGCAGACTGAGAGCTCACCTCTTTTTTGTTCCTTCTTTTATTTCTCGTTTCCCAGTGAACATATACTTAGTTCATTCGTCACATGGCATTATGGGAAAACGAGTTCCAACAGGTGAGTTAAATTTCGTTAATACCTTGAGTAGGTTCAGTTATCCATTTGTCCTAGTTAAAGCATTATTTCACTCCTTTCAGTAAGGTGGGCATTGCAAAGGCAGGCTTTTGTCCGCATAAGAGCTCCGTGCTGAAAGTCAGTGGAACCGTTCCACTGCCACGCCTTTCAACTCGGCTGGAATGGTGCAGCTCCCCACGACCAGGACGGCCGTGTGTAACATTTCATTCCAAAGTGTCCTGTAGCAGCGGGAGCGCACACTACGGGTATCTTTACCCTCCGGTCTTCCGCCTCATGCTGCTTGCCTTCTAACTGCCCTCAAAGTAAACAGCAAGCCGACGCGTTTCGAGGCTCTCCGCCTCTTCTTCCTGGGCTATGACAAATGCAGACTGAGAGCTCACCTCTTTTTCGTTCCTTATTTTATTTCTCGTTTCCCAGTGAACATATACTTAGTTCATTCGTCACATGCCATTATGGGAAAACGAGTTCCAACAGGTGAGTTAAATTTCATTAATACCTTGAGTAGGTTCAGTTGTCCATTTGTCCATAGGCCAAACATACAAGAAACTGTTCTTTAAATACATACAAATGTTTCACTAACAGGAGCCTAGAACTACACCTACATATTTGACAGGGCTCCTAGAAATGAAGAATGGAAAGGCCGAGCAGGCTGGAATGACATAGAAACAGGCCACTTGAAAATACCAAGGTTCAGGGTGGGAGAAGTTTCAGCCCCATCCTGCATCCTCAAGGATGAAGTGGTAACACCCAAAAGAGTACCGGTTTTTCCAAATGGAGCAACAAGAACATGCACTTTTTCGGAACTGCTGTCCAAAGAAAACTGGAAGGAGTGCATTTCATTTGGATGCACCTTCGAGGAAGTTGCTCAAGGAGAGCAGGGTTTATTTGACTGTGAGGACAGGATAAACAAGATAAAAGGCATACTACCCACAAAGGCAGTTTCCCAGATTTACATGGGAATGAGCAGCTGTAACCCCACAACCAGAATAACTCGAGTTAGGAGTCGTGACGAGCCGTCACCAGGTCTGGTAGGTTACAAGGGCCTTTTCTTTGTCTGTGGTCCATGGGCATATTTCTACCTGCCCCCAGGATGGTATGGAAGTTGCTACATGGCATCCATAATCCCACAGATGACCCACTTCACAAAATTAGTGCCAGCAGAAAAGACAGAGTTGACACTGGTTAGGGCCAAGAGAACGGCCGCATGGGTAGACCACGTGTTAACAGGTGTTGGGGCAATGATCCCAGTACTAGGCAATATCTATACCTCAGAAAGGATACACCAGTTATCCAGGATGATTGAGAATCTAGCGGACTCTACAACTGATGCCTTAGGAAATATAACAGAAGAGCTCACCTCCATGAGGGCTGTCGTAATACAAAACAGGATTGCTCTCGATATCATTCTGGCCAAGGAGGGAGGAGTCTTTTCCGTCCTCCATGAGGCATCTTCCCCAGCATCCTCCCTGGCTCAGAGCCAATGCTGTGTATTTATTCCTGATAACAGTGGGAATATAATAAAAGCTATAAAAAAGATTAAAGACATTAGGGATGAGGCCCACTGTATACACACAGGTGGCCTATGGGAAGATGTGATGAACTGGTTGACAGACTGGGGCTCTTGGATACTTGAGGCAATTATAATAGTGGTAGCAGCCTTTTTGACACTGTGCCTTCTGATAAAAATATGCCCATCTTGTTGTGCAGCAATTTCCAGCTTCTGTGCCAACTGCATATTCATGAAAGGTGATTCACCACACCACACACATAAGGATGAGGATTAGGGACAGGAGATGATAAGGATGGATGACTTCTGATTAACATATGATTTAGTATCAGATTTGGGGATGACGAAGCAGACATTTATATGATACCAAATACATATGTTTTCAGGCCTATAGTCTTCTTTGAGCTACTAAAGAAAGACACCAGCAGAAATCCACAAAATGGTTGCACGCTCCATTTTGTGTGTAAGTCAGTCTCAGTCAGCTGCAATGTGCAAGCAACGCAAGGCTTTTCCGAGAATAAACATGCCAGCTTCCAGCTTTTCAGCTAGCTATTGCAAAACTGCACATTTTCAGTAAATCATGTCGACATGACCTGCAGGCCTGGCCGGTCACGTACGCACGTGCCAAGTCCACGTACACCAGAGACACAGATTTCACCTTTAGGGGAAAACCCAAATCTGCTCTTGTAGATGACACGTGGGCAGCAACACTAGGGTATAGACACACTCCGAGCCTTAAAAGGGTATCATGCCACAATCGCCCTTCATTGATTGGTCCAGCAGGACATATTCTGATCTAGGTTACGTATGCTATGATGCACATCCGGTGGAGTTCTCTGCCTATAAAATGTCTCTGCACTGTCATGCCAATTGGGCACTCAGTAAGCTTTGCTGAGGTCTCCGTGCTGCACGTATATTGCATTGTGATTGCATTCTGATTGGGTTCCCAATACATCTTGCAAACAAATGTGCTGAGAGCGAATTGTTTATTTCACTGTTGTCATTGATCTTTTTATTTTCACAGTTAAATACTGAGCTTCTACACTAGCAGCTAGTTTGACAGAAGAACTAACGCCGCGACCGATCCAGGAATTAAAACTATGCACTGCCCCTGTCAAATCAGAACCCAGTATTGGACGGGTCTGAAGTAAAGCATCAGAGAGTGCTGGGAGACTAATCTTCTGGGGGCGAATGCCAGACGAAGAGACAGAGGTACAAGGAGGCTTCTCTAATTACCAGGAAAACCTAATCAAATGGTGATCGGACCAGGTAACACATTCTGGATCAGATAGGAATAAGTCGAAATTGGAGCAGACTAAATCCAGTAGGTGGTCCCCTGAGTGTGTTGGCATCTTAACCCACTGAGTTAGCTGATCTAAATTTAAAGAGTCCAGCAAACTTCTCGAATCATGGGCTTCATGAGCATCAAGGTGAACGTTAAAGTCCCCCAGCAGTAAAAACGTAGGTAATCCTCCAAGACATTGAGAAAAGCGCCAGGCAGACCAGGGGGACGATACCCCAGCGTACCTCCCAGCGTGAAGTGGGGGGAAAGGATGAGAGTGAAATGCAAGACCTCGCCCAGTTCCTCGGACACCTCGCTAGAGAAGGACCAGGTGTCCCTAAACACCACTGCTGATCCCCCCAGCTAGGCGATCGGCCCGGATGATTTTGAAACCTCTAGATTTAGAAGCCTCTAGGGATAGCAAGCTCCTCCACCGGGGCACAAGAATTATTTAGCCATGTCTCAGTGATAAATAAAATATCAAGTCTGCCATCCGACAGAAGCTCAAAAATATCGGCAGCATGTTTGACCATGGACCGGGCATTTATAAGTGCAGCAGAAATCCTGGTCTTGTTGCTAGCTTGGGAGGCGGAAGCAGTAGCAGTCATGTGCTGGAAACAGAATTTGCAGGAGGGACACACTTTGGAAGAGCTGCGCAAAACTTCCCACTGCATATCGCCCTTGCATTCCACTGCATTAAGTGCCATGATCTCCGCATGGTTATACACCATCTTACCTCCTGACAGCTCTAAGGAAGATGGGCAGCATGACTGGCACTGAGCATACCCGGGGCGCGGACAGGCGCATGAGGGCTTACCTTTGGCGTGCCGGTGGCGCACCGGCGGCACCCCCGCTGTGCTCGTCCACTGCGCGTCTGGGATAGCATGGGAAATATATGCAAAACCCTCCCTCCCCCAGTTAGACCATTGCCACCAGTCGAGCCGGGATCCAGGACTTCCCCCTAGATGGCCGCCTGCCCTCCACACAATCGGCACAGCAAGCCGCGGTGGTACGGGGCAGGGGAGGCACACCTTCTACACCAGAGAGTGAGCAGCACAAGTAAACAGTGCTAACGCTAGCAAGTTATGTTGACAATCATGAAAAGATATTTAAAAGTGAGCACGAGCGCCTCAGCGTGTGTCTCCAGCACAGTTAATAATGCAGCAATAATAATAACAGATTAAAAGGAAATGATCCAGAGCACCGACTGCCACTGTAGTGCAAACGGGGTCAAGTAGCAGCTGCCACCTCCTACCCTAGCCGCAAGCGACCCAGACCGGCAGTCAATTTATGCAATACCCTTCCTCCCCCAGCTAGACCAATGCCACCAGTTGAGCAGGGATCAGGGACTTCCCCCAAGATGGCCACCTGGCATCCACACAATCAGCACAGCAAGCCGCGGTGGAACGGGGCAGGTGAAGCACACCTTCTACACCAGAGAGTGGGGAGCACAGGTTAACAGTGCTAACGCTAGCAAGTTATGTTGACAATCATGAAAATATATTTAAAAGTGAGCGCGAGCGCCTTAGCGCGTGCCTCGAGCACAGTTAAAAATGCAGCAATAATAATAACAGATTAAAAGGAAATGATCCGGGGGAGGAGCAACGCGGGCATCCAAGATGGTCGCGTGAGCAGAGAGCTCCCGAGACCCGCGCCGCCCTCATCGATCTATCCTTTCGATATCCTGATTATTTTGATGGGCTTTTGAAGTTCTACCTTTGCTGATACTGCTGCACCTTTCAGGGCTGAGATCGGACTTTGGGAACCATCTCTACGTCGTCCTACGTTTTCTGGCCTAGCCCCGGACGAGACCGGGGTCTCTGCTGCTCCGGATGGCCGAGACGTAATTCAACAACAACGGTCGCCTGATATCTGCTCAACCGGTGACGCTGTCACTTTCACTTTCGGTTTTCCTTCTACCTCCGAGCTGACTACCTAGGAAGCACTCCTCATTCCTGGCTCCGGTAGTCTAGCCAACTGTGCTCTCTGACCACAGCCCTGGGCTGGCAGGCTACGATTCTTAGTAGAAGTGCTGCTTTGGAGACCAGCGGATCGCTGCCATTTTCACCAGATCCAGGAAGACCCTTCGGGGTGCCGATTCCAATATGGCGACTAAACCCGAGACGAAGAAACGCAGAACAAAAGTGCCTACCCGTGGGGGATTGGTCCAGTCTAACGTTATGGACCGCTACACACAACCGAAAGGCTCCCCCGGTGCTGCTGGCCGTAGTCTTGAGGACCCGAGGACGAACCTGGTGGCGACATCGGAGGTGTCCCTCCAAGATCTAATGGCCGCCATTGCTGGGATCAAGATGGACATGGGACAACAGCTTGAAGCCATCCTATCGAAGATTGACACGGTGGCGGTTGATGTCACCCTTATTAGAGCTGACTTGGCTAAAACCAATGAGAGGGTCAAAGCCTTGGACCTTAAAGCCACCAGTCTTGTTACCGACATGGCAAACGCACAATCGGAGATCGGTAATCTGCGGTCATCGCATGATCTACTGGCCAGACGCATGGAGGAGTATGATAACAGGGCCCGACGGAATAACATTCGCCTGGTTGGGGTACCGGAGGACAGTGGTGCTGCTTCTATCGATTTACTGGTCGAAGAACTAATTGTGACCCAACTTGCTCCCGCAGGCCTCAGTAAGTTCTTTGCGGTCGAGCGTGCGTACCGCTTCCCGGGTGGACAGACCAAGCCGGGGGCTCCCCCGAGGCCTATTATTGCTAGGCTATTCCACTTTCGGGATAGGGACGCCATCCTTCAGGCCTCTCGCAGACATGGCCCGCTGAAATTTGAGAACAGCTCCATTTCTATCTACCCTGACTTCACTCCTCAAGTGCAGCGGCAACGAACGGGATTCCAGGAAGTGAAACGTCGATTGCGGGACTTGGGACTTAAGTACGCTATGCTGTTCCCAGCTCGCCTTCGCATCGAGAATAGAGAACGTACTTTCTTTTTTGATCGACCGGACACTGTTGGCGACTGGTTGGACTCATTGCCCAAGGAGGACACCGGGAGTGGAGGCCCCGGAGGCACGGACGGAGGTGCATCGGCACAGGAGTGACATTTTGGTTCCTGAGGTCCGATTCTGGGTCGCAGTTATCTACAGAGTATTGTTTATATGTTCTTATTGTTAAGCCCGGGGGTGGGGCGGGGTGGGATCGTCTCTCCTTTCCTCCTCAGGGTTTTTTTGTGTAGAGTTTGATGAAGGGGCGACAGGCACACTGCAGTTTGGGGTGGCTTCTAAGTCAGCAGGGGTGCAGGGTGGGGGGTGCTGTAACGGGTTCCTGGCTGGGGTGGGGGGGGGGTTCTGGTTGTTTTTCATTTTTTCTGTATGTTTTCTCACATGGTACTTACATCCTTAGTTCTGGGGTTCCGGGAGAGGGTGGTTTGGGGGTTCTACGGGGATGGGGGGGTGATATGAAAGTGCTGTCTTGGAACGTTAATGGTCTGGGAGACAGGATTAAGCATGGTATTGTGCTTCAATTTTTTAGACGCCATTCCCCTGATATAGTTCTGCTGCAGGAGACCCACTTGATAGGGAACGCTTGTAAAGCCCTAGATCAACGAGGCTACCGACTGGTGGCACATGCTGGTTTCACATCCGGCTCCCGGGGGGTTGGTATAATGGTCAAATCCTCCTTGCCCCTTGAGATAGACGAAGTCGCCCTTGACGATCGGGCCGATATGCTGCTGTTTCGGGGAGGTGGGAGGGGATGCTGATTATAATTGTTGCTGTTTATGTTCCTCCGGGACTCCAGGCTACTACTTATGCTGATCTTGGTAGGACTCTCCTAGGGCTTCCAGATGGTGTCCTTATAATGGGTGGGGACTTTAATTCGGTGGTTTCGGGTGAATGTGACCGGCTACCCCCCAGGGTTTTGCCGTCGTCCCAGTTGTGGCTGACTGAGCTGATTGAGACTTTTGGGTTAGTGGATGTCTGGCGGATGTTGCACCCCACGCAAACTCAGTACACTTTCCACTCTGGTGCACACGGCAGCCTTTCGAGGATTGATTACTTTCTGATGTTAACTGCTAATACCTCCTTGGTGCGTGGGGTCCGACATCTTCCTAGGGGTATCTCTGACCATTCCCCCCTGTTACTTGAGGTTTCGGTGGGAGGCTTTTCTGAGGGTAGGGTCCCCCCTCTTCCTCCCTGGCACTTTAGGAATCCTCAGCTTCGTTCAGACCTGGTCAAGGCCATTGACTGTTATTTTGATGAGAATGAGGGATCAGTCTCTTCCCCTACTACCTTGTGGGAGGCTTTCAAGACCGTCATACGGGGTTCCGCGCTGTCCTTTATTGCTGCTGATAAGAAGGCCAGGAGAGAAAATGTGTTAGCTCTTGAGGCAGAAATTACCTCGCTTGAAAGTGATCTAGGGGGTGACGATACCCCTGCAATTTTGCACTCCTTAGCGCTGAAACAGGCAGACTATAGGGCCCTGGTGACTGACGCTGCTAAAGTAATGCGTATGAATCAGCTGGGCCGGCTCTATGATGTGGGTGATAAGGCTAGTAAGCTGTTGGCGTGGTTGGATAAATCTGAGCGACTGAATTGTGTGGTGCCCGAAATAACCCGTGAGACTGGAGTATGCGTGACTGATCCGGAGGAGATTGTCGAATGCTTTGTGGACCATTTCCAAGCAGTATACCGGTCGGTGAGTGATCGAGATGAGGCCGTCTCCCGCTTGCTTTTGCGCGACATCGCGCTGCCCTGCGTGTCGGAGGAGGATTGCTCCGCTCTAGATGCGCCTATTACGGTGGATGAGATTGCCATTGCCATACTGTCATTGCGATCAGGTAAGGCTATGGGGCCCAATGGTTTACCTATCGAGCTATACAAACTGCGACCGGACAAAATGGCGACCCATCTGCGCAATATGTTTGTTGATGCATTTGAGGCGGGCCTTCTCCCTTCCGATCAGCGTTTGGCTACTATAGTAGTCATTTACAAGGACGGCAAGCCTCGTGATCGGTGCTCTTCTTATCGCCCTATCTCGTTGCTTAACGCCGAGCCTAAGATCCCGGCTAAGGTCCTTGCTACTCGTTTATTGACAGTTATCTGTGACTTGATCCATCCGGATCAGTCTGGTTTCATTACTCATCGGAATACGGCGCTCAATCTCCGTAGACTCCACAGCGTTCTCGCGAGAGCTGGGACCCTTACTGAACCCGCTCTCTTGGCCTCCCTGGATGCCACGATGGCTTTTGATACCATTGAGTGGCCATATTTGTGGGCGGCCCTTTCGAAGTTTGGTTTTGGCCCTAACTTTATTGCGTGGGTGCGGCTTCTGTATGAACAACCGCTGGCCCAAGTCGTAGTTAACGGCAGAGTCTCTGGATCGTTCACATTGGGGCGTGGCACCCGACAGGGATGCCCGCTCTCTCCACTTCTCTTTGCCTTGGCATTGGAACCACTGGCGGCGTGGCTTCGATGGGAGCCCTCGATTAAGGGAATCCGGTGGGCACCGGACCTTGAGGATCGCGTCTCCCTATACGCAGACGATATTCTTCTTTATTTTACCTCACCTCAGAAATCCCTCAACGTGCTCTTCGATGTTCTTACCTCTTTTGGGAAGAACTCGGGGCTCCTTATTAACTGGACCAAATCGTGTGTGTACGTTATAGCGGGGGAGCTGCCTCCGCTACCTCGTAGATTCCCGATCCAAGTTGCAGAGACTGGGTTCAAGTATCTGGGAATTTTCATTTCTATGGATTCCTCTGTGCGGTATGACCGCAATCTCTATGCTCCTCTTCGTCGCCTTAAACAAGATGTGCGGCGATGGCGTGGCTTGCCTCTGTCCCCACTGGGACGCTCGGCTCTTTTTAAAATGATGTCCCTTCCTAGATTTTTGTATGCCTTGCAGAATTTCTTTGACCCTGTTCCCTCCCGTTACTTTCGCGAGGTTGAGGGTCTTCAGAGGCAGTTAATTTGGGACGGACAAGCTCGCATTTCCTTATCTAAACTCACGCTCCCATGGTACGATGGTGGCATAGCCCTCCCGGACATCAGGCGTTACTATCGGGCCTCACAGCTCAGTGCGATTAATCACGTGACGTATTCCCCGGGGCCCACTCCCGCCTTCGCTATGGATAAACTCCTGTTGCCGGGCGGCAACTTTAATAGGGCCTTATATTCGAAAGCGCCACTCTGACTTCTGACTGGATCTACGAAATGTGCCGTGCGTGCATGGAAAGATGCGACTGTGGCCACAGGTTGGAGTGATAGATTGACGCGAATGACTCCGCTATATGACTCAGACCGGTTGGGTGGCCTGTGGCGGACGAAAGGGTTTGACAGATGGAAAATGATCGGTATTAGCAGGGTGGAGGATCTTTGGGCCAGAGGCACAATTAAGTCCTTCGAGGCCCTTATGGTGGAGTATCAACTGGATGACAGGGAATATTTTTGTTATCTTCAGGTGCGTCATGCACTGCTCTCCGTTTTCCCCCCTGGAACGGAGATCCCCCAATCATCCCCGCTTGAGGATCGGATTCTGGACGGCCATGTGCCGGACAGTACGATTTCTCTAATTTATAAAAAGATTGATAATACCAGGGCTGATCTTCTGGTGCGACTTAGGACCTCTTGGACAGCTGATGGCCTCGAACTGGATGACGAGGATTGGCAGATGGCGATTTCCTCCCCCAGGGAGGTGGCTATTCCGGCTCGCCTTCGTTTTGTGCAATTGAAGATCCTCCACCGAGTCTACATGACTGGTACGCGTCAGGTTCGGGTGGGGTTTTCGACTGATGGGTTGTGTAAGCATGGCTGTGGTATGGATGGCACCTTTCTCCACATTATATGGGAATGCCCGGTGATCTCCGCTTTCTGGTCCAGAGTCCATGATGTAATGGGGCGAGTCACCGGGGTCTCTCTTCTCCCTGAGGCGAGGCGCTGCCTGCTTAATTTATGGGAGCCTACGGATTGTACAGCCGCTCAGACCTTCTGGATCACTCTGGGCAACATGGTTGCCAAGAGGGACATAGCGCAACTTTGGGGCTCCCACAGACCACCTGGAATAAGTGCTTGGAAAGAAAACATGGACTGGTGCATGTTTCGGGAGAAGACGGTATATGAGGCTCAGGCCGTCCCAGGAAGTGGGGCAGGATTTGGTCACAATGGAATGAATACCGTGGAGACATCTGTACCCCCCCACTTGATTTCACTGCTGATATTCCCTCGTCCCCGTAATTGACGTTCCTATAGACTGGCCACTATGGTTTCTTAATGATCCTCTTCACCGTCCCCCCGCCCCTCAGAAAGTTGCCTTTATTCTTAGAGATTGATTTTCCCCTCCCCCCCTCCCATGCCCCAGACACTGCTTTCACCATGTGAGTGTTTATGTTGTTTGTTTCAACTTTCATCAAAATTATAAAACGAAACCTACGTGATCCTCCCTATGATGTTTGATGCCAATGCACCGTAGTGATACGACTTATGGCTTTTCCGCAGCGCAATATGGTCTGTTATCCTGTTGATTGTCATAGCGGCCGGCCCGATTGGGTTGTAGGCAGACGCTGTGTACTGTGCATTCGATAATAAAGGTCTTTAAAAAAAAAAAAAAAAAAAGGAAATGATCCAGAGCACCGACTGCCACTGTAATACAAAGGGGGTCACGTGCGAGCTGCCACCACCTACCCTAGCCGCCTCAATCTATGTTCTTCTTATTTAAACATAGCTTTTTGTTTATTTTCACTATAAAGTATCACCACTACGTTTGTTGCCACAGGTGAAACCATAAAGAAAATGTAAAAAGTACAGCAATTAACAGATCAGGACTCCCCACCAGTCACAGACACTGCAGGTGGCCCCACAATAGGAATTTGCAAAGGCATCAGCTAAATGCAGGAAGGCAGGAAGATGCTGACCTGCGTCCGGAGGGGGACCAATGGAAGGAGAGAGAGGGGAAATAGGGTGAGAGGTCAGGACTGGGGGAGAGTACCATGAGGTGCCCCATCCCCTTGATTGGAACAGTACTGTAGTTCTGCAATAAGTCAAAAACCAGAAGGGTCTCAGTCTTTGTGGTGTAAGGCTGTGAAATTCAAGCTTGGAAATATATTAACTAAGAGGCTTCCATAAACAAATGAATTTCTTGAACATGTTCGATGAACTGTGAATGGTGTTCCATAGCTAGGGTCTGCCACATCTTGGTGAACCATAGGGAGCTTGGTGGTGGCTCTCTCTTCTCTTCCAATATAAGGCAATAAGTTGCTTGCAATGTGTAGTGCAAGTATCCAGTCTGATCCTTTTATCCCTGTCAACTCGTTTGAGCGAATCCCCAAAAGAACTGAGGAAGGGTGAGCTGGGAAAGAATATCCCAAGGTGGCTCTGCTATGGCCTAGAATTTGTTTTCACAAAGTCTGGATGAGCACGCAGTCCCACTACAGAATACTAAGTACCGATCTCTTTGCTACACCACCAACAGAGATTGGGGATTATGGACATGCACTGCAGTCTGGTGGGGGTGAGGTACCATTGGAACATTACCTTGTATCTCAACTCCCTTTGAGGGATACTGTGGAGGGATCTTGGTATGGTTGCCCACAGGTGTTCCCAGATTTAGTGGATATGTCCTTCCCCATGCACATTACCAATCTCGTTTGATAGTAATGTGGGGTACGGGGTTTTGAGTCAGGGAGTGGTTGGAGTGAAAGATCAGCCCCTTTGTGCCAGAGAACACTTGTAAAAGCGTCTCGAAGGGAGTTGGTTGTCTAGTGGCCGCCAACTAGTCAAGTGGGTGAGCAAGCTCAATGTTGAACCTGGAAGTACTGGAGTTGTGACTTCTCCATGAAATGAAATTCCTATTTGCATTGTTCAAATGATTGAACTATTTTGCCACATAATAAGTCGCTTATGTGTCTGCAGTCTCCCCTCTCCCACTCTGTGAAGGAAGTAGGATGCAGAGCTGGGGTGAAGTCAGAGTTCCTAGCAATACGTGAGTAGAGGGATGGAAAGGTTGTGAG